>NC_133328.1:22893529-23217721 GCF_042186555.1 Aquarana catesbeiana
GCTCACGACATTCTATACGTCGGCACAACGGCACAGCTGTGCAAATGGGCGTACAGGTACGTTCCCTTTAAGAAGCGGCATTGTGGGCGCACGCGCGCGGACTAGATGTCCGCCGGTGTCCCGCGATCGTGTCACGGAGCGGCAGAATGGGGAGATGTAAACAAGGCATTTCCCCGTTCTGCCTTGTGACATGACAGAGATCACTGCTCCCTGTCATCGGGAGCAGTGATCGCTGTCATGTCCTAGGTAACCCACCCCCTCCCACAGTAAGAATCACTCCCTAGACACACTTAACCCCTTGATCGCCTTCTAGTGTTTAACCCCTTCCGTGCCAGTGTCATTTACACAGTAATCAGTGCATTTTTATAGCATTGATCGCTGTATAAATGACAATGGTCCCAAAATAGTGTCAAAAGTGTCCGCCATAATGTCGCAGTCACGATCAAAATCGCAGATCGCCGCCATTACTAATAAAAAAAAAATTAATAATAAAAATGCCATAAATCTATCCTCTATTTTGTAGACGCTATAACTTTTGCGCAAATCAATCAATATAAGCTTATTGCGATTTTTTTGTTACCAGAAATATGTAGAAGAATAAATATGTAAAATAAAAAATGTAAAAGGATACAAATTTGTTTTTTTATATATTTTTTGGGGTATATTTATTATAGCAAAAAGTAAAAAATATTGCTTTTTTTTTCAAAATTGTCGCTCTTTTTTTGTTTTTAGCGCAAAAAATAAAAACCGCAGAGGTGATGAAATACCACCAAAAGAAAGCTCTATTTGTGGGGGAAAAAAGGACGTCAATTTTGTTTGGGTGCAATGTCACATGACCGCGCAATTGTCAGTTAAAACGACGCAGTGCCGTATCGCAAAAAGTGCTCTGGCCAGGAAGGGGGTAAAATCTTCCGGGGCTGAAGTGGTTAATAAACAAAATTAAGAGTTCCTACTTTGAAAATTTTCTGAAATCAATCCACGTATTCCTATCATTGAAAAGTAGACAGTTTCTAGTCCTTTAAGCAAAGAGGGAAACTGTCGATTGAATTCTATTTTTATCCGAGGCTCTGGTACTCGGTTACGTACGTGTATTTCCAATTATTGCACATTTTTATTCCCTTCTTCTAGTGTTTGGGTTGCGCTCGGGAAAAAGGCAGACTTGTTCGGGCCAAGTTCACCTTTCACTGGATATGGCTGTAAACTATAAAACCGTGTCTGAGTTTGACTTCCAGTTTATTAATCCCGTTTTTAGGGTATGACATTATTGGAAAAAAGTTTCAAAGAGAAAACTATAATTTATAAAGGCTTAAAAAGTACTAATGAACTTTTTTTTTTTTTTTTTTTATTGCACAAATTGTTCCACGGTTCACTTCAGTCCAGCCCATGTAAAATGAGACGACTTTTGGTAGGAAAAAATGTTATAATCTCTGCCACAATTTTATTAATAGATGAAATAGAAATGCTTTGAAGGTGTGTATGGATTTCCTTTTTGTTTTGAGCCGTCGTCTTTTTTATACTCTTTAACCACTTGCCCTCCGGAAGGTTCCCCCCCCCCCCCCCTTCATGACCAGGCAATTTTTTGCAATACGGCACTGCGTTACTTTAAAGCCTCACACACACGATCGGATTGTTTGCCAACAAAACCGTGGAATTTTGTCCGAAGGGCGTTGGCCCACACTTGTCTTGCATACACACAGCCACACAATTGTTGGCCAAGAGTTACGAACGTAGTGACGTACTACGTTGTTTTTCAGCTCTTTAGCTCCACCCTTTGGGCTCCTTCTGCTAATTTCTTGTTAGTAGAAGTTTAGTTAGTGTTTAGAATCGCGCTTTTTATTTCGTGCTCTTCTTTTCGCGCTTTTCATTTTGCGCTTTTCATTTTGCGCTTTTCATTTTGCACTTTTCAGTTCGTTTCTGAACAGCCAATCGTCAACCAGACATGTTGCAGAATCAGAGGAGATGACGTGTTTTTTATTATTGGCCTTGGAGTTATTGCTTTGACATTATTTTTTTGGTTGGATAATAATGATTTGATTTCTTGTATTTTCTATATTTTTGGATGCATAGAATGCACTTTTTGGTTAAAGTGGATGGCCACCCTAAAATCAAAAATAGCATCAAAAATTGTAAAAAAATAAAAAAAAAAAACATTTGAAAACAAAAATTTTTTAAACTTACCTGAAACTCTTGTTGCTAGGCAGTCTTTCTAATCTGCCTCTTCCTATTCCGCGGCGTGTTCTGCTCCTCGGTGAGCTGCCCCGCTGCCTTCTGGGAACTGTGTGTTTCCCAGAAAACCACTGGGCCATTCACAGAGAGTCGCGCCGCTCGCGCGTGCGCAGTAGGAAACTGGCAGTGAAGCCGCAAGGCTCCACTGCCTGTCTCCCTTAGTTAGGATGGCGGCGCCGGCAGCCGATCCGATGGACGGATCGGCCTCAGGGGGGCCGACATCGCAGGCTCGCTGGACAGGTAAGTGTCCTTATTAAAAGTCAGCAGCTACAGTGTTTGTAGCTGCTGACTTTAAAAAAAAAACAAAAAACGTCCGGAACCCCCCTTTAAGTTCTATTGGCAGATAGCATGTCTAATTTTATTTGTTTTGTTTTTTTAATGCACAATAAATAAATTGTGTAGAATAATACTTGGCTATGTGTTTTACTTCAAATGACGGTTTGGAAGTCGGCAGTTACATTTTAAAAAATACAATGTAAAATTGACAAGAGAAACCAATATAGTTGTATCTTTGATATAAAAAACTACGGGATAATGGTGTTGTGGTAACTTGCTCAAATAAAAAAAATAATAATATTATTCTTGATAACACTAGAAAAAAAAAGCATTTTTAAATACGTTTGGCAGATCTCCATCAGTATCACCAGCAAAGCAGCTTCATTATTATCCCATTAAAGAAGAAGAGAATTGTGCGCTGCATTTCCAGATTTCAAAATTTGCTGCGTCACCAATGTTAATTCTCCATTACGAGCGCTAGTTTACAAGACCGACCCCTTCCGGCTCATCCTTGCTTCCGAGCATGTGTGTTTATACTTTGGACTTTTGTCCGATGGACTTATGTACACACGCTCGGAAAATCCGACAACAGACATTTGTCCACAGAAAATTGGAAAACCTGCCATCCAACATTTGTCCGCGAAAAGTCCGACAACAATTGTCCGATGGAGCGTACACAAAACGCTAAAAAATGCTAATAAACTTTGAAAGACTCACTTCAAAGCTACTGGCGTTTTTGTAACGTTATTTTAACGTCCAGTGTGCATGGAGCCTTATATAAGAAGGCCCAATGCAAAAAAGTAACAGAAGTCATGTGTTCTCATCATGCTTCCTGGTTCTTAAAGTGGTTGTAAACCCTTTACTACCACTTTTCACTACAGTTAGGCCTATAATAAGGCTTACCTGTAGGTATTGTAAATTTCTCCTAAACTTGCACCATTTAGGAGATATTCACTGTATCCGCATGTGCCGACGTCATCGCATCGTTTTTTTCAGTATCGTGCACATGCATGGGAGTGACGTCATCGTGGCTCCGGCCAATCACAGTGCCGGAGCCTGCGAACCCTGAAATAACTCCGGGAGACATGTCGCCGGTCACAGCGGTGTACGGGGACAGCTGCAACAGCTTCGATCTAAGGTAAGTATTTCATAATGAGCTAGTATGTGATGCATACTAGCTCATTATGCCTTTGTCTTGCAGGTTTTGTTTTTTGTTTTTTTTGAGAGTTTACAACCACTTTAACAAAATATCAATTATCTATGGCAGGATTTCTCAACCAGGGTTCCGTGGAACCCTAGGGTTTCTCCAAAGGTTGTTAGGGGTTCCATGAGCAATGACCAATTCTGCCTCTCAGATAAGTTCCCACTGACAGAATGATCTTTTTCACTATCTGTAAGGGGGTAATTCTTCCTAATGATGACCAATGTGAGGGGGTAATTCTTCCCAATGATGGCCAACGTAAGGGGGGTAATTCTTCCCAATGATGGCCAATGTGAGGGGGGTAATTCTTCCCAATGATGACCAATGTAAGGGGGTAGTTCTTCCCAATGATGGCCAATGTTAGGGGGTAATTCTTCCCAATGATGGCCACCGTAAGGGGGGTAATTCTTCCCAAAGATGGCCAATGTAAGGAGGATAATTCTTCCCAATGATGGCCAACGTAAGGGGGGGGGGGGTAATTCTTCCCAATGATGGCCAATGTAAGGGGATAATTCTTCCCAATGATGGCCAATGTAAGGGGGTAATTCTTCCCAATGATGGCCACTGTAAGGGGGTAATTTTTCCCAATGATGGCCAATGTAAGGGGGGTAATTCTTTCCAATGATGGCCAATGTTAAGGGGGTAATTATTTCCAATGATGGCCAACATAAGGAGGGAAACTCTTCCTAATGATGGCCAACGTAAGGGGGGTAATTCTTCCCAATGATGGCCAATGTAAGGGGGATAATTCTTCCCAATGATGACCAATGTTAAGGGGGTAATTCTTCCCAATGATGGCCAACGTAAGGGGGGTAATTTTTGCCAATGATAGCCAATGTAAGGGGGGTAATTTTTCCCAATGATGGCCAATGTTAAGGAGGTAATTCTTTCCAAAGATGCCCAATGTAAGGAGGGTAACTCTTCCCAATGATGGCCAACATAAGGGGGGTAATTTTTCCCAATGATGGCCAATGTAAGGGGGGTAATTCTTTCCAATGATGGCCAATGTCAAGGGGGTAATTCTTTCCAATGATGGCCAATGTGAGGGGGGTAATTTTTTCCAACCATGGCCAACGTAAGGAGGGTAACTCTTCCAAATGATGGCCAACGTAAGGGGGTAATTCTTCCCAATGATGGCCAATGTAAGGGGGATTATTCTTCCCAATGATGGCCAATGTAAGGGGGATTATTCTTCCCAATGATGGCCAATGTAAGGGGGTAATTCTTCCCAATGATAGCCAATGTAAGGGGGATTATTCTTCCCAATGATAGCCAATGTAAGGGGGATTATTCTTCCCAATGATGGCCAATGTAAGGGGGATTATTCTTCCCAATGATGGCCAATGTAAGGGGGATTATTCTTCCCAATGATGGCCAATGTAATAGGGATTATTCTTCCCAATGATAGCCAATGTAAGGGGGATAATTCTTCCCAATGATGGCTAACGTAAGGGGGGTATTTCTTTCCAATGATGGCCAACGTAAGGGGGGTAATTCTTCCCAATGATAGCCAATGTAAGGGGGATAATTATTCCCAATGATAACCAATGTAAGGGGGATTATTCTTCCCAATAATGGCCAATGTAAGGGGGATTATTCTTTCCAATGATGGCCAATGTAAGGGGGATTATTCTTCCCAATGATGGCCAATGTAAGGGGGGTATTTCTTCCCAATTATGGCCAACGTAAGGGGGGTAATTCTTCCCAATGATAGCCAATGTAAGGGGGATAATTCTTCCCAATGATAGCCAATGTAAGGGGGATAATTCTTCCCAATGATGGCTAATGTAAGGAGGTAATTCTTCCCAATGACTACAAGTGTAAGGAGCATTCTTCCCACTGACCATCACACTAATATATCATGAGTTGTAGATATAGTTTGGCATTTCTGGCAGGGGTTCACTGACACTGGATAGTTATTTCAAGGGTTCACCGTTGTTGAAAAGGTTGAGAAAGTCTGACCTATGGACACCCGAAGCCAAATGTAAGTTTTGTCTTCAGCGTTGACAACCTGGAATGGGACAAATCAGAGTGGGGCTTTTGGTGATGAAAACAACTGTGAATTTACCCCCTTTCCACCCTGCCCCACATCCCTTTAACAGGGTCTTTACACCCAGGAGGGCAGGAAGTACTGCCCAATCATGTGACCCAGTGTTAACTTTGACGTCAGATTTCGATTTCGTTTCAGTTAAAGTCTTTTGACTAAAATGCCATTTTAGTTTTAGTCGTATTTTAGTCATCTGAATTGTTTTAGTTTTAGTCGTATTTTAGTCGACTGAAATCTCCAGTACATTTTAGTCCACTAAAATCTAATGGGTTTATTTAAATTTTAATGCATTATTTAAGCATTTCTTTAGATGTATATAAATGTATATATACTCATTATATACTCCTGAAGTAAAAATCTAATAACATGTTTATTATTTATGGTACTGAGGTTTGAACATTCACTACAGACACAAATTTAGCCGTTGTGTGATATAACGTCTTTATAAGTAAAACCCAATTTCATAAACAAACAAAAATATTGCTTTTTTAAAAGCAGAAGTACAACCTGTAAATATATTTAAAAAAAAAACTCTATTGACTGTAGTGTTACTGCACACGTTACCTGAATATATTACCAACATTAAATTAAAAAAAAAAAAAAAAAAGCCTTTTTCTTATTTTTTTTTTAAATTTTAGCAGCTTAGTAGATGCCCCTTACATATTCTTATGCGGCAGTGCAGTGTTAATAATAATAGTCCTTTGATTAAAATGCCATTTTAGTTTTAGCCGTATTTTAGTCGTCTCAGTTGTTTTAGTTTTTAGTCATATTTTGGTCTACTAAAATAGTATTCATTTAGTCAACGAAAATATTTTAGTCAACAAAGTGATGTGACCAATGTGATTGGCAGCCAATCACAGTGGCTCCCTCCAGCTTGTGATCATTACTAGAGACTGGGGGCTGTCTATGGCAGCTTGGGCATTGTGCTGGGAGTGCCAGCCTCAGAAGCCTCTTTAGGTCCACTTCAGGTCCAATTTCAGCCCAAAAATTCGGGCTGAAATTGGACCTGGAGCGGTGAACGGGGATGCACCAAACCCCTGCTGTGAGCCGCATATGGTGATAGTGTGAAGCCAGCCTCAGCAATTAACACTGAAAGAGTAACTCCAGTTTTGTTAAGGAAAAACCACTCCCCTGATGTGCATTGCAGGGATTTTCACAAACCTTTTTTCAGATTCCTACCTTTTGTTATTCAGAAGAAATAGCTGCTTGTTTGTGTCCATGTGCAAAACAGTGGGGGGGGGACAGGGACAAAAGTTAGGGGAGAAACTATAAAATGCAATTATATATATATATGGGGCCCTTTACTACGATCCCACAACGGCCCTTTCACATGTTCTGCAGTGAGCTGCCTTCCTACTGTATTGGGGCCCCCCCAGGGTGTTAGAAAACAAGAGATATATGTCACCAGCATACCAAGAAAATATAAGGATCCAAAGCAGTGGGAGAACTATCAGGGTTGCAGAAGTTGTCTTGCCACCAGCCCCTGCTATTGACAGCGCTGGTCTGGCATCTCTTGGAATTTACAGGCTGGTTCTCCTGTCCTAAGGATGGGAGAAATCAGTCTGTTTTTTCAGTAACTGAGAGTCCTGGTGGAGTCCTTCCTGCAACTCGCTCTTCTCCCTGCTAATGAGGATGCAGGGAAAGGAGCAGATCGGGCGGCCGTGGTTGTGTGAGCGCTCGCATTATGCAGTGTCAGCGAGCAGGGGAGGGGGGAGGAATCACCTGCAGGAGCTGACTGGGGACGCTCTCCCTCTTAGACATTGTTTTTTTTAATTGGGGGGCACAAGTTGGGGGGGGGGGGGGGGCAGGGCCCCCTCTGCCCCCCCTAGGGACGCCATTGGTGCAAAGTGAATATGAATGGGAGTGATTTTATAATTATCAATCAGCTGCTGTGCTTGTAGGGCTGTAATGAGGAAAGTGGAAGGGTCTGCATCCCTTTAGCCATGAAAAAGAAACAAGGAAGATGGGGCACCACTGAGTATGTATCAATAACAATTTAATTATAAAAGAACAATATCTACTCACATGTAAAACTGAAATGTGGAATTCAGGTACATCTCCGGGCTGAACAGAGGGAGGAGGACTACAGGTAGCAGCAAGTCCATATATGCTGGCATCACATCACGTCCAACAGGGATGAGTTGTAGCAAGCTCTCTCTTTCAGTAGTCCAGATAGCACACCAAAAAGAGATGAAATCACAGGTGAAGCCGTCAGAAAATGGTGTGGGTTCCAGGAATAGGATGGGGAAGACACCAGAGCCAGTCACCAGCTGTGCTATTGATACATACTCAGTGGCGCCCCATCTTCCTTGTTTCTTTTTCCTAGCTCATTGGACTTGGCTTCCGGTCCTTTATGGTGGCAGCCCTGATAGACTCCTTTTATATATATATATATATATATATATATATATATATATATATATATATATATTGCCATTGGACTATTAGGATCAGTTGACTGAGGTACCTTTGCATTGCACCTTTTTACTTTTTTTGATCCTTTTAGCCATGATTTCCCTTTGGGAGTATGTCACCAAAAATTTAATTTTTGCTGCAGGGGATGCCCAAAATCTGACTTGTATCTCAGTGCAGATTTCTGGGAAAAAAAATCAGTGAGCCAATCACACAAGCAGGAAATTACATTTCTGGGGGCCATATTGCATTTTACAGAAAATGACAGCGGCTGCCGATTGAGACGGAAAGGTCACTTTTAATAACATTCAGTTACAATATAGGGGACATTTTCAGGAGGAGGTCAGGGTCCTGGATGAAGTCGTTGACCAAATATGGTGATGACAATATTGTTTATAGTAGAGATCCTGCTCACTTATAAGTTTTGTTTCATGATATTCAATGCAACAATAACGGTTTTTGCCACAATAACTCTTTGTTTCTATATTTGTTTAGTTTCTTATGCCAATCTTTCTCTGAATTGCACATCCCCTGAAGAAGCAATCAGCGAAACATGTTGGGCTAGTGTGCAATGCATTCATTTTGGCTTGAACCTACCTACTAATAGGACCACTATACTATTGTTATTACTGTGAACAATCCTTTTTGTATTTTGTAATTTAAAAAAAAAAAACTTTTGTAATAATAAAATTTATTTTGTATATTTTTAAGTCATTACCTTTCTCTATCATTCTGTTTGGCACAGCAAAAATCCCCTCAACCTTCCCTTTTTGCTTCATTATTACTTGGGATGAGGTGCCTTTTTAATTTGGTGTTGTACCGTGAACCAGACCAACCTTTTGTTCTTTATGACAATATTTGTTCAGTGAAATCCCCCCCGGACCCCCGGACAGATTGTTTACAAATATAAGCTGGCTGGGGATCTGTCATTTAGTGATGATGATAGTGTTACCACCACTAGATAACAGATCCCTGCCCACTCTTTGTAAATGTAGCACCCTGGTGTTTAGGCAGGGTTGCTAAGTGAATTTAGTTTGCCAGGCAGTAGTTGCCCTGGTCAATTGTTAGTAGATCCACTGATTCCTCTCTAGTTCTGGACTCGCTGCACCTTCTCTCTTCTGTCGCTAGGTGGCGTAATGCTGGTGACATTAGATAGACAAGGGCTTAGCAAGGTCAGGTTATGACTGGATGGGGTGTCTCAGCCAATTATATATAAACACACTGTGCAGCGCTAATAATGTAAATATAGATCCAATAAACTATATATAGCAAAGATATCTATAACAAGATATCTATAACATAACACACCATGCATTAAAAGGAATATATAAATATATAAGTGCTCGTGCTCTGTGATATTGCACTTAGTCCTCAATGAGGATAATATAAAACTAAATGACAATAGTCCATATAAAAAAATAAAATGCTCGTGCTCCGTGAATATCAATTAATCCTTGATGAAATATTTAAACCAAACAGCAAAAGTCCATAGTAACATCAATCATGTGGTAATGGTGTTTTCTAGCGTGGTGCACACACAACCCCCACCGGGTGTTCCCTCACCTTAGGGGCTTAAATAATAAGCCTGTAATATAGACATGTGCACTGCCCAAAAATTCATTCGTTTTCACTTTTGTTTCATTCGTTTATTTATTTTTTTTCGTTTTTCGGGTCATTCGTTATGATTGCAATTCGTAAATTCGTATATTCGTAAATTTGTACATTTGTAAATTAGAAAATTTGGAAATTTGGAAATTCGACATTTGAAAATCCACAAACCCGAAAATTCCAAAATCTGAAATAGTAACTAACTATTAAATTATAGTATGTAAAGTAGAAAAACCGCGCTTAACAGAAAATATATATATATGGGAGGGTACGCATTGACGTCACCACGCTTTCGGAGTGAGAGAACGGGCTCCGTTTTGTTTGTTTGCCGGCCGGCTCTTTGTATACGCAACTTTACGAATTTCAATGTAAGTGACTACTTGTTTTTAAAAATAAATATCTGGAGGATTTTACACTATGGCAAGTCTCTCTTTCCTTTGCAAAACGGGGAAATGTGAACATCATATGTGAGCCTGGAGATTTACCCCCCCATCGGAACACCGGGAGCGCCAGCAAGCTAAAAGGCCTTGGCTGGGCTAAAGCCACTTGCCCTTTTATGCTTGCCATCTGGTAAGCAGGATCAACTACTACGGTGGATTGACACTAATGCTTATAAGTGCACGGTGGTGGTGTTTTTTATTCTGGAAGGATTAAAAAATTATTTTTTGTTGATTATCAGTATGGACTAATACTCTTAGCGCAGCTTGTTTACAGGACATTAAATTATAGGTATTGTAATTTCCTTTCAAATTTGGCTGTTAGTGAACGTAACAAATATGAATTTATCCGAAGTTACGAATTATCCGAAATAACAAATGCTGCATCTAAACAAATGCAACGGAACAAATTAATAATAAATAATAATAATAAAAAGTTTGTATTACATGTAATATTATTGTTATTTATTATTATTAATTCATTACGTTCAATTTGTTTGGATACGGCATTCGTTATTTTGGATAATTCTTAACTTTGGATAAATTTGTATGTGTTACGTTCACTAACAGCCAAATTTGAAAGGAAATTACAATACCTATAATTTAATAGTCAGTGATAGTAATAGTATTTATTAGTTAATTATTATTTCAGATTTACGAATTTACAAATGTCCAAATTCACAAATTTACGAATTTACTAATTTACGAATGTACGAATTTACAAATTTACGAATGTACGAATTTACGAATGTGCGAATGTATGAATTTACGAATGTACGAATTTACAAATTTTCAAATTTACGAATATATAGAAAAATTCGTTAACCGGGTTTTCGTTAATTCGGATATTTCCGAATTAATGAATTTGTCGAAATTCGATAAAAAACTAATTCGGAACGAAACGAATTGCACATGTCTACTGTAATAGCAGTAGCCTGCAGAGATCCTCCTTGGCTTCCTTTATCCTATGCGGGTTTGTGGAACACTAATATGGAACACAGGACACCTTCTTCCGATAATAACCTAGCTCATAGGTCTCTATTTTCTCCTGGTATGTTCAGAAAATCTCCGCATACATCACATGCGGGAAATGACAGAGGCATGAAATAGTGTGATACCGTTTAAAAAGTTTTTAATTGTACATGAAACTCCACATATATACAACTCAAATTTCAAATAAATAAAAATGCCTTTTAAAGTGCTATAGTGCTGAGGGGTGATAGAGTCACCTGTGGTCCGGCTCTGCAGCCCCGGTTTTCACGGCGTTCCCCCTGTCCTATGTCAGCTCTCCTGCACTTCCTGGTACCTCTCATCAGCCGATCAAGCTCCTCCATGTATCAGCCAATTAGCGAGGGTTTCTTTAGTCCCCTGGCCTGCTGGGAGAGCCTATTTATTTGGGTAGAGTCAGGTGATCAGGGTTCTGTGCAACCTGGATAGCTGTCTGGGTGGACGTGTGTTATGTTGCCCCGGGCTGCTAGGCTGGAAGCCTGAGGCCTATCCCGGGGACATCTGGCTGCTAGGCTGTCTGAGGCCTATCCAGAAGCAGGAGAAGCAGCGCAGGGTTGGGACTGCAGAATTGGAGTCCAACCGAGAGTAACGGTTCAGCCGGACGGGGAACCAGTTGAGGTCGGAGGTAGCGGGGAAGCTGTCGCCACTAAGGGGCCATCCACCTTGTTATGGGAGACCATTGTAAGTAAGCTGGAGCCAGTACCAGAGCAGTCTTCTCACCAGCTGGGGACGGTGAAGAAATGGGAAAACTTCAGCAAGTGCCAAGCCAGGGACCCACCGGCACAGCAAAAGTGACGTTTGAGGAGCATCAGTTAGTGCCAGGCCAGGGACCTAGCTGGTCAGCAAAGATGACGTTTGAGGAGCATCAGTTAGTGCCAGGCCAGGGACCTAGCTGGTCAGCAAAGGTGACGTTTGAGGAGCATAAGTTAGTGCCAGGCCAGGGACCTAGCAGGACAGCAAAGGTGACGCTTGAGGAGTATCTGTGAGTGCCAAGCCAGGGACCCAGCAGGGAAGAGGGGGTGAGGCTTAAGGAAGATACTGAATAATGGAGGTGGAAGAGCTCAGGGGATCCAGTGGCGATTGGGTCTGAGAGTCCAATGAGAGACTGGGAGCTCCGTGAGTGAAGACCTACAGTGAGCAACTGTAGCGTGAAAAAAAAAAACTATTCTGTGTTACCAATAGTTAAGTACAAGTATCGTTACTGACTGTTACAAGATTTGTTGACATAGGAGACAGCGGTCCTACCTATACAGAAGTGGTTTTCGGCTGGAGGCCTACCACTGTCTACCTATAGAAGTCTCGGAGTCTGCCAATTATCATTGCATCTACTTAAGGGTGTCCTGGACATAACCCTCCCTCCCACAGTTCTTGTTCAAGAGACAATAAATCTCTTTGCATTCAAAAAGTGTCTGGTGGCCATCACTTCAGCTTGTATTACACCCACCATGCCTTGTAACCCACTTTACTAAGCTCTCCCTGACTCTGGAGGTCACCATTAGGCCTCTAGAGGTCCGGGACCTCGCTACATAAATAAATCATATCACTTTTAACCACTTGACCTCCTTGCGTTTCAGGGAGAAGAAACAGCCAGATTGCTGTTCACTGCACACAGAGTACCGGAACAAAGCCGGAATCGGCTTTGATCGGGTCTCCGATGTAGTAATCCGGAAGCGACGTCACTTCTGGTTTACTCAGATGCCAATGACGCCAATTTTAAAAAATCTCTGGTATTCCAAAACGTAGATTTTGGCGTTTTGAATACTTTTAAGTGCAAAGGAGGAATTTGGGGTCTTTTAGACACCCGATCCCTCCATAAAGAGTACCTGTCACCACCTATTAAAGAGGATTCCTCAAAGAGTGGGATTTTAAATAGACGCAAGGCAGTAATGGTAAAAAATATATACAAAATTTATTAACAATCAATTAATAGCAAACATGAAATACATATCGCTGATGATAAAAACATGTATGGGGGGAAAAAACAGCTGAAGAAGGGGAGGGAGCAAATGAATGTCCAACGCGTTTCAATTGCACCGTAAAGTGTAGATTTTCCTCAGGGATCTTGCGATTGCACCACTCCAAATGCTGTAGTTCCCAAACATAAAATTATTTCACCAGCAGCTGAAGGAAGACACTCAAATACTGGGAATGAGGCATTCGTCCGTGCCAGACCGAGAAGCATCATACAAAGACCACCCTAAATCCACCCATGCTCCCAAAAGTTTGCTCGTAGTCATTTATGAGGGGATTCATAACTGCCAAGGTAGTGTCCCACTTGTTTGTGAAGGCCTAATAGGTATATATATCTCTCATGGAGGGTATATCAAATCCGAGCAGGGTTCTCATATTAGGCGATGGAACTGTGTCCCACCTGCAATTATATGCGATAAAACCCTGAAGTCTTCATTCTCATGGCTAATTGCTTGAAAAACGGCAATTGTCACCACCTTGGTGGATGGAGCGGAGGTGTGTAGTCAATCAGCTGCAAAGTCAAAAGTCTTTTTGATCTTGGTCTCATCTGTCCATAGGATGTTGTTCCAGAACTGTGAAGGCTTTTTTAGATGTTGTTTGGCAAACTCTAATCTGGCATTCCTGTTTTTGAGGCTCACCAATGGTTTACATCTTGTGGTGAACCCTCTGTATTCACTCTGGTGAAGTCTTCTCTTGATTGTTGACTTTGACACACATACACCTACCTCCTGTAGAGTGTTCTTCATCTGGCCAACTGTTGTGAAGGGTGTTTTCTTCACCAGGGTCATCCACCACAGTTGTTTTCCGTGGTTTTCCGGGTCTTTTGGTGTTGCTGAGCTCACCAGTGCGTTCTTTCTTTTTACGGATGTTCCAAACAGTTGATTTGGCCACACCTAATGTTTTTGATATCTCTCTGATGGGTTTGTTTTGTTTTTTCAGCCTAATGATGGCTTGCTTCACTGATAGTGACAGCTCTTTGGATCTTATATTGAGAGTTGACAGCAACAGATTCCAAATGCAAATAGCACACTTGAAATGAGCTCTGGACCTTTTATCTGCTCCTTGTAAATGGGATAATGAGGGAATAACACACACCTGGCCATGGAACAAGCTGAGCAGCCAATTGTTCCATTACTTTTGGTCCCTTAAAAAGTGGGAGGCACATGTTCAAACTGTTGTAATTTCTACACCGTTCTCCTGATTTGTATGTAAATACCCTTAAATTAAAGCTAAAAGTCTGCAGTTAAAGCACATCTTGCTCATTTAATTTCAAATCCACTGTGGTGCTGTATACAGCCAAAAAGATTAGAATTGTGTCAATGTCCCAATATTTATGGACCTGACTGTACATAATACATGTGTTGGGTTGCTGGTGTCCCAAAGAAAGAAGGTGGTCACAAGTGGATGTTGAATCCCAACATGTTTCGCCAATGATGGCTTCCTCAGGGGATAATGTGGGACCACCACAAATAATCCAGCTCTAACATAAAAGGCAAAAAGATATAAAAGTAATTGACACATAATAACATGAAAGCAAACCTTTGTCATGACCTCAATAAAATGTATGACACATACCTCAGTCAATCCCGAACCAGGAGATGGAAAGTTTGGGTGGACCCCCCAAAAATCAACGAATAAGGGGGAAAGGAATAGATATCAACAATGACCCCAGCCTGGAATAGTGCAAGGGAGACCAATGTCAGAAATAGGCCTGGTCCAAAAGTGAAAAGATTTTTCCCTGCGCAGAAACATACCCAATCCACACACACAGCCTGCCATAGGCAAACATCAAGAGAATGGGATAGAAAGAAAAAAAGTAATGCACTTTAAATTTTTGCAAGGGCACCCCATCTCAGTCCCAGTATAAGTCGCTGATCACCGCCATTACCAGTATAGTGTCTATAGCTGCGTACATTACAGTATATATCCCATAGTTCGTACACCCTATAACTTTTACAGAAACCAATAACATACACTTATTGGGATTTTTTGTAGCAGAATACATATTGGCCTAAATTAAAGAAGAAATATAATTTTTTAAAAATTTTTATTGGATATATTTTATAACAGTATTGTACGATGTTGCATGACTGAGCACTTTGCCAGTTAATGTAACGCAGTGCTGCAAAAAATGGCCTGGTCATGAAGGGGGGTAAAATCTTCCGCAGCTGAAGTGGTTAATGACTGGGTCTTCATTCTCTGTCTTTTTTTTTTATGTAAATGTGACAAGTGAAGGGAGAGCTCAGAAGTCTTCTTCTGGACTCGCTCCAGAAAGAGTCAGATGGGGTCAGGCCGTACAGAACTTTCCCGGCTATGCTCCTGGGTGCCGCTTTATTTATTGCTGCTTTATAAATGTCTCTGGCACCCACCTGATGGCAGCGGGATGTGATATAACACTGGGCACAGCTCTAATCTCCCTGCCAGTAATAATGGTGTAATCATCTCACCTAGAGGAACAACTGAGAGAGTGGGCACTGCCCACAATTATCATGGCTGCCAAGCCTGACACATTATTATTACATTCCACAACTGAAATGACAGCCGATGCCAATGTAATCCAATATCCTCAATATCCTGCCATATTATTTCACAGACTATGGCAGAAACTGGCAGAGAGACAGCGAGAAAATAACTCTGCAAGAAAAACTGTGCACACGTGTCCGACTCTTCTCCATTATCTTCTGTGAACACTTCCCATCTTCATTATCTATCTATCTATCTATCTATCTATCTATCTATCTATCTATCTATCTATCTATCTATCTATCTATCTATCTATCTATCTATCTATCCATAGATGGGCTAGATCTTTCCATGTATCTATCTACCTTTCTATCAACTATGTATCTATCTAGATCCATCCATCTGTTTTTTCAAACTCTCCATCTCTCTACTACCTTCACCTCTTTACTATCTAAACCATAGTAGAGATAACCTGAAGTGACAACCTTAATGTTGTCACAAGAATATCTATCATCTACCCAGATCCATACATCCATTTCTCCATCCATTCATATCTATCTATCTATCTATCTATCTATCTATCTATCTATCTATCTATCTATCTATCTATCTATCTATCTATCTTCTATATCCATACATTCATTGTATGTAAGGCACAGAGCCACATATAAATAGTGATATAATAAATGATGGAAGATAGTAATGATGAGCCGTGCCCCCCCCCCCCCCCCTACATCAGACTGGGTTGGACATCTTATTCTGTGTATATGATGTATGTGGTATATACGGTGCATGTGGTGTATATGATGTATATGGTGTATACGGTGTATGTGGTGTATATGGTGTATGTGGTGTATATGGTGTATGTGGTGTATGTGGTGTATATGGTGTATGTGGTGTATATGGTGTATGTGGTGTATGTGGTGTATATGGTGTATGTGGTGTATGTGGTGTATATGGTGTATGTGGTGCATGTGGTGTATACGGTGTATATGGTGTATGTGGTGTATATGGTGCATGAGGTGTATATGGCGTATATGGTGTATACGGTGTATGTGGTGTATGTGGTGTATACGGTGTATGTGGTGTATGTGGTGTATACGGTGTATGTGGTGTATATGGTGTATATGGTGTATGTGGTGTATATGGTGCATGAGGTGTATATGGTGTATACGGTGTATGCGGTGCATATGATGTATGTGGTGTATATGGTGCATGTGGTGTATATGGTGCATGTGGTGTATATGGTGCATGTGGTGTATATGGCGTATATGGTGTATGTGGTGTATGTGGTGTATACGGTGTATGTGGTGTATATGGTGCATGTGGTGTATATGGTGTATACGGTGTATGTGGTGTATACGGTGTATGTGGTGTATACGATGTATACGGTGCATGTGGTGTATATGGTGTATGTGATGTATATGGTGCATGTGGTGTATAAGGTGCATGTGGTGTATGTGGTGTATATGATGTATGTGGTGTATGTGGTGTATATGACTAATCTCCTACCACTTCCACCAGCTCATTCCCCACAGTTACAACCTTTTGTACCACCTACCCCACCCTATTAGATTGTAAGCTCTTCTGAGCAGGGCCCTCTTAATCCTATTGTATTGTATTGTATTATATTATAACTGTATTGTCTCCCTTTTATATTGTAAAGCGCTGCGTAAACTGTTGGCGCTATATAAATCCTGAATAATAATAATAATAATAATAATAATATGATGTATGTGGTGTATATGGTGTATGTGGTGTATATGATGTATGTGGTGTATATGATGTATGTGGTGTATGTGGTGTATATGGTGCATGTGGTGTATATGGTGTATGTGGTGTATGTGGTGTATATGATGTATGTGGTGTATATGATGTATGTGGTGTATATGATGTATGTGGTGTATATGGTGTATATGGTGTATATGATGTATGTGGTGTATATGGTGTATGTGGTGTATATGATGTATATGGTGCATGTGGTGTATATGGTGTATATGGTGCATGTGGTGTATATGGTGCATGTGGTGTATATGGTGTATATGGTGCATGTGGTGTATATGGTGCATGTGGTGTATATGATGTATATGGTGTATATGATGTATATGGAGTATGTGGTGTATATGATGTATATGGTGTATGTGGTGTATGTGGTGCATGTGGTGTATATGGTGCATGTGGTGTATATGGCGTATATGGTGTATGTGGTGTATACGGTGTATGTGGTGTATATGGTGCATGTGGTGTATATGGCGTATATGGTGTATACGGTGTATGTGGTGTATACGATGTATACGGTGCATGTGGTGTATATGGTGTATGTGGTGTATATGGTGTATGTGGTGTATATGGTGTATATGGTGTATGTGATGTATATGGTGCATGTGGTGTACAAGGTGCATGTGGTGTATGTGGTGTATATGATGTATGTGGTGTATATGATGTATGTGGTGTATATGGTGTATGTGGTGTATATGATGTATGTGGTGTATGTGGTGTATATGATGTATGTGGTGTATGTGGTGTATATGGTGCATGTGGTGTATATGGTGCATGTGGTGTATATGGTGCATGTGGTGTATATGGTGTATGTGGTGTATATGGTGTATGTGGTGTATATGGTGCATGTGGTGTATGTGGTGTATGTGGTGTATATGGTGCATGTGGTGTATATGGTGTATGTGGTGTATATGGTGTATGTGGTGTATATGGTGTATATGATGTATGTGGTGTATATGGTGTATGTGGTGTATATGATGTATATGGTGCATGTGGTGTATATGGTGTATATGGTGTATATGGTGCATGTGGTGTATATGGTGTATGTGGTGTATACGGTGTATGTGGTGTATATGGTGCATGTGGTGTATATGGTGCATGTGGTGTATATGGCGTATATGGTGTATACGGTGTATGTGGTGTATACGATGTATACGGTGCATGTGGTGTATATGGTGTATATGGTGTGTATATGGTGTATATGGTGTATGTGATGTATATGGTGCATGTGGTGTATAAGGTGCATGTGGTGTATGTGGTGTATATGATGTATGTGGTGTATATGGTGTATGTGGTGTATATGATGTATGTGGTGTATGTGGTGTATATGATGTATGTGGTGTATGTGGTGTATATGGTGCATGTGGTGTATATGGTGTATGTGGTGTATGTGGTGTATGTGGTGTATATGATGTATGTGGTGTATGTGGTGTATATGATGTATGTGGTGTATGTGGTGTATATGGTGCATGTGTTGTATATGGTGTATGTGGTGTATATGGTGTATGTGGTGTATATGGTGCATGTGGTGTATATGGTGCATGTGGTGTATATGGTGTATGTGGTGTATATGGTGTATGTGGTGTATATGGTGTATATGATGTATGTGGTGTATATGGTGTATGTGGTGTATATGATGTATATGGTGCATGTGGTGTATATGGTGTATATGGTGCATGTGGTGTATATGGTGCATGTGGTGTATATGATGTATATGGTGTATATGATGTATATGGTGCATGTGGTGTATATGATGTATATGGTGTATATGATGTATATGGAGTATGTGGTGTATGTGGTGTATATGATGTATATGATGTATGTGGTGTATGTGGTGCATGTGGTGTATATGGTGCATGTGGTGTATATGATGTATATGGTGTATGTGGTGTATATGATGTATATGGTGCATGTGGTATATATGGTGTATGTGGTGTATATGGTGTATGTGGTGTATATAATGTATATGGTGCATGTGGTATATATGGTGTATGTGGTGTATATGATGTATATGGTGCATGTGGTATATGTGGTGTATATGATGTATATGGTGTATATTTGGTGTATATTGTAGTGGAAGGATCAGTGATCAGGCCAAGGCCTCGGATTGGTGTTTACAATAGATTGTGCGTCTCCTGTTGGCTCGTTTCCCTTCCACTTGGCAGAAGTCACAGTGACAAGAATGTGTTAATGAGCCGACTACAAAGCGGGGATAATAGAAATTTGTTTCCTGGTTCCCGAATTCATTATCTTGTTATTGCGTTGAGGCGAGGGGTGATGGGTAGCCGTCAGCTCTTAAACGATGTTTGTTTACGAGGAGCTGGCGGTTTTCGTTTTGGCTCCCACCGCACTTATAATGGAGAATAATAAAAGCCGTCGCCTATTATGGAAAGTTCAGGGCGGTGTGCGGGACGGGATCGTGTCCTCACTGAACTGTCTACATTTCCTGCAATTCTCTTGTTTAGGTTCGTTTCCCAATTTAGCAAATCAAAGCTGGATTCATAGCCTACAGATCCCACCGCATTTAAAGGACCAGTCCACTCCAAATTGTTCTTCTGGTTATGGACGGATGCCAGTGGGTTATATCACTCACTGGGTATTATTAGCTCCTGAAAACTCCAAACGGAGGTTTTTTTTTTCCAATTGAAATGTTGGAATTTGCCATTATTAAGACATCCAAGGCAGTGGCCATAACAGATGGGCGGAGCTGGGAACTCAGGTGTATTAGTCTTAGTTTACCCTAGAGAGGTCTTTCGAAGTCAAGAAAACACAACGTTCCCAAGATGTTTCCATATAGAAGATCTATCAGGTTTTTATGGGTATTGTGGTCCCTAAAGCAGAATGAAACTCTCTAAATCAACATGAACTATTTTGATTCCTTATGCTAATAGCAATAAAAAATACACTCACTGGCCACTTTAGTAACTAGTTGGACCACTTTTGCCTTCATTCTTCATGGCATAGATAACACAAGGTGTTGGAAACGTTCCTCAGAGATTTTGCTCCATAGTGACATGATAGCATCACGGAGTTGCTGCAGATTTGTCGGCTGCACATCCATGATGCCAATCTCCTTTTCCACCACATCCCAAAGGTGCTCTATTGGATGAGATGTGGTGAGTGTGGAGGCCATTGGAGTACAGGGACCTCATTGTCCAGTGGTGAGATGATTGGAGCTTTGTGACATAGTGCATTATTCTGCTGGAAGGAGCCATCAGAAGATGGGGACACTGTAGTCATAAAGGGATGGACATGGTCAGCAACAATACTCAGGTAGGTCATGGTGGTTAAACGATGCTCCATTGGTACTAAGGGGCCCAAAGTGTGCCAAGAAAATATCCCCCCCACACCATTATATCACCACCACCAGCCTGAACCAATGATACAAGGCAGGATGGATCCATGCTTTCATGTTGTTTAATTCTGACCCGACCATCTGAATGTCGCAGCTGAAATCGAGACTCATCAGACCAGGAAACGTTTTTCATTTTTCTATTGTCCAATTTGGGTGATCCTGTGCAAATTGTAGCCTCAGTTTCCTGTTCTTAGCTGACAGGAGTGGCACCCGGTGTGGTCTTCTGCTGCTGTAGCCCATCTGCTTCAAGGTTCGATGTGTTGTGTGTTCAGAGATGATATTCTGCATACCTTGGATGTAACGAGTGGTTTTTTGAGTTACTGTTCCCTTTCTATCATCTCCAACCAGTCTACCCAGGGGCGGACTGACCATTGAGCCACTCGGGCACTGCCCGAGGGTCCTGGGCCACTAGGGGGCCCCATCAGGGTTGCCAGCCTCAGTAAAACCAGGGACAGTATGGACCAGGGACAGCCAATAGACAGTATGAACAAGGGACAGCCAATAGAAACATGTCTGTGTATACTGTGTGTACATGTATGTGTATACTGTGTGTGTGTATACTATGTGGCCCCATAATCTCTGATTGCCTGGGGGCCCCATAATCTCCTATTGCCCGGGGGCCCCATGAGTTGTCAGTCCGCCCCTGAGTCTGCCCATTCTCCTCTCACCTCTGACATCAACAAGGCATTTTCCTCCACACAACTGCCGCTCACTGGATATTTTCTCTTTTTTTTGGACCATTCTCTGTAAACCCGAGAGATGGTTGTGTGTGAAAATCCCAGTAGATCAGCAGTTTTTGAAATACTCAGAGCAGCCCGTCTGGCACCAACAACCATGCCACGTTCAAAGTCACCGAAATCCCCTTTCTTGCATTGAGTTGCTGCCATGTGATTGGCTGATTAGCAATTTGTGTTACCGAGCAATTGAACAGGCGTACCTAATAAAGTGGTTAGACATCAAAGAAATTCTGGACAGCCGCACTCCAAAAATATTTGGCTTTATTCTATAAGGTCACAGCAAAATGGAGCAAAGCTTTGTGACCTGTAATTTGGATGACAGTTTATTGAATAAAGGCAAATATTTTTGGAGTTAGGCTGTCCAGGATTACTTTGATGTCTAAGTGCCATAGCATTGCAGCACCTGGACTTCTAGACTGAAGGAGATGCCTTTTACCTTGATCTGACCCACCTGGAGCGGTGATACTCTCTCTCTCTGTTTGGATTCCTACCTAATAAAGTGACCGGAGACTGTAAGGTATTTTATATTTACTTGTTTTAAACTTTTTTTTTCTACATTTCTTCAGTTACTTCCTGTTTCTTGCCTAGGCCAAAATGAAGTCATACATCCCAGAAATCTTCATGAGAGGAGGAGGGGCTTTCATAGCTAGGCACACCTTTCATAGCTAAGCATCATGCCTGAGCTAAGGGCAGATGGATTCCAGGAAGTAAATGCTACATGAATCATCTGCCATTGCTCAAGATGGCCGCACCCGGAAATGTTAGGGGGTGTTTTATAAAGTGATTTTTCAACAAAATAAAGAATGGGGACAAGATTTGGGGGGGAGGGTTTTTTAAATAATAACAATGTATTACAGAGTGTTTTCAGTTTGTGGTGCTCATTTAGATCGGCTTTAAAGGGAAGATTCGCCCTTACTTCCTCTTCCCACGGAAAGGAGATGATGTAGCAGCAGAGTTTTGTATCATGTTAGCCATTGACAAAAGTAGAGGGTCCCTCAGTTCCTGCTTCACCATAATATTCATAACCACCAATGACACCAATGCTGGGGGGTTATTATTGCCACCACTGGCACAATTCTGCAACGCTGGGAGTTACAATTAATTCAACTGACACCAATGATGGATGTTACTTTAACTGACACCAAAGGTGGAAGTTATTATTACTGCCACTGACAATGCTGGGGGTTGTTATTGTATGCACTGCCACCAATGCTGGGGGTTATTGTTGTGGCCATGAATACCATTGTTGGGGGTTATTACTGCCACTGTCACTGCCACCAATGCTGGGGGTTATCAGTTTATCCACTGACACCACTGCTGGGTGTTATTATTACTTCCACCGACACCATTTGATGGGGGTTAAATACCACTACTGACACCAAAGCTGGGGGTTACTATTACTGACATTGGCACCAATGCTTGGAGTTACTGTCACTGACACCACTGCCGGGGGTTATAATTGCAGCTACAAACATGAATGATGGCTGTTACTATTACTGCCACTGACACCAATGCTTGGCATTGCTGTCACTGATACCAGTGCCGGGGGTTATAATTGCAGCTACAAACATGAATGATGGGGCTAATATTTTGGCCATGAATACTAATGCTGGGAGTTTTTATTACTGCCACTAATGCTGGGGGGTTATTAATGTGTAGCGGAATCTCTTACCTCTTCCAGTCTAATGAGGACCTCCAAGGCCAAAGATAGCTGACATACATCAATATGTATTGGGTTGTGAGGCATAGTGGGTGTAAAGATGGTGAAAGTCATTGGGCGCCAGACACTTCTTGGATGTAAAAGGGGTTTTATTTCTTTTGACGGTCCTTTTATATATTTTGGGGGGAAAGAGGGTTAGGGCCAAGACACCCTTAGATAGTTGCAAACTCAACTGGCAAACACCGAGACTTCAATAGGAGGACAGCTGTACAGGGAAAGGCCCCAGCAAGGTACCACTTCTGCATATACAGGATTGCTGTCTTCGATGGTAACAGTCCTTTAACTGTTCCTAACTCAAACAAATCAGTTCTTTCAGCTCCACTACAACTGCTCCTTGTAGTTCTTCAACACTGAGCTCCTGGTGTCTCACTAGACTAGGGTGGCCACCTTTTCTTCAAGTGAAACCCAACCACTTTAGCAGGCCTGGGACACCTTTGGGTGCCCCAAGGAGAGTAGTAATGCTGTGCGTTTAGCGTGCTGTAGCAAACACTGGGTGTAGCCAAATTTCTCTTGCAGACATCATCGCCCAGCCCCCCCAGTGATGATGGACCTTCCCCCAAACAGCCGCCCGCAGCTCCTGGACGGCAACAGATTTGTGTGTGACTATCTTGGTTAGTTGGGGAGCCACAGCCTGGTCTAAATAATGTGTCTGGGTTGCAGTCCACCTGAAACCCAAACACATGATTCAAACCTGGACTGTCCGGGTGAATCCCGGACAGGTGGCAACCCTACACTAGACCCACTGATTCACTGAATATGAATCCCTTGAGCTCCTCCAAGGTTGGCGGTGGTTTCTCCTCAAGCGTCACCCTCGCCTCTCTGCTGGGTCCTTAGGTTGGCACTCCAGATACTTCTTAAGCTTCACCCCTGCTGACCGGCTCGGTCCCTACCTTGACACACAAGGCTGCTCTGCAAGCGTCTCCTCCGCTGGTTGGGTCCCTGACTTAATCATTGCCTGAGGTTTCCTGATTCTCCAGCGTGCCCGTTCGGTGGGAATATGATTCCGGTACTTGCTTCAGTTACTCACTGTGGTCCCTGGTAAAGGCGATTGGTCCCTTCGTGGTAACAGCTTCCCCTCTACCTCCGACCATGACAGGTTCTCCTGCCGGCAGAACTGTCACTTCTGGTTGAGCTGCAAGCCGCAGTCCCAACCCTGCGCTGCCCTCTTACTTCTGGATAGGCCCTCACAGACGACACACGTCCATCCAGACGGCGGTCTCAGTGGCACAGAACACAGATCACCTGACCTCACCCAAATACATAGGCTCTCCCAGTAGGCCAAGGGATTAAAGAAAACCCCTGCCCATTGGCTGGAACACCCACATACCCATAACCTAACCTTGGGTCGCCCTTCTCGTATCTAGTACCACCAAGTACCCGGCCACCTAGCGGTAGAAGAAAAAAGTGAAACAATGCCAAGCTTAGGGAGAAATCAATAAATCCCTATCAATCAACCAAGATGACTACTCTTGGCAAGTAAATTTGTGAGGAGCTCCCTGACTAAACCCCAGGGCGCTACAAGTCTATCCACTGACACCACTTCTGGGGGGGTTATTATTTATTACTGCCACTGACACCAATTGCTTGGGGTTATTAACACCACCACTGACACCTAAGTTGGTGGTTAATATTATTGCCACTGACACCAATAGAGTTACTGACACCAATGCTGGGGGTTATTATTGCAGCTACAAATACCAATGATGGGGGATATTATTGTGGGCATGAATACCTATGGTGGATGTTATTATTACTGCCACTGACACCATTGCTGGTTGCTACTATTACTGTCAACTGACACCAATGCCTGGAGTTAATGACACTGACACCAGTGCTGGGGGTTGTTGTGGCACCTACAAATACCAATGTTAGGGGTTATCATTGTGGCCATAAATACTAATGCTGGGAGGTTTTTTTACTGCCACTGACACCACTACTGGGGGTTATTATTACTGCCACTGACACCAATTGTTTGGGGTTATTATTGCAGCTACAAATACCAATGCTGGGGGTTATTATTACTGCTACTAACACCAATGCTGGGGGAGTATTAATCTTTCCACTGACACCACTGCTGGGGATTATTTTTACTGGCATTGACACCAATTGCTGGGGGTTACTACTACCACTACTGACACCAACACTAATGCTTGGAGTTACTGTTACTGATACCAGTGCTGAGGGTTATTATTGCAGCTACAGATACCAATGCTGGGGTTTTTTATTGCAGCTACAGATACCAACGCTGGGGGTTATTATTGCAGCTACAGATTCCAACACTGGGGGTTATTATTGCAGCTACAGATACCAATGCTGGGGGCTATTTTTGCAGCTACAGATACCAATGCTGGGGGTTATTATTGCAGCTACAGATACCAATGCTGGGGGCTATTATTGCAGCTACAGATACCAATGCTGGGGGTTATTATTGCAGCTACAGATACCAACACTGGGGGTTATTATTGCAGCTACAGATACCAATGCTGGGGGCTATTATTGCAGCTACAGATACCAATGCTGGGGGTTATTATTGCAGCTACAGATACCAATTCTGGGGGTTATTATTGCAGCTATAGATACCAACACTGGGGGTTATTATTGCAGCTACAGATACCAATTCTGGGGGCTTTTATTGAAGCTACAGATACCAACACTGGGGGTTATTATTGCAGCTACAGATACCAATGCTGGGGGTTATTATTGCAGCTACAGATACCAATGCTGGGGTATATTATTACAGATACAGATACAGATACCAATGCTGGGGGCTTTTATTGAAGCTACAGATACCAACACTGGGGGTTATTATTGCAGCTACAGATACCAATGCTGGGGGCTTTTATTGCAGCTACAGATACCAATGCTGGGGGTTATTATTGCAGCTATAGATACCAATGCTGGGGGCTATTTTTGCAGCTACAGATACCAACACTGGGGGTTATTATTGCAGCTACAGATACCAACACTGGGGGTTATTATTACAGCTACAGATACCAATGCTGGGGGCTTTTATTGAAGCTATAGATACCGATGCTGGGGGTTATTATTGCAGTTACAGATACCAATGTGGGGGGTTATTATTGCAGCTACAGATACCAACACTGGGGGTTATTATTGCAGCTATAGATACCAATGCTGGGGGCTATTTTTGCAGCTACAGATACCAACACTGGGGGTTATTATTGCAGCTACAGATACCAATGCTGGGGGCTATTTTTGCAGCTACAGATACCAACACTGGGGGTTATTATTGCAGCTACAGATACCAATGCTGGGGGCTATTAGTGCAGCTACAGATATCAATGGGGGGGGTATTATTACAGCTACAGATACCAATGCTGGGGGTTATTATTACAGCTACAGATACCAATGCTGGGGGTTATTATTGCAGACCCTAATGTCAACAACGGGGCTTTTGTTAGACCTACTTTCCCTTCAATACACATTTAATACATTTAGAATAGATATTTTCCATTCTAATACTTTGATTGTGTGAGTATAACATGTTTTTTCCTGTTGGGGCGCGGAAAGGTTTTGGAAGAATTTACGACAACCTGGTCACACTAAGGTTGGGCGGCGCTGGCGTAAAGGACCTGTAAAAAGTAGGCGGAATGCCAAAAAATAAAAACAATTTTCACTGATTTTCACTTTTAATAAAACAGAACTTTTTTTGCATGTGACCACAAGGGATGAAAAGAGAAGACGACCGAATAAATGAATCCGATTTGCACTCACAAACATCTGCCCGTTGTAGCGCAGACTCCTCGCTATAGCTACTGTGCGGCGTGCCAGTAACAGTATGTACAGAGGAGCAATACACCGGGTGCACGCATCTGTGCAAGCATAACACATGTGTTAATAAAGTGTCTTATGCATAAAACAGACCATTAGTCAGAGCAACGCAAATAAAGTCCTTGGCAGCCGCCTCTAAACCCCAAACTGCCGGAAAAAAAAAAAAAAAGATGTCCGATCGGGACGGAGCCAGCGATAGGCTCCCTTTTATTGTTCAGATCAGGTCATTTTTAATTTTTTTTTTTGCCACGACTTCTGTAGCAACACCTCACAAATCCTCGGCGCCCCGCTCCGCACTCCGCGTCAATGTTTATCTTTCATATGCGGGACGGCGGTGCAAACATCCAGTAAAATCAAACCTTCCGAGAGGAAGATATACGGTTCAAATTATACGAGCTTCTGAGCTGTGAAAGGAACGAATTCTATTGTTAGACGGGGCGGCTCCAAATGTGTAAGCAATGAAAACGTTCGCCAACGTAGGTGAGAGGTCTCAAACGCCGACTTAGGGGAATGAAGACAAAATAAATCAGAGTTATCTGGATGTTATCCAGCAAGTGCGCCAGCCGTGCTAAAGTCCCCTCAGTTTAAAGGGTGCTTTGAGCAAACTGCTAAATGCACCGCAGGAAATATTGGTTGATTGTAGGATCGAGCTGCGTGATATGTGATATTTTGAGATCATTTTTGATAATATTTTTTATAAATTTCGAGACAATGGGGTTGCTTTACTAAAGTTAAATAGACTGTGCACTTCTGAAGTGTTGCTGCACTCTACAAGGGAATTTACTCTAGATCAGGGGTCTTCAAACTTTCTAAACAAAGGGCCAGTTTACTGTCCTTCAGACTTTAAGGGGGACCGGACTGTGACCAATGGGAGTAAAAAAAGGTCCCGATGGCAGTGGGAGAAAATAATGCCCCATTTTTGTGTTTCGGGGGGAAGGAATTGTGTCTCTTCATTGGTGTCATTGTGACTTGTTGTTAGTGTCATTGAGTGAATGTGTGCCCCATCATTGGTGTCATTGGGGGGAATTGTGTTCCATCATTGGTGTGATTGGGCCTCATTGTTGGTGTCATTGGGGGGAATTGTACCCCATTATTGGTGTCATTGGGGGTAATTGTGTTCCATAATTTGGTGTCATTGGAGGAATTATGTCCCCTGATTGGTGTCATTGGGCCT
Source organism: Aquarana catesbeiana (assembly GCF_042186555.1). Classification (NCBI taxonomy): domain Eukaryota; kingdom Metazoa; phylum Chordata; class Amphibia; order Anura; family Ranidae; genus Aquarana; species Aquarana catesbeiana. The sequence goes on from NC_133328.1 coordinate 22,921,736, forward strand.
CATTGCTGGTGTCATTGGGAGGAATTGTATCCCATCATTGGTGTCATTGGGAGGAATTGTGCCCCATCATTGGTGTGATTGGGCTTCATTCTTGGTGTCATTGGGAGGAATTGTGTCCCATCATTGGGGTCATTGGGAGGAATTGTGCCCCATGATTGGTGTCATTGGGAGGAATTGTGTCCCATCATTGGGGTCATTGGGAGGAATTGTGCCCCATGATTGGTGTCATTAGGCTTCATTCTTGGTGTCATTGGGAGGAATTGTACCCCATTCGTGGTGTCATTGGGAGGAATTGTACCCCATTTGTGGTGTCATTGGGAGGAATTGTGCCTCTTCCTTGGTGTCATTGGGAGAAAGTGTGTCCATCATTGGTTTCATTGGGCTTCATTGTTGGTGTCATTGGGAGGGATTGTGCCCCATCATTGGTGTCATTGAGAGGATATGTGCCTCATTGTTGGTGTCAGTGGGAGGAATTGTGCCCCATCTCTGGTGTCATTGGGAGGAATTGTTGTCAGTGAGGGGAAATATGACCCATTGTTAGTGTCAGTGGAAGAAATAGTGCCCCAGGGTCCAGGTAAAAGCAAGAAAAGGCATCTGGCCCCCGGGCTGCAGTTTGGAGACCACTGCTCTAGAGCTCAGTTTATGAGGTAAAGCTTTGCTTTGCATAGAATACCGAAGAGGTTGCGTCACTCCATTGCAAATGGGGCCTAAATTATAATTTAAGGTCCCATTATCACCTGAGCATAGCATGAACATAGATTCCCCATCGCATTTTTTGTGCGTTTTTTCGCACATTAATGCACGTTGCATTTTCAAGTTGAAGGGCTGCCCTACATGCAACCAACTCTCCAAAGTAGCTCCAGAAAATTTTCCGTTGTGTTAAGTGTGCGTTTTGGCACATTTGCAGCGTGCTTTTTTTATGTGACAAATGACTGGCAAAACGTGCATTTGCTACACTCGCTGAGGGTGCCACTAACTATTAATCGCATTACCAGCGCGACCCGCAATTGTAGCGCATTTCCGAAACATGTGTCAAAACGCACAAATGTGTGTGTATTGTTGTAGGTTTAGCCTGCTTGTACATTGATGCATTTTTGCTGCATTTTACAGTGCTAAAAAAATGCAACAAAAACTTGATCTTATTAAATCCTTTGCCCATCAGTGCCGCCTCATCAGTGCCCATCAGTTCCACATATCAGTGCCCATCAGTACCGCATATCAGTGCCCATCGGTACCGCATATCAGTGCCCATCAGTACCGCCCATCAGTGCCCATCAGTGTGACCTCGTCAGTGTCGCTTTATCAGTGCCTATCAGTGCCCATTAGTGCTGCAAATTAGTGCTAGTTCATAAATGCCGCCTCATCAGTGCCCATCAGTGTAGCCTCATCAATACCCATCAGTGCAGCCTATTAGTGCTGCCTATCTGTGCCCATCAGCACCCCCTATCCATGCCACCTACCATTGCCCATAAGTGCCACCTGTCAGTGCCCATCACTGAAAGGCGGCAGTAGAAAGCCTATCAGTGCTCATTGGTGCCGGATATCAGTGCCACCTATCATTGCCCATCGGTGCTGCATATTAGTGCCACCTCATCAGTGCTCTTCAGTGCCATCTCATCAGTGCCCATAAGTGGCGCTTCATCAATGCCCATCAGTGCAGCCTATCAGTGCCCATTAGGGTTGCCTATCAGTGCCCATCAGGACCGCATATCCGTGCCGCTTCATCAGTGCCCATCAGTGCCGCTTCATCAATGCCTATTAGTGCAGTCTGTCAGCGCCCATCAGTGCTCATTAGTACAGCCTCATCAGTGTCCAACAGTGCTGCCTCATCATTGCAACCTTATGGGTGCCCATCAATGCAGCTTATCAGTGCCCATCAGTGAAGAAGAAAAATTACTTATTTGCTAAATTTTATAACATTAATGAAGAAAAACATGTTTTTTTAAAAAAAATGTTTGGTCTATTTTTTTTTTTTTTTTTTAGAAACCCAGTGGTGATTAACTAAAAGTTTCCTCCATCGCTCCCAATCCTAAAAAATGTCATTTTTTTCCCCGAAATCCTTCTGTTATCTGGAGGCATTAAGGCTTGATGGACGTCTAAATTACAGCCGAGCGTCACATTACCGCCAAAGTGCCGGACAGAGTCGTAAAGCTTTCAGAGCGGCGGTAGTAAAACGACATTGTGAAAGCCTTTGATTGCTGGCAATCGATGTTCTGCGTGTTCCGCGTGTTCCGCTCTCGTGTAATTCGCCCTCCTATCCATACAGTGACACTTCTTCTGCGGTTAGAACTCACCCGGCCAGCGCAGGAAAAGACAAAAAAAAGTCTGAAAAGCCAATAGATGTCCTTATAGCCAATAAATCTGTCGCCACCGACTGACTTCCATTTCCTGCGAATGAGCAAATTACAGCCAGGCGTGCAAAATTCACCGCTGATCAGCTGGATGACTTACAACTAAAAGCATTTATTTTTTTTTAAGTCTTGGATAGAGGGACTAGAACCTCTGTCAGGTTTTTATTGCTTCACCCCCCCTCTATTTGTCCTGGTGATTGTTATCGTGAAAGTAAAAGAAAATTAAAATTTGGGGTTATCCCCAGAACAGGAAGTGAGGGGAAACCTTCCAATGGGGACACTAGTTCTGGTGACAGCCAGGCATTCCCACTTTCTGTTCTCACTTCCTGCTTTAGCTATGTGACAGGAAGTGAAGAGAAATCTCCCCTATGGGGCATAGGTGGCAAAAAACAAACAAACAAAAAAAAAAAAACGGACAGATGTTAAAATTCTTCCTTTTAAAAGTTTTGCCTTTAGTTACACTATTAAGTGGTAATAAAAATGTATTATATTGCAACTTAGCAATCATTGGATGTGGTGGCTGCATTCGTTTCCTTTTATTTGGCTTTTTTTCTGGGTGATCTGGTCAGGAGCACACCTCCTGTATTACAAAGACACAACTCTGGGGGAATAAGCACAGGAGGCACAGCAGACAGCAGCATTGCCAATCTGGAAAGGGAGGGAGGAGTATTAAACGTATTAGCAGTTCACTCACTCGAGGAGTTACCAGACTCTCTTTCCTGGAAATGGAGACGCAGTGGGTGCTCAGATATATTTTTTTCTTTCTTTCTTTCCCTTTTTCTGTTTCTTTTTTTTTTTCTATTAAGGTCTATTTAAAAACAAACAAAAAAAAAAAAAAACACACAGAATGCATCTTAGTGGGGCCCTGCAATGCAACCCCGCAAGGGGCACACATTTATTGTTGATTTTTTTCTCCATTTATTTTTTTTTTAGATATTTTTTTTTCTTCTTTCTTTCATTGTTTCCCTCTTTCTGTTTCTTTTTTTCCCCCTCTTAAGGTCTTTAAAAAAAACAAAAACACGGACTGCATCTTAGTGGGGCCCTGCAATGCAACCCCGCAAGGGGCACACATTTATTGTTGATTTTTTTCTCCATTTATTTTTTATTTTTTGTAGATAATTTTTTTTTCTTTTTTTTTTTTTTTTTTTAGTCTTTCTTTCCCTCTTTCTGTTTCTTTTTTTCCCCTCTTAAGGTCTATTAAAAAAAAAAAAAAAAAAAAAAACAAAAACAGACTGCATCTTAGTGGGGCCCTGCAATGCAACCCCACAAGGGGCACTTATTTATTGTTGATTTTTTCTTCTCCATTTATTTTTTTATTTTTTTGTAGATATCATTTTTTTTTTTTTCTTAGCTTTAAGGGTCTGGAACCATGCAGATCCATCAACCATACAAATGTATTTTCTCTTTTCTTGCTCTGTTCAAATATGTAGGCATTTTATGATACTTGCCTGCCTGTCTGCTCCTGTGTGTCAGCGAAACTCCTCCCCCCTCCCCTCCTGCCGCTATTAGTAGCTGGTAGTAAAGTCAGAGTAGGATTACTCTTATGCCGCATACACGCGATCGTTTTTCTCGACGGAAAAAGATATGATGGCTTTTCCGACGGGATTTCGCTCACGTTTGCCCTGCATACACACGGTCGTGCAAAAGTTCGCTGAAATTACGACCGTCAAGAAAGAACGCGGTGACATACAACACTACGACGAGCCGGGAAAATGACGTTCAATGCTTCCGAGCATGCGTCAAATTTTTTTCTGAGCATGCGTAGGGATTTTGCGCGTTTGAATTGCCACAGACGATCGCATTTTCGGATAGGAACTTTTCCCGACCGAAAAATTGAGAGCCTGCTGTCAATCTTTTGCTGGCTGGAATTCGGCCAGCAAAAGACCGATGGAGCATACACACGGTCGCATTTTCCGACGAAAAAATCTCATCGGTCTTTTGCGGGCCGAAATTCCGACCGTGTGTACGCGGCATTACTCTGTTCTACCAAGGTGTAATACGCAATGTGAATGTTTGTCTAAAATGATTTCGATCAATACCTGATTTCAGATCTCTTTGCGGTTACGTGACCCCCCCGCCGCTCTCCTCCCCCCCCAATCTAAAGGCTACAGCGGGAGGGGCTGAGTGGAGATCACGTGACCTCAGAGGTGGATCTCATCCCCTCTCGCTGTAGCCCTTAGAGCAGCCTTTCTCAACCTCTTCAACACAGAGGAACCCTTTAAATACTTCTCCGGTCTCGGGGAATCCCTTCTAAAAATGAGAAATCTACAACTCACGATACATTAGTCTGATGGTCATTGGGAAGAATGGTCCTTACACTTTGTGGTCATTGGGAAGAATTACCTCCTTACAGATAGCTAAAAAGATCAATTATGTGAGTGGGAACTTATCTGAGAGGCAGAAATTGCCCAATACTGAAGGAACCCCTAGCAACCTTTGGAGGAACCCTGGTTGAGAATCACTGCCTTAGAGGTAGGAGAGTGGTGGGAGGTCACGAGATCTGAAATCAGGTATTTATCCAGTGGTGGCTAGTGGTTGACCCGAGCGGTCGGTCTGGCATTTACCCCATGGTGGCGGGTGGCAGGCAGTGTGGTGCAGCGGCTCCGTTTTCTCTCCTCCATGGCGGGCTGCAGCTCCTCCCCTCCTCCTCCTCCTAGGCGTCCAATAGAATTGCCTGTCCTTTGAGCCAATCGGGAGACCGGTGTCAAAACCCGCTTCCTGATTGGCCGGGAGGAGGATCAGTGTTACAACAGCGAATATTCATTTTCTGGTGTAACACACCTGGGTGGGATCAGAGCGCATTCTCTGCGACCCGAGCCCACCCTATATTGAAGCCTATTAGAGGCTCTGACTCTAATCAGGTTCTTAAAAAAAAAAAAAGCAGCCCCTTCGCATTGGAATCCATGCGTTGGTATCCTAAAAGGCTCCGGACCCATGGATAGGGGAGGCAGCAATGGTCAAGGGAGGGCGGGGGGGGGGCCTTAATGGACGGGTCGCCCCTGTATTTATCAAAATCATTTTAAACAAACCTTTACACTGTGTATTATATCTTGGTAGAACAGACGGGCTGCCAGTAATTCTTCTCTGACTTTACAACCACTTTCATTTCAGTCTAATGGTACAGAACTCTATTCCAAGTTACCTTGTATAGTAATTATACTGTCTAGCGGACTTTGTCCGAACCTTCAACCCACCTTCTGTGCGTTCATTTCTACTCAAACCACCATTTACTCCATTAACAGGCTGAGGCCGTTCCTGGAGCTGAGGAGCAGAACAAAGCACCCAAATTACCACTCCTGGGGGGTTAGCGCTATATATAGATATATATATGTATATATAGATATATCTATATATACATAGTAGATATATCTATATATCTATCTATCTATCTATCTATCTATCTATCTATCTATCTATCTATCTATCTATCTATCTATCTATCTATCTATCTATATATATATATATATATATATATATATCCTGTTTCCCCGAAAATAAGACCTAGCATGATTGTCAGTGATGGATGCAATATAAGCCCTATCTCCCCAAATAAGCCCAACTCTGTTTCCCCGAAAATAAGTCCTACAAGGACTTTAACTAGGGCGTATTTGTGGGGTAGGGCTTTTATTGCAACCATCACTGACAATCACGCTAGGTCTTATTTTAGGGGAAACAGGGTATATATATATATATATATATATATATATATATATATATATATATATATATATATATAGATCTATATATAGATATATACATATATCTATATATTATATGTATAGATATATATAAATATAGATAGATATACACACACTATATTACCATAAGTATTGGGACGCCTGCCTTTACACGCACATGAACTTTAATGACATCCCAGTCTTATGCCCCGTACACACGGTCGGATTTTCCGATGGAAAATGTCCGATCGGAGCGTGTTGTCGGAAATTCTGACCGTGTGTGGGCTCCATCGGACATTTCCCATCGGATTTTCCGACACACAAAGTTGGAGAGCAGGAGATAAAATTTTCCGACAACAAAATCCGTTGTCGGAAATTCCGATCGTGTGTACACAAATCCGACGGACAAAGTGCCACGCATGCTCAGAATAAATAAAGAGATGAAAGCTATTGGCCACTGCCCCGTTTATAGTCCCGACGTACGTGTTTTACGTCACCGTGTTCAGAACGATCGGATTTTCCGACAACTTTGTGTGACCGTGTGTATGCAAGACAAGTTTGAGCCAACATCCGTCGGAAAAAATCCTAGGATTATGTTGTTGGAATGTCCGAACAAAGTCCGACCGTGTGTACGCCCTATAAGTCCGTAGGGTTCAATATTGAGTTGGCCCACCCTTTGCAGCTATAACAGCTTCAACTCTTCTGGGAAGGCCGTCCACAAGGTTTAGGAGTGTGTCTATGGGAATGTTTGACCATTCTTCCAGAAGTGCATTTCTGAGGTCAGGCACTGATGTTGGACGAGAAGGCCTGGCTCGCAGTCTCCGCTCTAATTCATAATTCATCCCAAAGGTGTTCTATCGGGTTGAAGTCAGGGCTCTGTGCAGGCCAGTCAAGTTCCTCCACCCCAAACTCGCTCCTCCATGTCTTTATGGACCTTGTTTTGTGTACTGGTCCAAATCATTTGGTGGAGGGGGGATTATGGTGGGTTTTTTTTTTTCAGGGGTTGGGCTTGGCCCCTTAGTTCCAGTGAAGGGAACTCTTAAGGCATCAGCACACCAAGACATTTTGGACAATTTTATGCTTCCAACTTTGTGGGAACAGTTTGGGGATGGCCCCTTCCTGTTCCAACATGACTGCGGATCAGTGTACAAAGCAAGGTCCATAAAGACATGGATGAGCGAGTTTGGGGTGAAGGAACTTGACTGGCTTGCACAGAGTCCTGACCTCAACCCGATAGAACACCTTTGGGATGAATTACAGCGGAGACTGTGAGCCAGGCCTTCTCATCCACATCAGTGCCTGACCTCACAGGAAGAATGGTCAAACATTCCCATAGAGAGGACTAGTCTCTGGAACAACCTGTGCACCTTGGGCTATAGGCAGTTCTGCAGACACCTCTCTATAGCGTCCACCACCCCTTTAGCCAACTCCTAAACCTTGTGGACGGCCTTCCCAGAAGAGTTGAAGCTGTTATAGCTGCAAAGGTTGGGCCAACTCGATATTGAACCCTACGGACTAAGACTGGGATGCCATTAAAGTTCATGTGCGTGTAAAGGCAGGTGTCCCAATACTTTTGGTAATATAGTGTATGTGTAGACACCAGTTTGATTATTCATTGTCTGGTCTGATGACCTGCCACTGACCTCCTTCTGACCCGCATTCAACCTGCTTTTTGATACTTTGGCATTTCCATAGACTTGAATAGGAAAAGAGGGAGTTTTTGATGCCAACAAAAGCCCATGGACATCTTTAAATCCGGGATAACCCAGACGGTATCCGCTTAACAGGGAAAAAAGGCAACAGCCTCGTTAACTGCTTGATTTTTTTTTTTTTTTTTTATGGAGCCGCCAGTTAAAAAAAAATGTCCGTCTGACCGCGACAAATGGAATCTCTATTCCTTCACACCTGGTAGGAAAGAGGGCGGAAGTTTGCACCCAGCCGGAGTGCAAACACATCTTAAGTCAATGCCACGAGAGGACAGAACTTGGGAGCAGCCAAAGCTAAATCCTTGTCTGCGACAGCGCTCCGTGTAAATATTGGGAATGAATAACGGGGCCACTGTACGCCGCTGCTAAGGTGATGAGTTTCCCAGCGCAGGTGGAAGGTTTTTTACGAGCGCGCTTCATACGACGACGCCGTAAAAAGAGATCGGTTTAAGACCCGGCTCGCTAAAATCTTCAGAGCGCGGCTCTCTTTTGAAAGGGACCTTTGTGACTTGCGTCGCGGTGCTCGCTCGGATTCGACGCACGAGGGGTCGGCGGCCGTGTGTTATCGGTTGACCCCTCCGCCGCAGAGCCAGACGTGTCTGACCAAGTCCGGGGGCCAAAATAGCAATTCCATCTGCAGAAGCTATAAAAGCCATACATCAAATGCGGATATACCCCAAAAAAAACCCTTCCGATTCCAATATTTTAAAATTAGACGGACTGAAAAAAAAAAAAGTTGGATGAAGAAAAGTAAAGTCTAGCAGGTTTTTTTTTTTTTTTTTAAGCAATGGAAGTTCTGTGGTTATACTAAAAAGAGGAAAGAAAATGGGACTTTATATGCGGTTACAATTATATAAATGATTATAAAGTAATATTTATTGATGCAAAAAATTGTATGTACAGTATCTCACAAAAGTGAGTACACCCCTCACATTTTTGTAAATATTTTCTTCTATCTTTTCATGTGACAACACTGAAGAAATGACACTTTGCTACAATGTAAAGTAGTGAGTGTACAGCTTGTATAACAGTGTAAATTTGCTGTCCCCTCCAAATAACTCAACACACAGCCATTAATGTCTAAACCGCTGGCAACAAAAGTGAGTACACCCCTAAGTGAAAATGTCCAAATTGGGCCCAATTAACCATTTTTCCTCCCCCGGTGTCATGTGACTCGTTAGTGTTACACAGTCTCAGGTGTGAATGGGGAGCAGGTGTGTTAAATTTGGTGTTATCGCTCTCACTCTCTCATACTGGTCACTGGAAGTTCAACATGGCACCTCATGGCAAAGAACTCTCTGAGGATCTGAAAAAAAGAATTGTTGCTCTACATAAAGATGGCCCAGGCTATAAGAAGATTGCCAAGACCCTGAAACTGAGCTGCAGCACGGTTTGGGGTGTACTCACTTTTGTGAGATACTGTATATATATATACAGTATATACCCGTATAGTAGGGAAAGGCACATTTAAACCTATATCCATCTATAGGTCTATTAATTAGGACAAGGGTAAATCCTGAACACCAAGGTGCATCACGAGTGTATGGATTTGTATTTGCAGCACTGAGATTTTGGTCACAATTTCCATCTTAAGCGTGTGTGAAGAATGTTGCACTGAATTATTTTGATGAACTTTTCTTGCACTATTCACAAAGAAGATTATTGGATATTTGTGGACTTTATTGAAATGTCATGATTATTTATTATGTTTATTTAATCAGATGTGATGTTTTTTTAGCAGCGCTACACTATTTTAAATTGTTGTTTAGCTGTACCAAATTTTGCACGCTCCAGATTTAGTGATTCCCCCCATGTGTCCCTTACCTCTGACCTATCCCTAGCACCTAAAGTTTGCATTACTTTCGGTATAACCCTCCTATTATTTTTATTACTATCATACAGTATTTAGTGCCAGCAGTTTGTCCGTCACTTTACAATATAAAGGGAGACAGTGCAGTCACAATACAAATCAATGGAAGATTAGGATTGCGTCATGTTGGAAAGCAGAATGACTTTATCAGAATGGAGGCTGCATTAATATTTGAAGCCGGTCTCGGCCCTATGGGGAAGAAGGACTTTTCATATCTGCAAAGCTGAATGATCGCATGACCATAAAGATTCTGCATGTGTTAAAACTATTTGTGAGGAGATCATAAACTTGTTGGCAGAGCTGAAAGACATTAACACAATGGCCTGACTATAGCTTGGCTCTATTTTGTCTTGAAAGAACAGGTGTAGGCAAAAAAAAAAAAAAAAAACATAAAAATATTACGACACCAAAAAAATGATTTTGTCGTGTTTGCAGTCTGCTAGATCATTCACGGCGACACAGTTCCCGGAGAGTGAAAATGGATTCACAAGCCTGACATCATGCACCGATTTTCCATCAATGTAAGGAGGGTTATAAAAGGACAAAGAGCTCCAAAAACTTCCAGGGGTTCTTCAGGACCAGCCTTTCTCCAACTTCTGGACACGATAGAACCCTTGTGGAATAACATTCAGGGAACACCCTACTAATTGTAGCTACAGCAGGCCCAGTAAGTGGAGACATGAGGGGTAATCTGTAGAACATTATTTTCAGTAATAATAATTAAATGCAACATATTATTATGATTTTATACAAGATTTATATAGCGCCAACAGTTTACGCAGCGCTTTACAATGTATAAGGGGGACAACACAATTACAGTACAGTTCAATACAAAAGGTACAGGAGGGCCCGGCACGTAGAGCTTACATTCTAAAGGGAGGAGGTGGTGGTACAAAAGGTAATAGCTGCAAAAAATGATTTGATGGTGGTGGCTCCGGGACAGTTATGTGGGTGTGGGATAGGCTTCCCTGAATAAATGAGTTTTCAGGGATCTCCTAAAGGTGGACAGGGTAGGGGCTGATCGGACATACTGGGGCAGGGAATTGGTGATCAGTGAGAAGAATGCTCCTTACATTGGTGGTCAGTGAGAAGAATGTTCCTTACATTGGTGGTCAGTGAGAAGAATGTTCCTTACATTGGTGGTCAGTGAGAAGAATGTTCCTTACATTGGTGATCAGTGGGAAGAATGCTCCTTACATTGGTGATCAGTGGGAAGAATGCTCCTTACATTGGTGATCAGTGAGAAGAATGCTCCTTACATTGGTGATCAGTGAGAAGAATGCTCCTTACATTGGTGGTCAGTGAGAAGAATGTTCCTTACATTGGTGGTCAGTGAGAAGAATGTTCCTTACATTGGTGGTCAGTGAGAAGAATGTTCCTTACATTGGTGATCAGTGGGAAGAATGCTCCTTACATTGGTGATCAGTGGGAAGAATGTTCCTTACATTGGTGATCAGTGGGAAGAATGCTCCTTACATTGGTGATCAGTGGGAAGAATGTTCCTTACATTGGTGATCAGTGGGAAGAATGTTCCTTACGTTGGTGATCAGTGGGAAGAATGTTCCTTACATTGATGATCAGTGAGAAGAATGCTCCTTACACTGGTGATCAGTGGGAAGAATGCTCCTTACATTGGTGATCGATGAGAAGAATGTCCCTTACATTGGTGACCAGTGAGAAGAATGCTCCTTACATTGGTGATCAGTGGGAAGAATGCTCCTTACATTGGTGATCAGTGGGAAGAATGTTCCTTACATTGATGATCAGTGAGAAGAATGCACCTTACATTGGTGGTCAGTGAGAAGAATGTTCCTTACATTGATGATCAGTGAGAAGAATGCGCCTTACATTGGTGGTCAGTGAGAAGAATGTTCCTTACATTGGTGGTCAGTGAGAAGAATGCTCCTTACACTGGTGGTCAGTGGGAAGAATGTTCCTTACGTTGGTGATCAGTGGGAAGAATGTTCCTTACATTGGTGATCAGTGAGAAGAATGTTCCTTACATTGGTGATCAGTGAGAAGAACGTTCCTTACGTTGGTGATCAGTGAGAAGAATGTTCCTTACATTGGTGATCAGTGAGAAGAATGCTCCTTACATTGATGATCAGTGAGAAGAATGTTCCTTACATTGGTGATCAGTGAGAAGAATGTTCCTTACGTTGGTGATCAGTGAGAAGAATGTTCCTTACATTGGTGATCAGTGAGAAGAATGCTCCTTACATTGGTGATCAGTGAGAAGAATGCTCCTTACATTGGTGATCAGTGAGAAGAATGCTCCTTACATTGATGATCAGTGAGAAGAATGTTCCTTACATTGGTGATCAGTGAGAAGAATGTTCCTTACGTTGGTGATCAGTGAGAAGAATGTTCCTTACGTTGGTGATCAGTGAGAAGAATGCTCCTTACATTGGTGATCAGTGAGAAGAATGCTCCTTACATTGGTGGTCAGTGAGAAGAATGCTCCTTACATTGGTGATCAGTGAGAAGAATGTTCCTTACGTTGGTGATCAGTGAGAAGAATGCTCCTTACATTGGTGATCAGTGAGAAGAATGTTCCTTACGTTGGTGATCAGTGAGAAGAATGCTCCTTACATTGGTGATCAGTGAGAAGAATGCTCCTTACATTGGTGATCAGTGGGAAGAATGCTCCTTACGTTGGTGATCAGTGAGAAGAATGTTCCTTACATTGGTGGTCAGTGGGAAGAATGCTCCTTACATTGGTGATCAGTGGGAAGAATGTTCCTTACATTGGTGATCAGTGTAAAGAATGTTCCTTACATTGGTGATCAGTGAGAAGAATGCTCCTTACATTGGTGATCAGTGTAAAGAATGTTCCTTACATTGGTGATCAGTGAGAAGAATGTTCCTTACATTGGTGATCAGTGAGAAGAATGCTCCTTACATTGGTGGTCAGTGAGAAGAATGTTCCTTACATTGGTGATCATTGGGAAGAATGTTCCTTACATTGGTGATCAGTGGGAAGAATGCTCCTTACATTGGTGATCAGTGAGAAGAATGTTCCTTACATTGGTGATCAGTGTAAAGAATGTTCCTTACATTGGTGATCAGTGAGAAGAATGCTCCTTACATTGGTGATCAGTGTAAAGAATGTTCCTTACATTGGTGATCAGTGAGAAGAATGTTTCTTACATTGGTGATCAGTGAGAAGAATGTTCCTTACATTGGTGATCAGTGAGAAGAATGTTTCTTACATTGGTGATCAGTGAGAAGAATGTTCCTTACATTGGTGATCAGTGAGAAGAATGTTCCTTACATTGGTGATCAGTGAGAAGAATGTTTCTTACATTGGTGATCAGTGAGAAGAATGTTCCTTACATTGGTGATCAGTGGGAAGAATGTCTCTTACGTTGATGATCACTAAGAAGAATGCCCTTTACATTGGAGGTCAGTGGGAAGAATGTTCCGTACATTGGTGATCAGTGGGTGAGAATGCCCTTTACATTGGAGGTCAGTGGGAAGAATGTTCCTTACATTGGTGATCAGTGGGTGAGAATGCCCTTTACATTGGAGGTCAGTGGGAAGAATGTTCCGTACATTGGTGATGGGGTACAGTAATTCATTTTTAACCACTTGCTGTGTGGGACAATATTTAAATTTTTTACACACATGTTTAAATCAGCATTATTTGTTAGAAAATTACTTAGAACCCCCAAACATTAGATATTTTCTGAAAGCAGAGACTGCAGAGAATAAAATGGTGGCTGTTGCAATTTTTCATGTCACATGATATTTGCGCAGCCTTTTTAGCAAACACACATTTTGAGGAAGAATGACACTTAAATGAATTTTAGCTCACACAAACACAATATAATACTCAGATTTTTTTGTAAAATATAAAGGATGATGTTGCATCGAGCAAATAGATACCAAACATGCCTATCTTTAAAATTGCACACAAACTGTGGTACCTAAAATTGTTCATAGGTTATGCTTTGAAAGCCTATACAGGTTATCAGTTTATTATTATTATCATTATACAGGATTTATATGGCACCAACTGCCATCTGTTTGTGCAACGCTTTACAAAATTAGTTTATCGGGTTATATTTTTTTTACACTTTTTGTAATTTTTTTTAAATTTAACTTTATTGTTATTACAAGGAGATGAACAAGCCCCCTTGTGATAGCTTTGGACAGGTGACAGCTTCTCTTTATGGAAACATCAGGGATCTATTAGACCCCTGATGTCTCCCCTGCTTTTTTATTAGAACCCTTGTCTTCCCTGCTTTTCTAATATACCCTTGATGTCTCCCCTGCTTTTTCTATTAGACCCCTGGTGTATCTCCTGTTTTCTAATAGACCCATGATGTCTCCCCTGTTTTTCTATTAGACCCCTGATGTCTCCCCTGCTTTTCTATTAGACCCCTGATGTTTCCCCTGCCTTTTTATTAGAACCCTGATGTCTCCCCTGCTTTTCTAATAGACCCATGATGTCTCCCCTGCTTTTCTATTAGACCCCCGATGTCTCCCCTGCTTTTCTAATAGACCCCTGGTGTATCTCCCGCTTTCTAATAGACCCATGATGTCTCCCCTGCTTTTCTATTAGACCCCCGATGTCTCCCCTGCTTTTCTAATAGACCCCTGGTGTATCTCCTGCTTTCTAATAGACCCATGATGTCTCCCCTGCTTTTCTATTAGACCACTGATGTCTCCCCTGCTTTTCTAATAGACCCCTGATGTCTCCCCTGCTTTTTTATTAGACCCCTGTTGTCTCCCCTGCTTTTCTATTAGACCCCTGATGTCTTCCCTGCTTTTCTAATCGACCCCTGATGTCTCCCCTGCTTTTCTATTAGACCCCTGGTGTCTCCCCTGCTTTTCTATTGGACCCCTGATGTACCCCCTGCTTTTCTATTGGACCCCTGATGTACCCCCTGCTTTCTAATAGACCCATGATGTCTCCCCTGCTTTTCTATTAGACCCCTGGTGTCTCCCCTGCTTTTCTATTGGACCCCTGATGTACCCCCTGCTTTCTAATAGACCCATGATGTCTCCCCTGCTTTTCTATTAGACCCCTGATGTCTCTCCTGCTTTTATATTATACCCCTGATGTCTCCCCTGCTTTTCTAATAGAGCCATTAAGACTCCCCTGCTTTTCTATTAGACCCCTGATGTCTCCCCTGCTTTTCTATTGGACCCCTAATGTCTCCCCTGCTTTTTTATTAGAACCCTGATGTCTCCCCTGCTTTTCTAATAGACCCCTGATGTCCCCCTTGCTTTTTTATTAGAAGCCTGATGTCCCCCCTGCCCTCCAAAGCATTTAAACCAATCACATATCATGCTTGCTTGAATGCATCCCTGTGATAGCCAGGGAATTACATCTCTGAAACCAGGAGTGACATTATCCTTGTTGCTTTTAATATCACTCATCACAGAGGAGTCCTGGGAATGGATGTTCCTTCATCTCCTCTCTGGGGAACGGTCCCAGCTGCTTACCCCAGTCCCTGACTCCTTGGAAAAGCAGGAGAGCCGGGGAACCACCATGGGCAGTGACGAGGGGGGGGGGGGTACACCTTTGAAGTGCTGTAAAAGTGATCTGGCGGCTGTAAAAGCCACCCTGATCGCTTTTACAAGTAAGTCACAGCCATGATCCTTGTATACCCACTTCCTGATGGGATGTTTTTATACCCAGATAGCAAGCACTTGTGCTGCAAGTATGAAAATGGCTTGCTAGGCTATTGCTAGACTTACCAGGCTTCACAAGTTTGTTGCACAATTGCAGCAAGTCCGCATTGCATGACTCCAGATCAACTTTCTTTGCAAACATTCTGCAAGTCTGCTGCAAGTTCAGTTATGTTGTGCAGTAGTCCTCCCACCACAGGGGGTCACTGTGGCTGAATTTTCATGCTTTAGACTTGCAGAGCTCTTGCTGTAGACTCCCCACTGTAACTTTGCTCTTGCTAGAGAATTGCCATGCAAATTTGCTACAAATTAGAAAAGTGTCAACTAGAACTTGTGCTTCAAGTGCTCTGCAAGTGTACAACTTGTCAGTGAAATGTGCAGCAAGTTAACAAAACCTTCAATTCAACACTGCCACAAATGTGTGCCAAGTTATCCTAGCTATCTGGGTATGTACATTGGTCAGCAAGTGGTTAAAGCGATATTAAAGCCTTGTTTTAAAAAAAAACAAAACAAAAAAACAAACATGTTATACTAACCCGCTCTGTGTAATGGTTTTGCACAGAGCAGTCTAGATCCTCCTCTTCTCGGGTCCCACGCCGGCACTCCTGGCTCCTCCCTCCTGCCGGGAGCCCCCTTAGCGAGAAGCTTGCGGCTCGGCTCCACCCCCTCCGTCTCTTTATTGGCTCACTGCCTGCCAAAGTCTCTCGCTGCTGCCAAAAGCCAATCAGGAGTCCCCGGAGTGGCAGGGCTCTCGTGGACATTGCTGTATCGAGATGGGGCTCAGGTAAGTATTAGAGGGACTTTGGGGAATTATTCTTCATAAACAGAATGCATAAGGATAAAAAACCTTCTGCCTTTACAACCACTTTAATTGTAAAGGGTGACCCAACAATTGCTGATCTGAAATGGACTCCTTCCTTAGGAGATTTACCCTAGTGACCTTCATTCTTTGACTGGAGGTCAAAAAGTAAAAACAGGAAGCCTGCAATCTCATTAACCTATATGTGCTCAATCCGTGGCCCTCCAGGTGTTGACTACAAGTCCCATACAATTACAAAGCATGACTCCCAAAGGCTAAGGCATGATAGGACTTGTAGTTCCGCAACAGCTGGAGGACCACAAATGGAGCACCCATGCAATAACCTGACCACAGAAGGCACTTTGGTGAGCTGTCAAGGGCTTAAAAAGACCCATTTATCAGTTTACACCTTGGGGTCATGATACAGTAATTGCTTAATTTTTTAACCACTTCCGGACCATCCATCGTTGTTTTACGTGATGACTTTGAAGGAGGATATCGTTGTTATGGCAGCAGCTATTGTAGCTTCCATAACCCCAGTATCCTCTTCTTCAGCGGGCGGTCTACTACAAGATAAAAGTGGTCTCTGTGGCGGATTCGCCGCAAGATCACTTTTATCGGCAGCGGGAGAGGCCCCCCCCTTACGCCGCGATCCGGTGACCTTCGCCACTTACCGGAGCCATCAGCATACCCTGCCTGGGTATGGGGACGAGTGAGGGGGAAGATGTCACTTCCGCCCATAGCTCTTAAAGGGCCATTTTTTTTTTTTTTTTTCATTTTTTTAAATGACAATTTTTTTTTTTTTTATTGCATTTTAATGTAAATAAGAGATCTGAGGTCTTTTTGACCCCAGATCTCACATTTAAGAGGTCCTGTCATGCTTTTTTCTATTACAAGGGATGTTTAAAAGTGACACCATTTTTTTTTTTAAACAGTTTAAAAATGTACAAAAAAGGTAAAATAAGTAAGAAAAAAAAAAAAAATTTCAAACGAGCCCCGTCCCGACGAACTTGCATGCAGAAGCGAACGCATACGTGACTAGCGCCGCATATGAAAACGGTGTTCAAACCACACATGTGAGGTATCGCTGCGATCAGTAGAGTGAGAGCAATCATTCTAGCCCTAGACCTCCTCTGTTACTTAAAACATGCAACCTGTAGATTTTTTTAAACGTCGCCTATGGAGATTTTTACGGGTAAAGGTTTGTCGCCATTCCACGAGCGGGCGCAATTTTGAAGCGTAACATGTTGGGTATCAATTTACTCTGCGTAACATTATCTTTCACAATATAAAAAAAATTGGGTTAACTTTATTGTTGTCAAAAAAGTGTATTTTTTCCAAGAAAAGTGCTTTTGTAATGCCCCGTACACACGGTCGGATTTTCCGATGGAAAATGTGTGATAGGACCTTGTTGTCGGAAATTCCGACCGTGTGTAGGCTCCATCACACATTTTTCATCGGAATTTCCGACACACAAAGTTTGAGAGCTTGCTATAAAATTTTCCGACAACAAAATCCGTTGTCCGAAATTCCGATCGTGTGTACACAAATCCGACGCACAAAGTGCCACGCATGCTCAGAATAAATAAAGAGATGAAAGCTATTGGCTACTGCCCGGTTTATAGTCCCGACGTACGTGTTTTACGTCACCGCGTTCAGAACGATCGGATTTTCCGACAACTTTGTGTGACCGTGTGTATGCAAGACAAGTTTGAGCCAACATCCGTGGATTTTGTTGTCGGAATGTCCGATCAATGTCCGACCGTGTGTACAGGGCATTAGACCGCTGCGCAAATATGGTGTGACAGAAAATATTGCAACAACCGCCATTTTATTCTCTACGGTGTTAGAAAAAAAATGTATAATGTTTGGGGGGTACTAAGTAATTTTCCTGCAAAAAAAACTGTTTTTAACTTGTAAACAACAAATCTCAGAAAGAGGCTCGGTCTTAAAGTGGTTCAACTTACAGATAATACAATGATTGGATTGGTTCAGATTGTGAAAGATTTTCAGGTATCTGCTTATATGTACATTTGTTTGGGATCCCCGATTCCGGCAATCCGATCCCCTCATCGTGTCTAATCTGCACCCGAAACAGAAGGAACGATGTGGGGAACGTGTTCTCCTTCTCCCGAATATCATTATCCAATCCCGGCTTGGCAGAGAAGGTAGCTTCTACTTCTGCTGTGATCTACGGACTTGGCCTTCAGACATCTGGCTGCAGATTCGTTCTGTCATCTCATACGAGTGATTCTTACTTTCTAGCTATGTGCGGCCTCCGTGCCAAAGACCGCCATACAGCAGATGCAGAAAGGTGGAAATGAAGTTGGATGTGTTTGATTTGGAATTGCGCTTTACATTTTTTAATTGCATTGCGTAATTTAATTGCATAAGCCCCATATTTCTCCGGATGCCGGCTTTTTCGACTACTGATGGACTAATGACACAAACATTAAAGACCAACAGTTTTTTGGGTGGAATGGAGTGTCAAGGGGTTGGAACCTCTGTCAGGTGTCTTCTGCTTTGTAACAAATCCATTCAGCACCAAACCCTTAAGGCTCATTCACACTAGTGGTGCTTTCTGAAGAGCAATCCACATTCTGATCACTCTTCAGAGAACCTATGTCAGGCAGCATGGGGGAGCCGTAACCCATTGTAACCCCTCTCCTTGAGCTAGCCATGATGGATCCCTTTCTCGCTGTCTGTCACCTTAAAAAGTGGAACTTCTGCTCATTTGTCTGCTCTCCCCCTCCGGTGCCACAATTGGCACCTTTCGGGGGGGAGGGGGGACAGGATACCCGTCTTTGACAGGTATCCTGTTCCAACTTCTGGGAGTCCGGGCTGCGGTCCGTGACATCACCGTGGGGCTCCCTTCTCCTCTCCCTGTCGCCGGGCCAGTAGGAGAGAGGAGCGGAGCCTCGCGCATGTGCAGTAGGGTTCCCAGCGTGAAGCCGTAAGGCTACACTGCCCGGTACCCTTACCCGCAATGGCGGCTGATGGAAACATCAGCTGCGGTGCCGACATCGCTGGACTCCAGGACAGGTAAGTGTCCTATTGTTTAAAGCCAGAAGCTGCAGTATGTGTAGCTGCTGGCTTTTAATTTTTTTTTTTTTTTTTGGGCGGACCTCCGCTTTAAGAAAGAGTGTATTATGTCTATTTTTGCACATTTTTTGTATTATCATCGAAAAAATGACCTCATTAAAATGTTGAGGTCTATGGGTTGAGATTTGGTTCTTTCTCTTTTAGGTTTGTCCTGTAGGGAAGGGGCGAACGGTTCAGCCCGAGCATAAGCTCGGGCCAAACTATCGTTGTGGCAGGTTCCCAGTCGCTACTACTTTTCACGTAAGGCCGTTCCATCTCTCTACCATCACGTGGGAGGGAATGTTCTGGCATTGTTGGGCAAGGCAGTCAGCTGTAAAATCCACCTTACTGCTGACACGTGGTCCAGCAAGCATGGGCAGGGACGATATATTTCGTTCACAGCACACTGGGTAACGCTGCTTGCAATTCGAAAGGATGCAGGACAGGGCTCGGTGCTGCAGATTTTTGTGCCCCCACGTCTCCATACAGCTGGTGGGGATGATGACAGACCTGTGAGCTCTACCCCCTCCTCCTCCGCCACCTCCATGCCCCCTCCTCTGCAGAATTGTCCTATGAACATCAGGTACCCCTTAAGTGTAGAAGGACTATTCCCAGAGTCAGGCTAAAAGGTGCCATGCAGTGCTTCATCTAGTGTGTTTAGGGGACAGGAACCACACACATACTTGCCAACTGTCCCGAATTTCCTGGGACATTCCCGGGATTTGGACCCTTTTCCCGATTTAATTGTTTCCCGGGAAATGTCCCGGGAAATTCGTTTTTTCCCGATTTTCGCCGCCGAGGTCCGCGCCGCCGGCCGGTAGAGGTCCGCGGCCAGCGGAGACAATGTCTCCACCGGCCGCCATTTTCAAGAAGACCGTAGAAGTAGGCTGGCCGGATGGCTACAATAGAAATTGAGCTGCGGCGCCGCCCACCCCCTGCCCCGCCCCGCTGCCAGTCTCTGTGACCTGTTATGGAAAGGGGCGGGGGATGGGCGGTGCCGCAGCTCAATCTCTATTCTAACCACGCGGCTCCGGTTGACCAACTTTGGGGCCGTATAGTCTGGATGTCACAGGGGGGGGGGGCGAATAGTCTGGATGTCACGGGGGCAGTCTGGATGTCACATGGCGGGGCCAGTCTGCATGTCACAGGGGGCACCAGATGTAAGGAGAACTGATGGGGACGCAGATGTAAGGAGGACTGATGGGGACACAGATGTAAGGAGGACTGATAGGGACACAGATGTAAGGAGGACTGATGGGGACACAGATGTAAGGAGGACTGATGGGGACACAGATGTAAGGAGGACTGATGGGGACACAGATGTAAGGAGGACTGATGGGGACACAGATGTAAGGAGGACTGATGGGGACACATGTAAGGAGGACTGATGGGGACACAGATGTAAGGAGGACTGATGGGGACACAGATGTAAGGAGGACTGATGGGGTCACAGATGTAAGGAGGACTGATGGGGTCACAGATGTAAGGAGGACTGATGGGGACACAGATGTAAGGAGGACTGATGGGGACACAGATGTAAGGAGGACTGATGGGGTCACAGATGTAAGGAGGACTGATGGGGGCACAGATGTAAGGAGGACTGATGGGGACACAGATGTAAGGAGGACTGATGGGGACACATGTAAGGAGGACTGATGGGGACACAGATGTAAGGAGGACTGATGGGGTCACAGATGTAAGGAGGACTGATGGGGTCACAGATGTAAGGAGGACTGATGGGGACACAGATGTAAGGAGGACTGATGGGGACACATGTAAGGAGGACTGATGGGGACACAGATGTAAGGAGGACTGATGGGGACACAGATGTAAGGAGGACTGATGGGGTCACAGATGTAAGGAGGACTGATGGGGACACAGATGTAAGAAGGACTCTGCTGATGGGGACACAGATGTAAGAAGGACTCTGCTGATGGGGACACAGATGTAAGGAGGGCTCCGCTGCTGGGGACACAGATGTGAGGAAGGCTCCGCTGATGGGACACCTGATGTAAGGACAGACTCCGCTGGGGGCACCTGATGGCATCTGGTGGCAGGCAACGTGGCAGGTGACATGCTCAGGGCACGCTCAGGGCTCCCACTGATTCTGCATTATGGTGAGTTGAATGATTTAATTTTATATTACAATGTAATAATAGAAATCATCCTGACACCATAACAATCATGGCGCCGGGATGATTGAAGCGCTAACACCAGGTGTTTGGAGTATCTTTATCTGCTGATTGTTAAACTCTGGAATACACATATTGCTATTGTGGTGTAGGATCTGGGGCTGCTGTCCCTCCATCCCTCTCCCCCCTTTCCTCCTTTACCTCTCCATCCCTCATTCATCTCAGACTCTAACCACACCCCCTTTGAGCCATGCCCATTTAAGCCACACCCACTATTCCACGTAAACCACGCTCCGCAATTTTTATTTCAGATATGCCACACCTACAAATGCATGCCCCGCCCCCTAATTATAATGCAAATCCGCCTACAACCAAAAAAGTGTCCCCAAAAATATTTTTACAATGTTGGCAACTATGCACACCGGTGCAGAGATTCTTGCAGCTCTGCAGGGACAGGCCCATAGGTGGTTCACACCACACCAGCTGGAGCCAGGAATGGTGGTGTCCGATAATGGCTTAAACCTCCTGTCTGCCCTTAGACAGGGAAAGTTGACACATGTGCCATGCCTGTCACATGTCCTCAATTTGGTGGTGCAGCGTTTCCTAAGTACGTGCCCAGGATTTCAAGATGTACTAAAGCAGGCCAGAAGAGTCTGTAGTCATTTCAGGCGGTCATACACAGCCAGTGCTCGGTTGGCTGAATTCCACCTGCCCGTAAACCCGCCTGATTTGTGACATGCCCACCAGGTGGAACTCAACTTTGGGAATGCTGCAGCGACTATACATGCAGCTGAGGGCCGTCAATGAGTACCTGTGCCAGTACAGGCTCAGGCCGCCTCGGCTTTTTTTTCTCCACGCCAATGGCTGATCATTAAGGTGCATGCACTGTATTGTCACCATTTGAGGAGGCCACAAGGATGGTGAGCAGTGACAGTGCATGCATCAGTGACACAATCCCTGTTGTGTTCCTGCTGGAGCAGACTCTGCGTGGCATTATGGACAGGGCACTGGAGGCAGAGCAGCAGGAGGACATTTTGAGATGGGAATGAGGGAAACCTGCTAGCAAACGTAGGCATAGGACACGCCCCCTGCCACACCCCCTTAAAGGAGAATTAACCAAAAAAAGTTAATTTAATCCACAAGTGCTTTTTCTTTTACCACTACTTTCCTTTTATATTGGCTTTTGAAACGTACAAATGCAGCAATTTAGAATTCAGATGAAAGGTTTAGCACTGGGAAACACTTTTTGAAAGATAAAAAGTGCATTTTATATACATCTATATCAGACCAAAATGAGGGACAAACGAGGAGGAAAGAGGGACAGAGGGACATTGCTCCAAATCAGGGACAGTCACTTGAAATCAGGGACAGTTGGGAGCTATGCCCAAACATTATATATTTTCTGAAAGCAGACACCCTAGAGAATAAAATAGTGGTAGCTCCAATTATTTATGTCACACAATATTACCGCAAAGGTCTAGGAAACGCAAAATATCAGTAAAAAACACACTAAAGTTAATTTTAGGGAAAATAAACACAATAAACAACCCACATTTTTGGTAAAATATAAAAGACGAGGTTGCGCCGAGTAAATAGATACCCAACATGGCAAACCTTAAATTTGTGTGCGCCCGTAAAATGGCGACCAACTTCAGTACCCTATGTTTTCTATAGGTGATGCTTCAAAAGCCCCCTATAGGTCATCCGTTTAGTGTTACAGAGGAGGTCTTGTGCTAGAATTAGCGCTCTCACTCCGGTGTACGCTGCGATATGTAACATGTGCAATCAACATTTTAATGCATAGGCGTCCCCGACATGTGCCTTTATATTTGTATGTGCATATATATGGAGATGGGAGGGGGGGGGCCTCAAAAAAAAAATGATATCACTGGGTCTCTGTGCTTCTCTATGTAATGCAGGCAGATCATGACTTTTGGGAGGGGTCGGCAGGGTTCTGCACATAGCTTCCTGAAAACATCACAGCACTCCTCTCAAGAGCCTTCAGCCCTGATGCAAGTAGTGGGAGGAGTTATGGAAACGTCAAAATGCCCTAATGGGTAGATGTCAGTCTGGAGGAATGGGAGTTACTAGGCAGGTTGTATTTGCATGCAGATCACCCGAGGTAAGACTCACATGTGATGCTGAGCCTCTGTGATTGAAAAAAACTGAATTCCAATAAGTGAAAGGGGTGAGCCAGGGACAGGCACGCTGGGGAGGACAGACCTAGATAATGCTGGATAACCCTCCAGCCAGGAAATGAGGCGGGGCTCTGTCTGACTTACTCCAGCTTCTAATGAACATTGTGAGAAGCTCACAGTGTGCAGTGAGATCAGAGTAAGCGATTTCAGGAGCCCGTACAACTGTGCAAGGCTGAAGGGAAGGCTGGAGGTTAACTTTAAAGTGGTTGTAAAATTAGAGGGCGTTTTTTACCTTCTGTGCCAGAGAATCCCCCCCCCCCCAGTCCCCCTAAATACTTGTCTGAACCTGAGAACAGCATTGGGATGTCTCTTTGTTGAAAATTTTGGGATGTCTCTTTGCTGGATGGGAAGTCTCTTTGCTGACTATATATAGATGTCTCTTTGCTGACTATATGGGGATGTCCCTTTGCTGGATGGGAAGTCTCTTTGCTGACTATATGGGGATGTCTCTTTGCCTCTTTGCTGGATTGGGATGTCCCTTTGCTGGATGGGAAGTCTCTTTGCTGACTATGTGGGGATGACTCTTTGCTGAATATATTGGGATGTCTCTTTGCCTCTTTGCTGGATTGGGATGTCCCTTTGCTGGATGGAAAGTCTCTTTGCTGACTATATGGGGATGTCTCTTTGCTGAATATATTGGGATGTCTCTTTGCCTCTTTGCTGGATTGGGATGTCTCTTTGCTGACTATGTGGGGATGTCTCTTTGCTGAATATATTGGGATATCTCTATGCCTCTTTGCTGGATTGGGATGTCTCTTTGCTGGATGGGATGTCTCTTTGCTGACTATATGGGGATGTCTCTTTGCTGAATTTATGGGGATGTCTCTTTGCTAGATGGGATGTCTCTTTGCTGACTATATGAGGATGTCTGTTTGCTGAATATATGGGGATGTCTCTTTGCTAAATATATGGGGATGTCTCTTTGCCTCTTAGCTGGATTGGGATGTCTCTTTGCTGAATGTATTGGGATTTTGTTTTGTTTTCTTAGATCTTAGGGGGCATTGAAAAGATAGATAGTGTTAGTATAGGGTCCTGCTCAAAAGAGTCTACCTTGTCGTGGTGGTAGGCTTCATATTTCTTGGCCAAAATCCAAATTCCTTACTGTTAAATATTGAAAGTTCTGATGACTTTGAATACACTTTTCTTGTTCATATAATAAGTTGTAAGAATGATAACATAAAAGTGGGTGCACTAAAGGACTCAATGGGGTGGTCGGCGTGCTGATTCGGTGGGACGGCCAGTGGGCAGGCATTGGGGAATGTTGGTGGTCAGGCCAAGGGGGGCCCAGACCTAAAGCTTTGCTCTCTCCCTCCTCAGTGAACATAGAGGTAGCAGGGTTAGCCATTGGTTCCTGCTGCTGTCAATCACAGCTAGTGAGAACAGAGGGGGGGGGGGCAAGCTGGGCTGTGTGTGTCTACAGACAGGCACAGCCTGGCTTGGGATTGAGCACAGAAGAGTGCTCCCATAGCAAGTGGCTTGTTTTGGGGGCACTTGGCAGAGGGGGAGGAGCCAGGAGAGCCAGTTCGGGGACCACAGATCGTCACACAGATCGTCACACAGATCGTCAGTTGCTAGTGAGACACACAAAGATATTGGAGGGCTGCAGGATGACCATAGTGGATGTTATATTCAGTCCTAAATCTGATTCAGAGACACGCTATATTGTAAAAAGTATTGGGACGCCTGACTTTACACGCACATTGAACTTTAATGGCGTCCCAGTCTTAGTTCGTAGGGTTCAATATTGAGTTGGCCCACCCTTTGCAGCTATAACAGCTTCAACTCTTCTGGGAAGGCCGTCCACAAGGTTTAGGAGTGTGTCTATGGGAATGTTTGACCATTCTTCCAGAAGTGCATTTGTGAGGTCAGGCACTGATGTGGACGAGAAGGCCTGGCTCGCAGTCTCCGCTGTAAAGCCGCATACACATGAGCGGAATGTCCAACAGAAAAAGTCTTATGGAAGCTTTTCATCGTCTATTCCGATCTTGTGTATGCCTCATCTGACTTTTTTTTTTGAAAATTCTGACGGACCTAGAAGTGGAACATGTTCTAAATATTTCCGAAGGAACCAATTCCTATCAGGAAAACCGATCGTCTGTATGCTGCTCCGACAGACCAAAAACGACGCATGCTCTGATGTAAGTACAAGACGGAAGCTATTGGCTACTGGCTATTGAACTTCCTTTTTCTAGTCCCGTCGTAAGTGTTGTACGTCACAGCATTCTGGACGGTCGGGCTTTAGTTTGACTGGCAAAACCGGTCGTATGTACGCGGCATAATTCATCCCAAAGGTGTTCTATCGGGTTGAGGTCAGGACTCTGTGCAGGCCAGTCAAGTTCCTCCACCCCAAACTCGCTCCTCCATGTCTTTATGGACCTTGCTTTGTGCACTGGTGCGCAGTCATGTTGGAACAGGAAGGGGCCATCCCCAAACTGTTCCCACAAAGTTGGGAGCCTGAAATTGTCCAAAATGTCTTGGTATGCTGACGCCTTAAGAGTTCCCTTCACTGGAACTAAGGGGCCAAAGCCCAACATCTGAAAAGCAACCCCACACCATAATCCCCCCTCCACCAAATGATTTGGACCAGTGCACAAAGCAAGGACCACAAAGACATGGATGAGTGAGTTTTGGGTGGTGGAATTTGACTGGCCTGCACAGAGTCCTGACCTCAACCCGATAGAACACCTTTGGGATGAACTAGAGCAGAGACTGCGAGCCAGGCCTTCTCGTCCACATCAGTGCCTGACCTCACAAATGTGCTCCTGAAAGAATGATTGGGCTAATTGGGCCCAATTTGGACATTTTCACTTAGGGGTGTACTCACTTTTCTTGCTTGCGGTTTAGACATTAATGGCTGTGTGTTGAGTTATTTTATGGTCAAACATTCCCATAGACACACTCCTATACCTTGTGGACGGCCTTCCCAGAAGAGTTGAAGCTGTTATAGCTACAAAGGGCGGAGCCAACTCAATATTGAACCCTACGGACTAAGACTGGGATGTCATTAACCACTTGCCGCCCGCCCACTGTCAAATGGCGGCGGGGCGGTGTGGCTCTCGTTCGGGGACCTCGTCATATGATGGCGCACCCAATCGGCCACTCCTGTGCGGTCGCGCAGTGTTGCTAGGACACGGCGCGACCCCGATCTATGTAAAGAACCGCTGAAAGCGGCTCTTTAATCATGTGATTGGCTGTGTCCAATCACAGAGTGTGTGGCGTGGAGAGCCGATCAACGGCATTTCCTCGCAGGGGACAGTGAGAGATGTAATCAGGGCACTGATGATCAGTGCCATGATTACATTAGAGCACCACCAGTGCCAGCAACTCATACTAACCAGTGCCAGCAATCAGTGCCCACCACAGCCAGAAATCAGTGCCCATTAGTGATGCCAGTCAGTGCTGGCTTTCAGTGCCACCTATCAGTGATGCCCATCAATGCCCACCAGTAAAGCCCATCAATATCAATGCCCATCAGTGCCACCTATCAATGCCCACCAGTGCCGGCTATCAGGGCCCGTCAGTGCCACCTATCAGTGCCCACCAGTGCCACCTATCAATGCCCACCAGTGCCACTCATCAGTGCCGCCTATCAGTACCCATAAGTGCAGAATATTAGTGCCTCCTCATCAGTGCCACTTAATCGGTACCCATAACTGCCACCTCATCAGTGCCCATCAGTGCAGTTTATTAGTGCCCATCAGTGTCACCTCATCAGCGCACATCAGTGAAGGAGAAAAATTTCTTTTTTTTTTTTTTCAACATTTTTGGTCTTTTTTTTTTTTCGGGAAAAAATAAAAATCCCAGCGTTGATTACATACCACCAAAAGAAAGCTCTATTTGTGTGAAGAAAATTATAAAAATGTAACATGTTTACAGTGTAGCATGACGGCACAATTATCATTCAAAGTGTGACAGCGCTGAAAGCTGAAAAATGGCCTGGGCAGGAAGGGGGTGAAAGTGCCCGGTAGATAAGTGGTTAAGGTTCATGTGTGTGTAAAGGCAGGAGTCCCAATACTTTTGGTAATATAGTGTATTTAATAATCAGCCTGACACATGTAACTAATATAAAATACATCTCACCTGGAATATGATATCAGCTGTACTGGAGAACTTTGGATTGTAGATAAAATATCTCCAATAGATATACATTGTAACCTTTGGAGTCTGAGCGAATGTACAGTATGGGTTTTTTCCGCAGAGGCAGCACTGATCAGAGATGAATGGAAGCAGATTGCTGGGTTCAAATGAACAGAGCTTATTGCAGCACTTATCGTTCGGCACGCATGTGGTTCTGTGCGTTTTCAGTGGATTGTGTGTAGAACAGCCCATTCATTTCAATGGCATTCCCTACCCACAAGAAACACGTGGAAAGGAGCCTTTTGTAAAACGGTGCCGCAACAAACTGCATAGGGCTGCGTTAAAGCGGTAGTAGACCGCACCTTTTATTTTTTATTTTTTTAACCACTTGACCTCCGGTAGGTTTTACTCCCTTCATGACCAGGAGATTTTTTGCGATATGGCACTGCGTTACTTTAACTGACAATTGCGCAGTTGTGCGACGCTGTACCCAAATAAAATGTATGTACTTTTTTTCCCCACAAATAGAGATTTCTTTTGGTGGTATTTAATCACCTCTGCGATTTTTATTTTTTGCGCTGTAAACAAAAAAAGACCGACAATAAAAAAAAAAAACAATATTTTTTAATTCCTGCCTAATTTAATTTTTAATTAAAAATGTAATTCAATTTTTAAAATATGTCCAAAAAAAAAAAATTAAAAAAATTAAATTTCTTTATCAACAAAGCCGATATGTATTCTGTCTATGTATTTTTTGGTAAAAATCCCAATAATGGTATATTGATTGGTTTGCGCAAAAGCGTCTACAAACTATGCGATATATTTATGGAATTTTTATCTATTTATATTTTTTTTATGGTGGAATTTATTTTTTTTTTGGGGGGCGGGGGGGGCGGCAACAGTATGTCCTCGCTTCTCCTCGGTGGCCAATCAGGAGTCTTCTCTTTTCGGCCATTCGGAAATTAGGTCTCGCACCCGCCTCTGATTGGCCGGATTGAGGATCAGTGTTTCAACAGCGAATATTCATTTGCTGTTGTAACACACCTGGGCGAGCTCCGTTCACATTCTCTGCGACCTGAGCCCCCCCTATTTTGAAGCCTATTAGAGCCTCTGGCTCTAATCAGGTGCCTCAAAAAAAAAAAAAAAAACCCCGCCGCTGTAATTCATGCACCCGGTGCCCTGAAATGGGCCTGACGTATGAATAGGGGGCGGTCGCGGTGGCCATTGATAGATTCACTGGCTTGCGGGCCCGCTGCGAGCTCCGTGAGTGTGATCGCGGGTCCCGCGGACTCGATGTCCGCGGGGATACCCGCGATCGGCTCACGGAGAGGAAGAACGGGGAAATTCTGATGTAAACAAGCATCTCCCCGTTCTGCCTAGTGACAAGGACACTGATCACTGCTCCCTGTAATCGGGTGATCAGTGTCGTGTCACACACGTAGCCCCTCCCCCCCACAGTTAGAATCACTCCCTAGGACACACTTAACCCCTACAGCGCCCCCTAGTGGTTAACCCCTTCACTGCCAGTCACATTTATACATGCATTTTTAATCGCACTGATCGCTGTATAAATGCGAATGGTCCCGAAATCGCGCCAAAAGTGTCCGATGTGTCCGCCATAATGTCGCAGTCCCAATAAAAATCGCTGATCGCCGCCATTACTAGTAAAAAAAAAAAATAAAAATGCCATAAAATTATCCCCTATTTCGTAGAAGCTATAACTTTTGCAAAAAAACAATAAACGCTTATTGCGATTTTTTTTTTTTACCAAAAATATGTAGAAGAATACGTATCGGCCTAAACTGAGGAAAAAATATGTTTTTTGGGGGATATTTATTATAGCAAAAAGTTTGTTTTTTTTCAAAATTGTCGCTCTTTTTTTGTTTATAGCGCAAAAAAAAAAAAAACGCCAACATGTTGTGTTTGCTATGTTAAAATGAAGTGTATTATGTACAAACATTTATTGTAATAGTAGCACAAAAATCATTTGACAAAAAAAATTGCATTTATTCCAAAGGGTCTCTGCTTTTAGAAAATATATAATATTTTTCTTTTTTTTTTTTGCAATCTTAATGCCTCAAATGTGCAATTCAATATGTCTGCAAAAAAAAACAAAACAAAAAAAAGGCTCTTCAAAGGGTTAAGGGCAAAAAACCTAATAAAATGTGCATGTATTGCAGAGATATAGAGCACATATTTATTTCTGATGATGGTCCTCGTTGGGTATTTCCTGTTATAGGGTGACAATGATCTCTTCCAGGCTTCCAATTATCCTACTGGATCGTCACCCTGTCACAGGGGCTTTTAATGGAGATACAAGTGTCCCTTTCAGTACACATTACACAGGCATGGTCCTCTGTTGTCACCATCAGGAAAAACGCAAGGCAGCCTTCACTGGAGTGCATGTAGACAGGAAGTGACTGCAAAGAGGCTGCAGGAGATCAGCAGCACTGAGATGTAACAACGCATGTCAGATTTCAGGCTCTCAAGCTGAACAGCCAGACCATAGACCCTTTCAATCCTGGCCAAGATTCTAACCGTGTATGGGCAGGCTGGATGTACCTATTTGATCGATCAACTTGGCTACAACCAGCCTGCTGGATTCACTTGCGAATATCAGTAGCGGCTGCTATAGCCGCCAGCAATAATCACTGTCTTCTACCAGTGGGGACGGCTCCCCCGCAACCCCACCCCCCCCCCCCCCGGGAGAAGACAGTGGCTCAGCAGGAGGGATTCTCCTGTCAGCGCTGGCTGTGTTGCTGGGGGAATCATGCGAACCACGAGTTGCAGTAAAGAAATTCTCAGCGTCTATGGCCTGCCTGAGGCACAGTGATGGCTTATTCACACACAGACAGATGCACTTCTCACTGTGCTGCTTTTCCTTTCACTGTCCAGTCACATGCTGGGGGGCGGGTCCATAACAACCTGGGCTCAGAGTAAGTAGGTGGGATGATGCTGGCTATTAGACTGGAGACATCTAGTGGCAGGAAAAAAAAGAACATCAAGGGGGAAATCTCTGGATTACAGCTGAATATTGCAGTAAAAGCTTGTTTTGCTATCTTATCTTTTAACCACTTGCCGACCGCTGCACGCCGATATACGTCGGCACAATGGCAGCGGTGGGCAAATGGGTGTACCTGTGCGTCCCCTTTAATTGGCGGGGGGGGGGGGCGCGCGCCCACCGCATACAGCATGGTCGTGCACACGGGACCCGCGGACTCGAAGTCCACCAGTGATCGTATCTCGGAGCCCCAGAACAGGGAGATGCCTATGTAAACAAGGCATTTTCCCGTTCTGCCTAGTGACATGACAGAGATCACTCCTCCCTGTCATCGGGTGCAGTGATCGCTGTCCTGTGAGTAGTAGGCCACGCCCCCCGCAGAGTTAGAATCACTCCCTAGAACACACTTAACCCCTTGATCGCCCCCTAGTGTTTGTATATGTAAATCGCTGCGTAAATTGACAGCGCTATATAAGTACCTGAAATAAATAAAAATAAATAGTGTTTAACCCCTTCCCTGCCAGTGTCATTTACACAGTAATCAGTGCATTTTTATAGCACTGATCGCTGTATGAATGCCAATGATCCCAAAATAGTGTCAGAAGTGTCCGATGTGTCCGCCATAATGTAGCAGTCACGATAAAAATCGCAGATCGCCTCCATTACGAATAAAAAAAAATTAATAATAAAAATGCCATAAACCTATCCCCTATTTTGTAGACGCTATAACTTTTGCGCAAACCAATCAATATATGCTTATTGCGATTTTTTATTTTTTACCAAAATTATGTAGAAGAATACATATCGGTCTAAACTGAGGAAAAAATGTGGTTTTTTTATATATTTTTTGGGGATATTTAATATAGCAAAAAGTAAAAAATATTGCTTTTTTTTCAAAATTGTCGCTCTTTTTTTTGTTTATAGCGCAAAAAATAAAAATCGCAGAGGTGATCAAATACCACCAAAAGAAAGCTCTATTTGTGGGAAAAAAAGGACTTCAATTTTGTTTGGGTGCAGCGCGGCACGACCGCGCAATGGTCAGTGCTCTGGTCAGGAAGGGGGTAAAATCTTCTGGGGCTGAAGCGGTTAATGTGCTATTCATTTTTATCTTATTTTTGTCTGGAGTTCTGCTTTAATTACATCCTAACGCACATAATACTGTGTTCTGCAGTCCATCACCACAGACCGAGGCAAATAGTGTACTGTCAAAATTCAACAAGATCTATTTTTTTAGTGTTGAGATGCATTGAAAGCAACGCGAACCAACTCATAAAAACACGTGCATCTCAGCATGGTATGATCAGACGCTTGACATGCACATTTTTTTTTTGCCCTTAGCCAGCACTGATATTTGAGGAGTAACTCCGCTTTTGCTGAGAAAAAAAAACACCCCCCTCTGGGTGATCTGTGTACATTGCAGGGATTTTACCAAACTTTGTTGCAGATTCCTACATTCTTATTTTTCTGCTCTGAAGAAATAGCTGTTTGTATCATCATGTCCTGTGCAGACTGATTTTTGAATGGGAGGGTCTGGTTCATTATAATCACCTGAGGCACACTCAGTGTTCTGATGAGAAAAGCTGCAGTGCCTGCATCCCTGTGGAAGTAGTTAATTAGGAAGTGTCTTATCAAAAATGATTTTTTTTTTTGTTGCAGAGGATGCCTAACATCTGATTTAATGCAGACTCCTGGGAAAATCAATAAGCCAATCAGAGATGTGTAAATTGCGAGGCTGGCTAAACAGTGTGTGTATACTGCATACAGTATCTCACAAAAGTAAGTACACCCCTCACGTTTTTGTAAATATTTTATTCTATCTTTTCATGTGACAACACTGAAGAAATGACACTTTGCTACAATGTAAAGTAGTGAGTGTACAGCTTGTATAACAGTGTAAATTTGCTGTCCCCTCAAAATAACTCAACACACAGCCATTAATGTCTAAACTGCTGGCAACAAAAGTGAGTACACCCCTAAGTGAAAATGTCCAAATTGGGCCCAAAGTGTCAATATTTTGTGTGGCCACCATTATTTTCCAGCACTGCCTTAACCCTCTTGATGGAGATCACCAGAGCTTCACAGGTTGTCACTGGAGTCCTCTTCCACTCCTCCATGATGACATCATGGAGCTGGTGGATGTTAGAGACCTTGCGCTCCTCCACCTTCTGTTTGAGGATGTCCCACAGATGATCAATAGGGTTTAGGTCTGGAGACATGCTTGGCTAGTCCATCACCTTTACCCTCAGCTTCTTTAGCAAGGCAGTGGTCGTCTTGGAGGTGTTTGGGGCATTATCATGTTGGAATACTGCCCTGCGGCCCAGTCTCCGAAGGGAGGGGATCATGCTCTGCTTCAGTATATCACAGTACATGTTGGCATTCATGGTTCCCTCAATGATCTGTAGCTCCCCAGTGCCAGCAGCACTCATGCAGCCCCAGACCATGACACCCCCACCACCATGCTTGACTGTAGGCAAGACATACTTGTCTTTGTACTCCTCACCTGGTTGCCGCCACACACGCTTGACACCATCTAAACCAAATAAATTTATCTTGGTCTCATCAGACCACAGGACATGGTTCCAGTAATCCATGTCCTTAGTCTGCTTGTTATCAGCAAACTGTTTGCGGTCCTACTTGTGCATCATCTTTAGAAGAGGCTTCCTTCTGGGATGACAGGCATGCAGACCAATTTGATGCAGTGTGCGGCGTATGGTCTGAGCACTGACAGGCTGACCCCCCACCCCTTCAACCTCTGCAGCAATGCTGGCAGCACTCATACGTCTATTTACCAAAGACAACCTCTGGATATGACGCTGAGCACGTGACCTCAACTTCTTTGGTCAACCATGGCAAGGCCTGTTCTGAGTGGAACCTGTCCTGTTAAATCTCTGTATGGTCTTGGCCACCGTGCTGCAGCTCAGTTTCAGGGTCTTGGCAATCTTCTTATAGCCTAGGCCATCTTTATGTAGAGCAACAATTATTTTTTTTCAGATCCTCAGAGAGTTGTCATGAGGTGCCATGTTGAACTTCCAGTGACCAGTATGAGAGATAACACCAAATTTAACACACTTGCTCCCCATTCACACCTGAGACCTTGTAACACTAACAAGTCACATGACACCAGGGAGGGAAAATGGCTAATTGGGCCCAATTTGGACATTTTCACTTAGGGGTGTACTCACTTTTGTTGCCAGCGGTTTAGACATTAATGGCTGTGTGTTGAGTTATTTTGAAGGGACAGCAAATTTACACTGTTATACAAGCTGTACACTCACTACTTTACATTGTAGCAAAGTGTCATTTCTTCAGTGTTGTCACATGAAAAGATAGAATAAAATATTTACAAAAATGTGAGGGGTGTACTCACTTTTGTGAGATACACTATATATATATATATATATATATATATATATATATATATATATATATATATATATATATATTTATATATTTATACTATAATAGTAATAATAATAATAATATTGACTGTGGATGGGTTCCATTGCAGCTGATGGATGTGCGGTAAACCTTCCACTGAGCTTTTATATACAGTGTGTATATTAGATATGTAATAATAAATAAATAAATTTAAAAAAAAAAAATATATATATATATATATATATATATATATATATATATAATATTTTTTATATATACAGTATATGTATATATATATATATATATATATATATATATATATATATATATATATATTTTTTTTTTTTTTTTTAATTATTACATATCTAATATACACACTGTATATAAAAGCTCAGTGAAAGGTTTACCGCACATCCATCAGCTGCAATGGAACCCATCCACAGTCAATATTATTATTATTATTATTACTATTATAGTATATATATATATATTAATAATATTTTTTATATATACAGTATATATATCATATGTAACAATAATATTAATAATAATCATATATACAGTAATTGCTCAGAATCCCAGATAGAGATAGTGGCGCTAATGCATATAGTGTAAAATTATGAGTCAAAACAGCATGATACCTATGACCCTCTAATTCTACATGAAAAAACAGTACTATAAATATATATTTAACACCCAGTGAGAAGTGTCAATATAAATATTAAAAATAAAATTAAATATAAAAATAAAAAATAAAGATCATAGACTGTGATAAATAAATAATCAAGCACAACAGTTGTTTTTCAATCTTCTTGTGTGATAAATCTTCTACTCTTCCACCACACCACCGTGATAGTGACACCACTCCCTCTGAAGAGCGCACTCACCAGACTGTATAGCCTCCCACTCTCGTGTTCGGCAAAACAGCAATTGAACCACACCTGGGTTGCATGTGATGAACTGTGACTCCAATCAAGCCAGCTCCATATGTGAAAAACAAATGCTCCACATAGCGTGATACCGTTTTGACAGATTTATTAAAATCACTCCAAACACACTTCAATGGTTACACTCACTTTTAAACTGAAACAAATAAGCCTTTGAACAAATCCACAGCAAACAACAGGATTAATGATCCAACGGTGCACCGCGGTCACAGCGGACCAAAGTATATACTCGTGTACGTCTCACCCAACCTTCTAAGGCCCAGCAGTTCGATCGGTGTAGTCCTCCTCAGCCAGCGGCGTCTAATGTCAGTGTGATGGAATGCCGTGTAACCACGCCCCAGACATGTTTCGTCCAAAAGACTTCTTCAAATGGGATCCCAATCTGGTGAGTGCGCTCTTCAGAGGGAGTGGTGTCACTATCACGGTGGTGTGGTGGAAGAGTAGAAGATTTATCACACAAGAAGATTGAAAAACAACTGTTGTGCTTGATTATTTATTTATCACAGTCTATGATCTTTATTTTTTATTTTTATATTTAATTTTATTTTTAATATTTATATTGACACTTCTCACTGGGTGTTATATATATATATATTTATATTTATAGTACTGTTTTTTCATGTAGAATTAGAGGGTCGTAGGTATCATGCTGTTTTGACTCATAATTTTACACTATATGCATTAGCGCCACTATCTCTATCTGTACACATGTGAGCGGTATAGTTTTGGGGTTCTGAACAATTTTCACGTATTTATTTAGGTGGCAGCTTTTCACTGTACACTGTGCATGTACACATTTTGTATTCATTTACACATTAGTAATACAGTTTTTCACTTTTCTTTGGCGCGGCGGAGTAAGAGAGAATCAGGGGCGGCTCATTTTTAAATCTCTTGCTACAAACAATAATCATATATATATATATATATATATATATATATATATATATAAGCTCAGTGAAAAGTTTACCGCACACCCACCAGCTGGAACCCATCTACAGTTCCCACATACAAAAGTAATGCAAAGTAGCTGCAGAGCTCGTCTTCTTTATTAATCCATTAAGGATAACAAGCTTTCAATATTTCAAAACTTTCAAAAACAGGCAACAAACTGGCAACACTTTTGGGTTTAGTTACTTGACCCTTGTTGAAGCCTATTGTCTAATATCCTAATCTTGTGTTCATTACCTTAAATCTGTGTTCACCTTGTATTTCTATATACTGTAAATTTATATATATATAAAAAACAATTTTCATCATTAAGTAACAAAATCCTGTCAGTTCTGTGTTCTGTCACCTTGGAGTTCAGTGGATCACAGAATTTAATATACCTCTTGTATTAGCATATTGTACACCAGATGTATAGATGAAGGGAGGACAGCGGGTCATCTCCTCCAATTCCCAGGGGCCAAACGATTTTGACTTCCACATCTATCATAGGGCATTCAGGAAAAAGCAGTCCTTATAAAGCAGGACACGACTGTTGAGCAAGGAGCAACATCTGTACAACAGATGGAAGCTTGTTCGAAAAACCAGCCAATATTTTTTTTTTTGTTTTGGGTCTCCAACCCTTTTTCCACCGGTGAGAAAGCATGAGGGCCCAGCCTCATAGGATATGAAAAAAGACCATAAGGTCAGGGTGGGATGGTATCTCCCATCCCACAGTCCCCGGAGGGCTATGAAGTCAGGATATTTCCAGAACCAAGTTTCAAAAACAAGAGATTTACAGTGACTTGCATTTAAAAGGAAAAACAATGATTTTGGAGAGGTAAAAAAAAAAAAAAAGGGGGGTAAAAAAAAAAAAAAATAGCACTTAAAATTCATACTGCACAACAAAATGAATAGGAGGATTGCAGATGCACCATGTTGTCTTTTTTAAAAGCTTAGAATTGTTTTGTTCTTTTTTCCTGAATTGTATGCAAGTTTAACACCAGCAAATCTTTTAAAGATCTGGCATAACATAGGCCAACATTGTGAAATATTTAGAAGCAATAAATGTAATTGGCTCTCTAGACAGCCATTATAGTACAAATAGACCGCCTTCCGATATCTGAGAGTTCCACCAGGAGTCTTCAGTTTGGTTAGGGAAGGGACAGAGAAGGTTGGAGGAGTTGGTAGATGCTGCAGGTACTCAAGGAGGACAATTGTTGACCAATTAAGGTTTTCGAACATGTTAGGTTGATTGTCCCCCTAGACATCGAATGCCTGAGAGGTTTGAAGAACGTTTGCGCACAGAGACCAAGCCGGAGAATCTTCATGTGTGATATTGAATGTGTCCATCAACCAGACAAGGTTGTCTTTGAGTCCTATGGAGAGCATTAAAGACCTGATCATCACAACCCCCATGAAATGAGTAGATTCAAAATTGATCCAAACAATTATAGTTGGAGCTCAGTGGGACTCTGAAAGGTGGTTGTGATAAAAAAAAAAAAAAAAAAAAAAAACTATTCAACTTGTTGAAATACCTGGGTAAAAACTTGGCAAAGATTGGTCTCCAAACTCTTTCACCAAAATGACACCAAGATCTGCCAACTGACAGCCCAAATTATACCGACTTCAAGGTGGATGTGCCAACCTTTGTTAGGTCAGTAATACTGTCACCAGTGCCGTCTTTAATATTGATTGCACCCTGGGTAAACATTTTCTTGTCCCCACCCCCCATGCAAATTCACTCTCCACCCCAAAATCCCAAAAAACAAACACACAAAGACTTATCTAAAAAAAAATAAAATAATAATAATCATTACACAGGACTCCTCTCCTTCATCATTGCACCTCGCCCCCCCCCCCTACTACCCCCATAATTACACAGGTCCCCTTCCTTCATATTACCCCCATCAATACACAAGACCCCATTCTCCATCATTACACATCACCCCCTCCCCTATACTACCATAAACATTACACAGGACCCCCATTCTACCCCCATCATTACACAAGACCCCCATACTACCCCCATCTTTACACAAGACCCCCCTTCTCCATTATTACATATGACCCCCTCCCCTATACTACTCAGACATTACACAGGACCCCCATTCTACCCCCATCATTACACAGGACCCCCATACTACCCCCATCATTACACAAGACCCCCCTTCTCCATCATTACACATGACCCCCTCCCCTATACTACTCAGACATTACACAGGACCCCCATTCTACCGCAAACATTACACAGGACCCCCATACTACTTCCATCTTTACACAAGACCCCCCTTTTCCATCATTACACATGACCCCCTCCCCTATACTACCCCAAACATTACACAGGACCCCCATTCTACCCCCATCATTACACAAGACCCCCCTTCTCCATCATTACACATGACCCCCTCCCCTATACTACTCAGACATTACACAGGACCCCCATTCTACCCCCATCATTAAACAGGCCCCCCATACTACCCCCATCATTACACATGACCCACACCCTCCCCCCACAGAGCCCCCCCCCCCGCGGTCTCCCCTTGATAGTGTCCAGAGAATGTCAGGCGAACACCAGGCACATCCCGCTGAACCCTCCGGCAAAGAGGTTCTTTAGCGGGCCAACGGTCTGCTGTTTGTCGGTCATGGTGAGGGAGAGGGGCCGGTGTGACTGTGCCTGCAACTAACAGTCACTCTCCCCGGACAAGGTTTATATTAATGAGCTGACCAATCACCACACAGGCTGCAGACATAACACCTAACCAATCACCGGTGCCCTCAACATTCAATTCCGCCCTCATCGCCTGAAAAATAGCCAGATCCGCTTATCAACTGTTTGTGAGCAGCGCAGGCTTGGCTTGACAAAGGTTGGGCTCTGCGCCCCAAACCCACCCACTTGTGACACTAGTGAATTAACATTCGCCATTGTCTTCCGGCTTCTCCTCTTCACCTCCTGGCCAATCAGGAGGTGGATCGGGTTGGCCGGGGGGAGAAGCTGAGGAAGCCGGGGAAGCTGCGGTGGTGAAGGGGTGAGTGCAGACCTGGGGGGGGGGGCGGGGTTTGTTTGCCCCCCCCCAAAAAAAGTTTTATATCATGCAGGTTCCCGCTCCAACTTCTGCAGGTATTGCCTGGGTGATCTGAGCGGATGCTCTCCCCCCCCCCCTGCTTATAACCTTCCGGGACATGTCACAGATCTCAGGAGGCTGCAGGACCATTCACAGGGCGCAGCGCATGCGCAGTCGGGAACTGGCTGCGGAGCCTCAGGGCATCACAGCCAGCTTCCCACAGTCAATATGGTGGCGCGGGGACCCAAGACCGGCGAAGAACTGGCCTTGGTGGATCCCTGGACTGGCAAGCGTCCCTTTCTTAAAAGTCACCAGCTACAGAATTTGTATTATTTTTAAAAACTGACTTAAGATCCCCTTTAGGGTAACAAAGTAATACACAAATGATTGTTTTGGGGACAAATTAGCCTTTTCATTTGGCAATATTGTCTTGCAAAAATTATTTTATGTTCTATGTGACATATACACAAAAATAAATAATAATAAAATAATTGTTTTGTTTTTTTTTTTCTATATTGTTAGTGTTTTTGTTGTTCTGCTGTAAATAAAAAGTATAGTTTTTTTTTCTATAATTTATACTTTGTCCCTCTGAAAATTATACAAAAATGTGTTTAAATATAAAGCATAGTAAAGATATTTACAAATGAAAAAAAAAAAGTTTATTTTTCAATCTGGCAAATTTTTATGGAAGAAAATATAGCAATACATACAAAGGAAAATAAACAAATGCATATAAATTTTAAAAAACAATAG
Organism: Aquarana catesbeiana; assembly: GCF_042186555.1. NCBI lineage: Eukaryota > Metazoa > Chordata > Amphibia > Anura > Ranidae > Aquarana > Aquarana catesbeiana. The sequence continues at coordinate 22,961,335 of NC_133328.1, forward strand.
ATTTTTTTTTTTAAAGCTGAAAAATAATAGCTAAATGGACAAGGGGAAGAAGGAGTTAATTGGGGCTGATTACAATTACCGTAACTAAGGCTTAATAAGGGGATAGGTCCTTTAAAAGCCACCAGGCAACACTTTGCATCAGGGAATGACCATTACAATACTGGTTGTCACTGACAGCTCTGGTCTCCACTGATGATCTGTAACCAATCAGAGTGGCTACTGATTATGTGATCACTAGCTGGAGGCTTCATTGCGATATGTTTAATATGTGCAATTGTCAGATTAAATTGCAGTTTTTAAAATAAATATTAATATATATATATATTTTTTTTTACATTCTTGCTCATTTTTCAGCCTTTAAAAAAAACAGAGTGGAGTTTTTATTAAAACAGCATGCCAAAAAAAAACATATAATAAAAAACTTAAAATATCTAAACATTATTTAGGTATGCAAATAAGCCATAAAGTTATTGTCAAAATAACTGATGCGTGCTGACGCTGCTAAATTTGGCCCTGACATCTAGGCAACGATGACCTCTGGTTGTAAAAGGCTTAAATGGAAAAAAATTAAAAATAAAATAAAATAAAAAACATAGGGAGTGCATTTCTCATGGGATTTTGGGAGCTCAGCTATACCAAGAGGCAGCGATGAGACTCAGTGATGACACTACCACCTTCAGAAGTTGTTCAGAAGTCCGGATATTTTTTCTTTTAATTTCTTTTTTTAGCCTTTAAATGGAGTTTTAATGAAGAGTTGGGGCTTCAGATAAGTAGACCTTGAATTTTTATGCAATTCCCTAAACCCAGATTATCATAAGGAAGGTATAAAAACAACTTCATAACCTGGTTCAGTTTCCTCTAGGAGGCAAAAATTATTTCCAACTGATCAATGAATTGTCCATTTTTTCAAGTGCAAATTTTTTAAAAGAATTTTTTGGCAAATTTTTTTTTTAAAATACCTTTGTATTAGATTTTAAGAAATACAAATATCTGCAACCGCATGGGCATAGAAGGAAAAGGAAATGACAAATGTTATTACAGGTTCTTAGGTAACATTAACATCAGGAAAATTCTTTTTTGATGGCTACCCATACATATTTTACGTTGTATTGCAGTTTTTGATATTATTACTGATCATAACTGTGTTAATTTAATCCAATCAGTTTGATGATAGAAATTAAAAATATTAGTATACTTTTTCTACATGCCAGACCATTGAAATTAATAATGAATTAGCACATGTGGACACCATAATATTCCATTATATGGGATAGAAAGCTGTATTTAAAATAAATAAATAAATAAATAAGTAAATCACATAAAAGCTTCAAAACTTATATTTACAACCCAAATGATCAGTGCCAATGAATCTGCGTACCAGCTGTTGACCTCTACAGTTCACTGCTTGAGAGCCGCTCCATCGCTCTTTACAAACAAGACCTGAAAGTTCAAAAACAACCAATTAAATGATAGTTGTCACTTCTCTAGTTAAAAATATAAAGTCCCTCAGGCACCTGACTTTTCATTTGATTATTCTCCAAATTTAAAAAAAAAAAAAACTCGTTTTTATTATGAATTTTTTAAAAACAAATGACATCACTTTTCTATATCGTCACCTTCCTTTGCGATGCATTTTAGCCAACGTCGTACCAACTCTCAGACATGACCAATTACTATTCCTCGCGCCTTCGCCGCTTCCAACGAAAAATATAAAAGTGCAGAAACTTTTTTTGAAGATCCCTCGTATCGCCAGATGTTTTCATTTAAGCAATTGGGTTCTCGAAGACATGACAGCAGACTGAGATTTTTTTTTTTTATCGCATCTCACAAGCAGCACTGCAATAGTTATGTTATGCCCCGTACACACGATCGGATTTTCCGACAACAAATGTTGGATGTGAGCTTGTTGGCTGAAAGTCCGACCGTGTGTACGCTCCATCGGACATTTGTTGTCGGACTTTCTACCAACAAATGTTGGCTAACAGGTTCTCAAATTTTCCGCCAACAAAACTTTGTTGTCGGAATTTCCGATCGTGTGTACACAAGTCCGACGCACAAAAGTTCATACATGCTCGGAATCAAGCAGAAGGAGCTGCACTAGCTATTGAACTTCCTTTTTCTCGGCTCGTCGTACTGTACGTCTGGTATGTCACCATGTTCCCACGTTCGTAATTGTTGGCCAACATTTGTGTGACCGTGTGTATGCAAGACAAGTTTGAGCCAACATAATTCGAGCAAAAATCCACGGTTTTGTTGTCGGAAAGTCCGATCGTGTGTATGGGGCATAACAATAGGTCCAAGATAGTTAAAAGCAACTTTTGTGACCCTTGGGAGTTATTTCAAGCCCATTGCACCCTCAATAAATCACCATAATTTTGCCTTTCCAATTGATTACAATGCGTTTTGCCCAAACAACTAAATTTTGTAAACATTTTCCAATTTTGTGTGAAATTTTAGGGAAATGAAAACTCAGTTTATTTTATCATTACTTGTGAGAGGTGTGAGGTGTATTATTCTTTATTTTCTTTGGCCAGCTTTAAGGTAATCTTACTATTGTTGATCTCTTCTTCTGGAAATGATAATTGTTTGGCTGTCATGCCGATCCTCTTTCTTCAAAACTTTGAGCCATTGACCCAGAATACATATGTAAATAAGTGTTTTTCGAAAACAGTGCAATCTTAATAGCATAATGGGCCCCTGGGCAAAGTAATGCACTGGGGACCTTACCAGATTGCATCATGTGTCCCCATCAGAGTGCCCCCTCATACCATGTTCCCCTATCACAGTGCCCATATTAGGGTTAAGGTTTCCCCTTGAAGAACTAGGTTAGGACTCAGGGATTGGAATAGGGACCTCCTCCAAAGGTCAAAGGTCAGCAGGCATGTCCCCAGAGGTCAAAGGTCAAGAGGCATGGCTGACGCACCCCCACCAAAGTGTTCCGTCTACCCCAACTAAGTCGTGGAATGAACAAGTCATATCACACTGTCCCCTCACATCAGGCATCACCATCACAGTGCCCATATACATCAGGCATCACCATCACAGTGCCCATATACATCAGTCATCACCATCACAGTGCCCATATACATCAGTCATCACCATCACAGTGCCCATATACATCAGTCATCACCATCACAGTGCCCATATACAGTATCTCACAAAAGTGAGTACACCCCTCTTTTCAGAGCATAGGGTACTGTGGGCCTAACCTTAGGTATGTAAGGGATTGTTAAAAAAAAAGTGAAGGAGAGCTGGCACCCAGTCTGTCAGAGGTCATATCTATTGGTCAACCCCACTATGCCTTTGAAAGACTAATAGCTCTTAGAACAGATTCCTTGAAGACTTTTGAGAAAGCTTGGCAACCTTGGATAGACTGGTACAGTGAATAACTTACTGACTTAAGAACTTTATGTTGAGAAATGATGTATGTGGATACCCTACTGTCCTGCGAGGCAAACCCCATGTGTTTACTTGATTTGTTATGCTCCTCTTGCAGTTGCAGGTTTCTTTTTTTTGTACACTTTAAAACTTTAATAAAAAACATTGTGCAAAAATAAAAATAAAAAACTAAAAGATTTCGGGAGCAAAGAAATGTTGAATTCAGGTTTTAGAGCCAGACGATCGACATACAGCTGGATTACTATCATTTCGAGAAAGTCAGCAATTGACATTAATGCTAAGTAAATGGACATTTTCAGTGCGTTGACTTAATTGTTCATTTGTTGCCATTCAATGTAATCATTGCAACTGAACACGCCCAGACATTGGAAACCACAGTGAAATCCTTTCTATTGAATCAATATATGGGGGTACCTCCAATTTAGGAGCTCTGAAAATCCAGGATTAATATTGCATTTGTTTTTATTATTTACTTTGGATAACAGTCATGTGTTTTTAATAAAAAAAAAAATATATATATATATACAGTTATTCCATACTAAGGCCAACTTAAGAGAAATTGCTAACATTCGGTTTATTCACCATCTGTGTTTGATTTGAAAACCTCTTTTGCAGGAAAATACACACATACAAATGATTTTATTATTTTTTTGTTTGACAGATTCCCAGGAGGGAAGCTACAAATCCGACGTAAACAGTAAACCTCGGAAAGAGCGGACGGCATTTACTAAAGAGCAGATAAGGGAACTGGAGGCCGAGTTTGCCCACCACAACTACCTGACGAGGTTGAGGCGATATGAAATAGCCGTAAACCTGGATCTCACGGAAAGACAGGTAATATCCATAAGGTGCATCATAGGATTATGGTTTGGGGGTTTTCAGATCCAGCACAAATTATGAAAGGTGTTTTTTTTTTTTAATAAAGATTACCTACCATTTGAATACAATGGAGGTAACCAATTAATGGTTTAAAGAAATGTAATATAGATGCATCCTATCGACTGAGGAGGAATTGGTGGTCTTGAAGAAAAGTAGACATGACATTAGGCATCAATAGGTTGTGTAGGCCAGTGGCCAGATCATGACCTCCCTCCTCCAGGGCCTCCAACTAGCTGCAGATCACCTAACCTGCCACAGTGCCACCCAGCCTCCCATAATGCCACCCAACCTCCCATAGCGGGCCAAAGTGCCCCTGAAATCAACGTTCCACTGTTACCCCAGGCCCCCTGCTTAACCTCTCACAGTATCCCCCAGCCCCATGCAGTGCCCCATTCACCTGTTACTGACCCCCTCAGTGCTTTATAGTGCCCCCAGTCTTGAACAGTATACCACAATGCACCCCAGCCCCTGTAGTGCCTTCCAGTCTCCCACAGTGTCCCTGCAAAGTCCCTAGCCTACTAGACCCCTAGTCTCCTTCAGAGACCCCTTCCCACACAGTTGCTCCTGGCTGCCTCCAGTAAGCACATCCCTTACAGGGCTACTGAGTGTGATGCAGAGTCCCCTTACCCCTCCACAAAGTGAGACCCAGCCCCATCCAGAGCCGTCCTGCATTTCAATACATATTTTTATGCCCCTATTTTTATTGTGTGAGTATAAACTGTTTTTTATAAGGCATGAAAGGATTGAAAGAAGTTACTGGGCATTGGTCTTAATAATGTTGAGAACCACTGTTGTAGACAGTCTAAAACAGAGGAAGTGGTTGATCTCATTTTTTTTAGCTGAATATATTAAGGTAGAGTTTTCCATACTATAAAAAATCATATATACTATAAAGCAAAAGTTTGTGGCAACCTCACCATCACATCTGCATGAGTTTATTGAACATCCCATTCCAAACTCATGGACATTAACATGGAGTTGGTTCCCGCTTTGCAGCTATAACAGCCTCCACCCTTCTGGAAGGCTTCCCACAAGATTTTGGATTGTGTCTGTGGAATTTGTACCCAATTCAGCCAAAAAAGTATTTGTTAGGTTGAGGTGCTGATGTGGGAGGAGAAGAGCTGGCTCGCATTCCACATTTCAGTCAATCCCAAAGGTGTTCAGTAGGTGAAGTCAGAACTTTGTGGCACTTGAGTTCCTCCTCCACCAAACTCATTAAGCCATGTCCTTATGGAGCTGGCTTTGTACACAGGGGCACAGTCATACTGGAACAGAAAAGGGAACCTTCCCCAAACTGTTGTCACAAGTTTGGAAACACACAATTGTCTAGAATGTCTTTGTAGCATTAATACTTACCTTGACTGGGACACCTAAACTCAATCAGGTACAATGGTCAGGTGTTCACATTTCAAAATATTGTGTAATTATTGTTAAATTTACATATGATGACATTCTAATTTCCCGATTTAAAAAGATATTTATATAAATGTATACAGTATCTCACAAAAGTGAGTACACCCCACACATTTTTATAAATATTTTCTTATACCTTTTCATGTGACAACACTGAAGTAATGACACTTTGCTACAATGTAAAGTAGTGAGTGTACAGCTTGTATAACAGTGTAAATTTGCTGTTCTCTCAAAATAACTCAACACACAGCCATTAATGTGGAAACCCCTGGCAACAAAAGTGAGTACACCCCTAAGTGAAAATGTCCAAATTGGGCCCAAAGTGTCAATATTTTGTGTGGCCACCATTTTTTTCTAGCACTGCCTTAACCCTCTTGGGCATGGAGTTCACCAGAGCTTCACAGGTTGCCACTGGAGTCCTCTTCCACTCCTCCATGATGACATCATGGAGCTGGTGGATGGTAGAGACCTTGCGCTCCTCCACCTTCCATTTGGGGATGCCCCACAGATGCTCAATAGGGTTTAGGTCTGGAGACATGTTTGAGCAGTCCATCACCTTTACCCTCAGCTTCTTTAGCAAGGCAGAGTTCGTCTTGGGGGTGTGTTTGGAGTAGTTATCATGTTGGAATACTGCCCTGCGGTCCAGTCTCTGAAGGGAGGGGATCATGCTCTGCCTCAGTTTGTCACAGTACATGTTGTCATTCATGGTTCCCTCAATGAACTGAAGCTCCCCGGTGCCAATGCAGCCCCAGACTATGACACTCCCACCACCATGCTTGACTGTAGGCAAGACACACTTGTCTTTGTACTCCTCACCTGGTTGCCCCCACACACGCTTGACACCATCTGAACCAAATACGTTTATCTTGGTCTCATCAGACCACAGGACATGGTTCCAGTAATCCATGTCCTTAGTCTGCTTGTCTTCAGCAAACTGTTTGCAGGCTTTCTTGTGCATCATCTTTAGAAGAGGTTTCCTTCTGGGACAACAGCCATGCAGACCAATTTGATGCAGTGTGCGGCGTATGGTCTGAGCACTGACAGGCTGACCCCCCACCCCTTCAACCTCTGCAGCAATGCTGGCAGCACTCATACCTCTATTTCCCAAAGACAACCTCTGGATATGACACTGAGCATGTGCACTCAACCTCTTTGGTTTACCATAGCGAGGCCTGTTCTGAGTGGAACCTGTCCTGTTAAACCGCTGCAGCTCAGTTTCAGGGTCTTGGCAATCTTATTATAGCCTAGGCCATCTTTATGTAGAGCAACAATTCTTTTTTTTCAGATCCTCAGAGAGTTCTTTGCCATGAGGTGCCATGTTGAACTTCCAGTGACCAGTATGAGAGAGTGAGATCGACAACACCACATGTAACACACCTGCTCCCCATTCACACCTGAGACCTTGTAACACTAATGAGTCACATGACACTGGGGAGGGAAAATGGCTAATTGGGCCCAATTTGGACATTTTCACTTAGGGGTGTACTCACTTTACTAAAGTACTAAACTTGAGGTTTAGACATTAATGGTTGTGTTTTGAGTTATTTTATGGCCAAACATTCCCATAGACACACTCCTAAACCTTCCTTGTGGACAGCCTTCCCAGAAGAGTGGAAGCTGTTATAGATGTAAAGGGTGGGCCAACTCAATATTGAACTTTACGGACTGAGACTGGGATGCCATTAAAGTTCATGTGCATGCAGTCACATAGTGTATACTGTGTGTGTATCTCTCTCTCTCTCTCTCTCTCTCTCTATATATATATATATATATATATATAGAGAGAGAGAGAGAGAGAGAGAGAGAGAGAGAGAGAGAGAGAGAGAGAGAGAGGGGGAGAGAGAGAGAGAGAGAGAGATATACACACACACACACACACACAGTATACACTATGTGACTGCATGCACATGAACTTTAATGGCATCCCAGTCTCAGTCCGTAAAGTTCAATATTGAGTACTATATTGTACAAATAGTTTGTCTTTAAATAACAGGTACACTTTAGGGTGAGACCACTCAGCATGGCTACAATTACACCATGCACACATAAAAAAAAAAACAAATGTGCAAATTATTAACAACAAATACATAGCAGATGACCAGGACTTTAAACATATGTAAAGCAATATATTAGTAAAAGTGCATGCCAGGTGCCAAGGAAATGGAGAGTTTCCTCAAGCCATCAAAAGTAAAGAAGGCGAGTGTTTTCAATCCTCCCTTTTAATTTATATCTAGAGTATGTTCCTACATATAATTTATAGATACAGAAATGTCATCATATATGTATCTCCATACGTACAGCTGTACACGTTTAGACTACTATATACAGACAAAAACTGAGGACTTAATTTTTAGCAGATCCCTAGGATCATTTTTATACATGTAACATATAAGGTTTTACATTCTTTTGTTCTTATTCTTGTTCATGCAGCTACTGAGCTATATCACCCCCTAGTCTGGAAAACAAATGAGCATGTCTCCATGGGCTGTATTGTTGACTATGGGGTAAAGGGGCTTAGTGCAAGCTTAACATGTGACCTCTCAGATAATTCTGTCCCCCTTTTTTTAACTTCTTTTTAGTTGTTAAAAAAGGGGCAATGTTATTCTACAAATGGATATGTATGTAAATATCCATTCAGTCATATCCGACTCTCAGCAATTCTATGGGCCAGCTCTCTCTGGGCACTATATCTGTAAAATCTTGAAAGCCTTTCCCATAGAATTTTTTTTAGCAATTTTTTTTTACAAGATAGGTCACCATGTCTTTCCTCAACCCTGCCCAATTACTTTACCTGGGACTGGCATGACATGAGACAGGAGACAGAAGCCAATGGACCTACCAACATGTCTTTGGAATGTTTGAGGAAATCCGAGTACCCGGAGTAAACCTACGTGAACATAAAAATCCCATTTGGACAAAAAGATATAAGAGGTGCTTAGTTTGCTAACGTTAATGTAGCGCCCTGCTCCTGAAAAGCAGACACTATTCTTTTGAAATTTAAATTAGTTGTAGCTGCAGTTTTGGCTCAACTTATTATTGCCTACATTTAATGGCTTCTGTGCCAGATTGGCTGGACTGTGCAGATTTCCATCTAACCATGGGTGGTGCTGTCATCATTGGTGGATTTAGAAATACAGTCTGGTCAGACACATTGACTGCTTGTTGCTCAGAGGCTTTTCGGTGGGAGTGGTTCACACACCGGACATTTCTGGATAGGGGTATTTAAGGCACAGACACCATCTTACGGGGCTTTTTGCTATCGGTTGGTCCACGCTTCCTGACCCCCCGGGCTCGGGGGGTGGGTTGACGCCCCCCACCTCGTGGCCCTCCTGGCCTGGGAGACTACGAATCCTTAAAGTTCTGCCTTGAGCTTGGCGGATCTAAGGCCTAGCTACTAAAGGAAGGATCAGAGTCTTAGTGGCCTATGGGTCGGTATGATGGTCTTTTTGCTGTCAGGCCTGCGTGAAGAAGCAAGGGACTGCAGTGACCAGGGGAGGACTCTTCGGGAGGGGACCGAGCATAAGGTTGGTATCTTGAGAAGAGCCTGGGAACTCAGTCAGAGACGCATCTTGGATTAGTATCACAGTCAGTTCTTTCAAGACTGTACGGTCTGTGGCAGAGGCCGTTTAGATCATCCACAATTTGTTCACCTAGAATCGTAAGGTCTGTGGCAGAGACCGTCTTCGAGCATTGCATCGGCTGCTAGGTCAGTGAGAGGGACCTATCCGGGGATTGCTGAATCCAGCTTTGGAAGTGTTATTAGCTGGATGTAGAAAATATCTCCGATCGCAACGTCCAAGGTACCTGAATCCCTTTTTCACCCTCTGTCTTTCTATTGCGTGTGATGTTACTGAATAAAACTTGGAAAGAGAAATAAAGGACCAAGTGTTGGAGCCAGTGTTCCAATTGAACGAGTGATGAGTACTCCTAGGATGGACACTGGAAGCAAGGTAACTGTAGGCCCGAAAAAAATAATTAGCAACAGACTGCCTGGAGCGGAAGGGCTGTGTAATAAGAAAAGTTTGCTACATTAACAAGTAGAAAACATTATAAGACAACTTTAAAAAAAAAAAAGATTTAAAAAACTGTTTACCTCCTTAATTTATGAGATGGGAAAGAGGGATGCCTTTCCAAAAGGACACACCCCTGCCATGCAGACTACAAAGAATTAACACTCAAAAAAATTATTATTTAAAACCACAAGTGGATTTTCTTACTACTACTTTTCCTTTATATTGGCTTTTCAGAATAACATGCAAAAATTCAGGAAGGTGTCCTGCAAGCCGACCTGCGTCCCCTTCCTCCCCTCCATTTCAGTGTTGCAGCCACCATCAGCCTTCAACGCTTCAGAGATATCTGTGTCCTCCAACCCCTACATAACTGGAGGACTTAGCAGTAACAAGTCAGAGGATGGAACCACAGCAAGCGGTGGTAGCCACAGGTTTTTGACAGAGGCTATCAGAGGCTCTGGAATGGAGGGAATGTGGAAGACATGGGCCACCAGAGAAGTAAATAGTCGGAGGATGGAACCACAGCACGTAGTGGGGGCCACAGGCTTTAAACACTCCTGTAATTGTTGAATACCATAGAAGCTAACAGAGGCTCTGGGACAGAGGAAAAGTAGAAGACAGAGAAATAGATAGACAGAGGATAGAACCACAACATATATTTTGGGGCAGAGGCTTTTGACAATTCTATACGTGTTGAATGCCACAGAGCAGGGTTTCTTAACCAAGGCTCCATGGAACCCTAGGGTTCCTCCAGAGGTTGCTAGGGGTTTCCTGGACAATGAACAATTTCTGCCTCTCACTATTGATCTTTTTAGAAATCTGTAAGGGGGGAATTTTTCCAAATGACCACACGTATAAGGAGCAGTCTTCCCAGTGACCATCTCACTAATGTATCATGAGTTATAGATATAGTAGGTTTTAGCAGGGGTTCCCTGAGACCAGAAAGTTATTTCAAGGATTCCTCTGTGTTGAAAAGATCAGGAAAGGCTGTCATATAGACTAAAACAGGCTCTAAGACAAAGGTAAGGTAAAAAACATTGGCTGCAGAATAAATGAATAGTTAGAAGATGGAAGCACAGTTACATAGTTACATAGTAGGTGAGGTTGAAAAAAGACACAAGTCCATCAAGTCCAACCTATGTGAAGTCCAACCACAGTGTGGTTGGGTCCACAGGCTTACTGTAAGCATTAAATGCCATTGAGGCAAAAAGAGGCTCTATATTGGGGGAACGTAAAAGACATGGACTACCATAGAAGTGAATAGTCAAAGGATGGCACCACAGCATGTGGTACGGGCCACAGGCTTTCGATACTCCTGTAAGTGTTGAATGCCATAGAGATTAACAGAGGCTTTGGATTAGAGGGTAGGTAGAAGACACAGGCCACAAGAGAAGTGAATAGTCAGACGATGTAACCACAGCATATGGTTTCGACACTCCCGTAAGTTTTGAATGCCATAGAGGCTAAAGGAGGCTCTATATTGGGGGAAGGTAGAAGACATGGACTACTATAGAAGTGAATAGTCAAAGGATGGCACCACAACATGTGGTACGGGCCACAGGCTTTCAAAACTTCTGTAAGAGTTGAATGCCATAGAGATTAACAGAAGCTTTGGATTGGAAGAATAGTAGAAGGCACAGGCCACCAGAGAAGTGAATCATCGGAGGATACAACCACAGTATGTTGTGGGAGCCAGAGACTTTCAACACTCCTATTCGTGTTGCATGCCATAGAGCAGGGATAGGCAATTAGTGGACCTCCAGCTGTTGCAAAACTACAAGTCCCATCATGCCTCTGCCTCTGGGTGTCATGCTTGTGGCTGTCAAAGTCTTGCTATGCCTCATGGGACTTGTAGTTCTGCAACAGCTGGAGGTCCGCCAATTGCATATCCCTGCCATAGAGGGTAAAAGAGGCTTTAAATTGGGGAAGGTCAAAGACATGGACTACCATAGATGTGAATACTCAGAGGATAGAACCACAGTATTTGATGGGAGCTACAGGCTTTCAACACTCCTGTATGTGTTGAACGCCATGGAGATTAACAGCGGCTCTGGAATGGAGGGAAGGTACTGTACCTTCCCTCCAAACCAGAGCCTCTGATAGATTCTATAGCATTCAACACTTACAGGATTACTGAAAGCCTGTGGCCCCCACTGCGTGCTGTGGTCCCATCCTCTGACTATTCACTTCTCTGTTGGCTGTGTCTTCTACAGTATAAGGCACAGGCAGCAAGAGAAATGAGTAGTCAGATGATGGAACCACAGCATGTGGTGGAGGCCACAGACTTTCGACACTCCAAAAAGTGTTGACTGCCATAGAGGCTAACAGAGGCTCTGGAATGGAGGGAAGGTAGAAGGCACAGGCTGCAAGAGAAGTGAATTGTCAGATGATGGAAACACAGCATGTGGTGGAGGCCACAGACTTTCGACACTCCCATAAGTGTTGAAACACTGACCACAGGACAAGTAAAAAGTCAGAGGATGGAGCCAAAGCACATGGTGGGGACCACTGGCTTTCAATACTCACGTAAGTGTTGAACGCCATAGATAGTCAGAGGCTATAGGTTGGAGGGAAGGTAGAAAACATGGGCCACCAGAGAAAAGAATATTCGGAGCATGCAACCACAGAGTGTGATGGGAGCCACAGACTTTCGACACTCCCATAAGTGTGAATGCCATAGAGGCAAACAAAGGCTCTGGAACTGTATGTAAGGAAAGTAGGATACATGGGCCATCAAAGAGGTGAATATAAACTTCTTTGAAGGTCACCTTCTTTTAAGACCTCTGACATGGTCACTTGAATAACTGAAATTTTCAGAAATTGTCTTTTCTTACGCTAGCTTTGTATGTATAGAGTAGATAAATGGTCCATATTATTTTTTTTTTGTGTGTGTGTGTGTGTGTAGGGGGGTATTACATTCATATGAAGGAAATAAAGGGCCACTAATACTGAAAATGAGACTTCTCGTTTTCCTCCATGGCCCCAGGACTCTTCAAGCAAGACTGAAATCTGATTTGTGATCGAAGTAACAAAAATAGAGTTCCATAAATAAAAACACCAGCGCCTGCTGGGCAATACAGTGATATTCTGCAACCTGTTCCATCGTCAGCTTATTCATCATTCTGTAAGGGAGTGAGCCCGGCAACATGCTGAGTAAGGGAGAGCGGGAGAGAGAGGGAGCGCCATTCCAGGAACAGATGCAGCTAATAGATCCGTCTACAATTGCTGACCCGGAGGAGGTTTTTAATACCATCTCTAGTGCAATTAAGCGTTTGCATATCATGGACAAGTGATCTTGCCACAGCTGTAGTAGCTTACTACTGTAAATTATACAAATAGCAAAAGAACGTCTGCATCACTCCAGACTGTAAATCCGTTCCCATTGGACACTTCGCGGATAGGACAGTGGGTGAAATTTAAGAAAAGAAAGCCAGGATTTTTCTAGGGTTGCTGCATAGGACACACAAAAGGGTACATTCATAAAACAGTAAATGCGACATTCATCAAACAATATCAGGTGGATAATTGTTACCTAAAATGTTACCTGAAATGTAATATACAGTACATGTACCTGCAGTGAATAGTTGGCGAATGTCATATTCACTGCTTTATAAATACGCCCCAAAGTGTTTAAAGGGACCACCAGAAAAATATATAATTAAAGACCAAGTTAAGGTAGTAATAAACAGGTTTTCAGCTTAACACACTTCAGTTTATTCAAAACAATCACATAATAAAAATAAAATAAGAACAATTGTGTGGTAGTATATCTAACAAGCGAAATAGGGATGCAGTGTCAATGTTAAAGTACAACTAATGGTAAAACTTTTTTTTTTTTTTAGTTTTGGATAGAGTGGAGGGAGATTAGAACCCCTGTGAGAATTTTTTGTTGTCTTTGCCCTAATTAGGGAAATCCCCCCCCTCTCTGTTTGTCCTTTTTAATATTATCACCAAGAGTGAAAGTGAAAGAAAAATCCCAAATTTGGGGTTTGTACTAAATCAGGAATAGAGAGGAAATATTCCAATGGAGACACCAGTTCTGGTAACAACCAGGAATTCCCTGACTTTGGAGGGATTTTTCTCACTTTCTGTTTTGACTATTGGACAGGAAGTGAAGGGAAATCTCCCCCAAAAAACTGATATGGATTATAACCCTCCCTTACTCTATCCAAAATGAACAAAATAAGTTTTGCCTTTAGTTCTACTTTAATTCTTAGGGACTATATGTCTATATAGTGTATATTATACATTACAAACCAGTGGTTGTTATTATCAAGACAAACTGAGTTTAGGTCAGGTGTCTCCAAGCTTTCTGAATAAAGGGCCAGTTTACTGTCCTTCAGACTTTGAGCGGGCTGGACTGTGGTCATTGTGAGTAGAAAACGCCCCATCATTGGTATTATTAGAAGGAATGGTGCCCCATCATTGGTGTCAGTGGGAGGAATAGTGCCCCATTGTTGGTATTAGGGGAAAAAATAGTGCACAATCAATGGTGTCAGTGGGAGGAATAGTGCACCATTGTTTGTATCACGGGAAGGAAATGTGACCCATCATTGGTGTCAGTGGGAAGAATATTGTCCCATCATTGGTGTCAGTGGGAAGAATATTTCCATGCAATTGGTGGGAGGAATAGTGCCCCATTGTTGGGGTCATTGGTAGGAATAGTGCCCCATTGTTGGGATTATTGGTAGGAATATTGCCCCATTGTTGGAGTCATTGGTAGGAATAGTGCCCCATCGTTGGGGTTTTTGGTAGGAATATTGACCCATTGTTGGGGTCATTGGTAGGAATAGTGCCCTATTGTTGGGATTATTGGTGGGAATATTGACCCATTGTTGCAGTCATTGGTAGTAATAGTGCCCCATCCTTGGGATTTTTGGTAGGAATATTGACCCATTGTTAGGGTCATTGGTAGGAATAGTGCCCCATTGTTGGGATTATTGGTAGGAATATTGACCCATTGTTGTAGTCATTGGTAGGAATAGTGCCCCATCGTTGGGGTTTTTGGTAGGAATATTGACCCATTGTTGGGGTCATTGGTAGGAATAGTGCCCTATTGTTGGGATTATTGGTAGGAATATTGACCCATTGTTGCAGTCATTGGTAGTAATAGTGCCCCATCCTTGGGATTTTTGGTAGGAATATTGACCCATTGTTAGGGTCATTGGTAGGAATAGTGCCCCATTGTTGGGATTATTGGTAGGAATATTGACCCATTGTTGTAGTCATTGGTAGGAATAGTGCCCCATCGTTGGGGTTTTTGGTAGGAATATTGACCCATTGTTAGGGTCATTGGTAGGAATAGTGCCCCATCATTGGGATTTTTGGTAGGAATATTGACCCATTGTTGGGGTCATTGGTAGGAATAGTGCCCCATTGTTGGGATTATTGGTAGGAATATTGACCCATTGTTGGAGTCATTGGTAGAAATAGTGCCCCGTTGTTGGTGTAGGAGCAGTGCCTTTTATCAGTGTTCCAAGTGAATGATAAAGGCAAGCAAAGGGCCACATCAGCCCCCCCCCCCCCCCCCCGGCCGCAGTTTGGAGACCACTGGTCTAGGTGGTCAGCAAAGCATAATATACATATAATAAAAATGATAAGGTGACACTCACAGGCTTTAAAGAGGAAGTAAACCCCAGACTTTTTCTCTTTTTTTTAAATATTATCATCCAGCAATGTATTTAGAAGTCTTGCATACAAAAAGAGTACTAAAACGAGGTTAGTAAACACCTTTTTTTGCTTTTATAAATTTTCTCTTCTTCTGGGAATCGGCCGCGCCATCTTTACTATTGATTGCTGGCTCTTGTGTGGACGTCATTTCCGCCCTTCCTTTCCTTCCCTGTGTTAATCTCGTGCATGCGCGATCGCGGTCACGTGTAAACCAAGCCTCTATCCAGGAAGGTGAGGAGGAGGGCACAGTATCGCGAGGCTTCCTTTCCTGTACCGTTCTCAGTGAAAGGAAATAAGCTGGCATGCTGTGGGTAGTGAAACGGCACACATAGCATGGCGTTAAAGAAGCTACGAACTGGGCATGCCCCGGTGACATCATTACAGATTGCAAGACGGATTGTGAGGAAACTGTTATGCCGCGTACACACGGTCGGATTTTCCGGCGGAAAATGTTCGATGGGAGCTTGTTGTCGGAAATTCCGACCGTGTGTAGGCTCCATCGGACATTTTCCATCGGAATTTCCGACACGCAAAATTTGAGATCTGGATCTCAATTTTTCCGACAGCAAAATCCGTTGTCGTAAATTCCGGTCGTGTGTACACAATTCCAACGCACAAAATTCAACGCATGCTCGGAATCAAGCAGAAGGAGCCGCACTGGCTACTGAACTTCCTTTTTCTCGGCTCGTCGTACGTGTTGTACGTCACCGCGTTCTTGACAGTTGGAATTTCCGACAAGATTTGTGCGACCGTGTGTATGCTAGACATGTTTGGGCCAACATCTGTCGGAAAAAAATCCATGGATTTTGTTGTCGGAATGTCCGATCGCGTGTACGGGGCATAAGAGTAAGTGACATTTCACAGGCAGCGATCAGCTGCCTGTTCTATGCAGATTATAATGGAAAGAGAGAGGGGGTTTCCCCTAGGTGGACTTTAAAAGCACATAGTAGTATCTATTAGAGGAGTATACAAAGTATTTATAGTAGAAAAAGATTTTTATTAATGATTGAACATTGTCATTAAAAGATATGCTGTATATACTCGAGTATAAGTCGAGTTTTTCAGCACATTTTTTTGTGCTGAAAGTGCCCCCCTCGACTTATACTCGAGTCAAGCACTTTTCTGCAGCAAAAAATTTCATTTTCCAAACCGACTTTGGGGCCCTGTATCTTAGGGCCACTTTGTGCTAGGAACCCCAAATTTAGTGTGCAAACCCAGTGGAATTGGCACCATAACATATCCAAAGGTTCATAGGACCAAGTGGCCCCGAGATACGTGGCCCCAAAGCCGGTTCGGAAAATGTCATTCTCTGCTGCAGAAAAGTGCTTGACATTTTCTGAACCGATTTTTGAGGCCCTGTATCTCGGGGACACTTGGTGCTAGAAACCCCAGCTTGGATATTGTATGGTGCTAGTTCCACTGAGTTTGCACACCAAATTTGGGGTTCCTAGCACTAAGTGACCCCGAGATACGGGGCCCCAAAGTCGGTCAACTGTGTCCAAACTGCAGCAATGTCATTTCGGGACCATTTGGGTTCAGAGACCCCAAATTTTGGCTGCAGCTAGGGGGCATCTAGGAACCCTTAACTACCGAGTTTGAAGTTCGGGGGACCTATGGCTGTAAATGGGCACAGTGAGGCTGCAAATGGGCATTGTTGACCCTCTTTTCCACTTACAGTAGCTGTGCATTTCTCACCCTAGGCTTATACTCGGGTCACTAAGTTTTTCCCATTTTTTTGTGGTAAATTAGGGCCTTGACTTATACTCGGAACGACTTATACTCAAGTATATACGGTACATATAGAAATGAAACAATGGATTGTCTAAACAATGTCGCATATTGTCACCGTGTTAGAAAACATGCCTTGGAATGTGAGAGAAGTCCTTCTCTCGGGGATAGCATTTACAGCACCAAGTCCTTTTGAGACTGTTTCTTTTGATGCCTATATGCCTTGAAATAGCAATCCCACTGACACAGCTCTTACTGCTGCTTACCTCCTCTGTTTTTTAAATGTTATATAATGGAATGTTGAAATCCGCCTTGCATATCAAACACTATGTAAGTGGACAAGCTAAATATTTGATCTAAGTACAGTATGTTTTATGACTACAACATTCTATTTATTTGAAATTCATTATTCTTTAATTATGTCATAGATACAATTTCCTCTTCACACACCCCTGAAGAAGGAGAAAAATTGTACTCCGAAACGCGTTTGGTGCAAAGAGGATATCCTATGTGTTTTCTAACACGGTGACAATATTTGACATTGTTTAGACAATCCATTGTTTCATTTCTATATGTATATCTTTTAATGACGATGTTCAATCATTAATAAAAAAATGTTTCTACTATAAATACAGTGTATACTCCTCTAATAGATACTACGATGTGCTTTTAAAGTCCACCTAGGGGAAACCCCCTCTCTCTTTCTAAAATACTGGATGTGGCACTATACTAGCATAATATTACAATTCGCTCTTTTTGCTATGCAGGTTATAATGAGCTAAAGTGAAAGCGGAGAGTTTACAACCACTTTAAAGTGAACAACGATAAGGTTTATTTTGAAAGTTTGCCAAGGCACAAGATAAAGACAAGCTGGCGCCTTGTTGAAATGTCAGAATAAACTTTATCCACTTGACCTCTGGAAGGTTTACCCCCTCTTCATGACCAGGCCATTTTTTGCGATACGGCACTGTGTGCTTCAACTAACAATTGCACGGTCGGGCAATGTTGTACCCAAATAAAATTTATGTAATTTTTAACCACAAAAAGAGCTTTCATTTGGTGGTATTTGATCACCTCTGCGTTTTGTTTCTGCTTTAAAAATGACTGACAAAAAAAAAAAAAATGACAGGACAGAGCTCTGCCTTGTTACAGAATTCTGTCTGGTGTGTCTTCCGGACGATGAGCGGGTGACGGTGGACATCAATTGGCAGCGCCCACTGTGTTCAATCAGAGCAGAGCAGGATCGCCTACCCGGAAGTGCTGGATCACATACCTAGTACGCGATCCAGCGCAGAAGAGCCAACTTGCCGCTGTATATCTAAGTTATACAGTCGGTAAGCAGTTATCATTTAGTGCTCACTTATAAAGCCCTATGAGTGTCACCTTATTTTTTGAATTATCATATATGTGTATATATATATATATATATATATATACAGTATATATATATATATACAGTCGTGGACAAAAGTTTTAAGAATGACACAAATATTTATGATCACAAAGTCTGCTGCCTCAGGCTCGGTTCACACTGGGGCGACTTGTCAGGCGACCTAGTCGCCTGACAAGTCGCCTCCCGTTCTGTGCTATGGAACCGTTCTAATCGGAGCGACGCAAGTCGCTCCGACTTAGAAAAAGGTTCCTGTATTACTTTGGGGGCGACTTGGGGCGACTTGCATAGACTTCTATGCAGAAGTCGTCTCGCAAGTCGCCCCGGCAGTCGTTTGCAGGTCGCCTCGCTGAGGCGACCTGCAAGTCGTGCCGCCCATGTGTGAACCGAGCCTCAGTGTTTTTAGATCTTTTTGTTAGATGTTACTATGATATACTGAAGTATAATTACAAGCATCTCATTACTGTCAAAGGCTTTTATGGACAATTACATGAAGTTTATGAAAAGAGTCAATATTTGCGGTGGTGACCCTTCTTTTTCAAGACCCCTGCAATCCCACCCCTCCAGCATGCTGACGATCAACTTTTGGGCCACATCCTGACTGATGGAAGCCCTTTTTTGCATATTCAATACTTGGATTTTGTCAGAATTTGTGTTTTTTTTTTTTTTTTTTGTTCACCCACCTCTTGAAGATTGACTACAAGTTCTCAATGGGATTAAGGTCTGGGGAATTTCCTGGCCATGGACCCAAAATTTTGCTGTTTTGTTCCCCAAGCCACTTAGTTATCACTTTTGCTTTATGGCAAGGTGCTCCATCATGGTGGAATAGGCATTGTTCCTCACCAAACTGTTCTTGGATGGTTGCGAGAAGTTGCTCTCGGAGGATGTTTTTGTACCATTCTTTATTCATAGCTGTGTTCTTAGGCAAAATTGTGAGTGAGCCCGCTCCCTTAGCTGAGAAGCAACCCCACCCATGAATGGTCTCAGGAGGCTTTACTGTTGGCATGACACAGGACTGATGGTAGCGCTCACCTTTTCTTCTAAGGACAAGGTATTTTCCAGATGCCCCAAACAATCAGAAAGGGGATTCATCAGAGAAAATTACTTTACCCCAGTCCTCAGCAGTCCAATCCCTGGACCTTTTGCAGAATATCAGTCTGTCCCTGATGTTTTTCCTGGAGAGAAGTGGCTTCTTTGGCTGCCCTTCTGCCAGGTCATCCTCCAAAAGTCTTCATTGTGCATGCCGATGTCCTCACACCTGCCTGCTGCCATTCCTGAGGAAGCTCTGCACTGGTGGTGCCCCGATCAGCTGTAGGAGACGGTCCTGGCGCTTGCTGGATTTTCTTGGGCTCCCTAAAGCCTTCTTCACAAATGCAGTGGAAATATTTTTTATGGGGTTGAAGCGGAACTTCAGTAATTTTTTCAACTTTACATCTATTAAATCTTCTGCCCTTGTTGTTGTTTTAACTTTGGATAGTAAAACATTTTTTTTTCTGCCAGTAAATACCTTATACAGCCCACTTCCTGTTTCTTGTCTGGTCATTAGCCTAGGCTTATGACATCATGCACAGCTCTCTCTCTATCACCCTCCTGAGAGTTTGCCAGGAAGGGAGGGGGGGTGAGTCATATGAGCGCCAATGAGAGCTGCAGGGCTGGAGGTGTGCCTCTGTGTGTCTGTGTAAATCCAGGAAGTCAACAGGCAGCATCTTCAGCTGCCCACAGTTGAAATGGCTGCAGCCAGACTCAGTGGAGGGAGATTTCTGCAGCATATTTGGCAAGTGCAGAATCACAGTATATATAAAATATGCAAAGTGGTTGGAGGGAAGCTTCAGAATGGCAAAGATGTTTTTATTACAAATTATGTGAGCAGACTGCAGTTCCTCTTTAAGTTCATTTTTATGGCGAAGAGGAACATTGCAAATAATTGCAATTCATCTGATCGCTCTTCATAACATTCCGGAGTATATGCAAATTGCCATAATAAAAACTGAGGCAGCAGACTTTGTGAAAATGAATATTTGTGTCATTTCATTCTCAAAACTTTTGGGCATGGCTGTGTATATATATCTATATATATAGATATATATATTTATATAATCAGCCCCCAAAAAATCCACCCGCCTGCTCGCATTTTGTGAGTGGCTTTTGAGGGCTGGCGAGGAAGGGCTGCCTGAGAGCGGGGGGGGGGGGGGGGGGGGCGAGCCGGCAGCCTGTGTGGAATGGGAGTCCTTCTCCCAGCGATCACGGAGGGGAAGAGAGAGAGAGCCGCCCAGGTGATCACAGCGCAGCGCGGGGAACACAGCGATAACAGCTTTCATTTCAATAGCAGTGTTCCCCGCCGCTCGCTGTCAGATACAGCCCCTCCTCATGGTCCCAGGACTTTGATAGACTTTGATTTGATCTGTCAATCGAAGTTCCCCGGCCAGGGGGCGGGGCTGTATAAGACGTTGAGCTGCGGGAACACGGCAATTGAAATGAAAGCTGTTATCGCTGTGTTCCCCGCGCTGCGCTGTGATCACCTGGGCGGCTCTCCTGTTCCTCTCCTCCCCTGCACAGGTAGGCTGCATAGTGGGTACAAGGCTGCATTGGTGGGCACAAGGCTGCATTGGTGGGCACTGGGCACAAGGCTGTATTGGTGGGCACAAGGCTGCATTGGTGGGCACTGGGCATAAGGCTGTATTGGTGGGCACAAGGCTGCATTGGTAGGCACAAGGCTGCATGGTGGGCACTGGGCACAAGGCTGCATTGGTAGGCACAAGGCTGCATGGTGGGCACTGGGCATAAGGCTGTATTGGTGGGCACAAGGCTGCATTGGTAGGCACAAGGCTGCATGGTGGGCACTGGGCACAAGGCTGCATTGGTGGGCACAAGGCTGCACTGGTGGGCGCAAGGCTGCATGGTGGCCACTGGGCACAAGGCTGCATTGGTGGGCACAAGGCTGCATGGTGGAAACAAGGCTGCATTGGAGGGCACAAGGCTGCATTGATGGACACAAGGCTGCATTGGTGGGCACAAGGATGCATTGGTGGGCACTGGGCAGAAGGCTGCATGGTGGACACAAAGCTGCATTGGTTGGCACAAGGCTGCATGGTGGGCACTGGGCACATGGCTGCATTGGTGGGCACAAGGATGCATTGGTGGACACTGGGCACAAGGCTGCATGGTGGACACAAAGCTGCATTGGTTGGCACAAGGCTGCATGGTGGGCACTAGGCACAAGGCTGCATTGGTGGACACACACAGCCTGCATTGGTGGGCACAGATACAGTTGTTAATATTTATTTTTATAACTTATTTCTGCATTATACATTTAAGTGTCATTTCATGAGATAATTTATGAGGGCGTGTTTAGGGGCGGGGTAACTGGTGGCGAGTAACCCTTGAGGCTTTTGAGCCCTGTATGTATATTATTATTATTATTATTATTATTATTTTATATGTTATTATCATTATGATTAACCACCTCAGCCCCGGAAGGTTTTACCCCCTTCATGACCAGGGCATTTTTTGCTATTCAGCACTGTGCCACTTTAACTGGTAATTGCGCATACATCTACGTGATCCAGCCTGCCCGAGTCGGCCGCCCGCAGTAAACGGACTGTGGGTGGTTGGCAATGGTAGGTGGGTAATACTATTGTTGTTGTTGATAAAAATATTATATCAATATATTATTATTTTATATTATATATTGTATTTATTGGCGTATAACACACACTTTTTCACCCTGAAAATTGGGTGCAAATAGTGTGTGCGTGTTATACGCCAATACTTCAATCTTAGCTGCCTCTGAGGGAACGGGGGGGATGAGCGCCGTCAGATTACATACAGTGAGAATCTCCTGTTTACTTGGTGGCCTCTGTAATAGGAAGTCTCATCTCCTGGGCCGCCATTGGACCACTGTTCTGTCTACCATAAGAGATTCTCACTGTATGTAATCTGTCAGGCTGCTGCATTGATGGAAATGGAGAGGCTGCTGCATTGATGGCAATGGTGAGGCTGCTGCATTGATGGCAATGGTGAGGCTGCATTGATGTGGACGGATGAGGCTGCATTGATGTGGACTGGTGAGGCTGCATTGATGGCACTTGTGAGGCTGCAGATGGGCATTGATCAGGCTGCATTGATGGCAATGGTGAGGCTGCTGCATTGATGGCAATGGTAAGGCTGCTGCATTGATGCCAATGGTGAGGCTGCTGCATTGATGGCAATGGTGAGGCTGCATTAATGTGGACTGATGAGGCTGCATTGATGGGAATGATGAGGCTGCATTGATGGGAATGATGAGGCTGCATTGATATGGACTGATGAGGCTGCATTGATGGCACTTGTGAGGCTGCAGCTGGGCATTGATCAAGCTGCATTGATGGCAATGGTGAGGCTGCATTGATGGCAATGGTGAGGCTGCATTGATGTGGACTGATGAGGCTGCATTGATGGCACTTGTGAGGCTGCAGATGGGCATTGATCAGGCTGCATTGATGGCAATGGTGAGGCTGCTGCATTGATGGCAATGGTGAGGCTGCTGCATTGATGGCAATGGTGAGGCTGCATTAATGTGGACTGATGAGGCTGCATTGATGGGAATGATGAGGCTGCATTGTTGGGAATGATGAGGCTGCATTGATATGGACTGATGAGGCTGCATTGATGGCACTTGTGAGGCTGCAGATGGGCATTGATCAAGCTGCATTGATGGCGATGGTGAGGCTGCATTGATGGCAATGGTGAGGCTGCATTGATGTGGACTGATGAGGCTGCATTGATGGCACTTGTGAGGCTGCAGATGGGCATTGATCAGGCTGCATTGATGGCAATGGTGAGGCTGCTGCATTGATGGCAATGGTGAGGCTGCATTGATGTGGACTGATGAGGCTGCATTGATGTGGACTGATGAGGCTGCATTGATGGCACTTGTGAGGCTGCAGATGGGCATTGATCAGGCTGCATTGATGGCAATGGTGAGGCTGCATTAATGTGGACTGATGAGGCTGCATTGATGGGAATGATGAGGCTGCATTGTTGGGAATGATGAGGCTGCATTGATATGGACTGATGAGGCTGCATTGATGGCACTTGTGAGGCTGCAGATGGGCATTGATCAAGCTGCATTGATGGCGATGGTGAGGCTGCATTGATGGCAATGGTGAGGCTGCATTGATGTGGACTGATGAGGCTGCATTGATGGCACTTGTGAGGCTGCAGATGGGCACTGACTCTTATTTTGCTTCAAAGTTTATTTAAAATGTAAGTTATTTTCCTGAAACTTCCCTCTTAAAATGAATGTGCGTGTTATATGCCGATAAATACGGTATATAATGTATCTGTTTTATTATTATTATTATTGTGGGTTTCTATAGTGTTTTCTCAATAATTGAGTGACTCTTGTTCAGTCCACGCTTCCAAGTACACGTTGTCTTGGAGGGGTAGGAGATTTCCTTGATGAGTTGTAGAGTTAAAGTGAATCTCTGTAACAGAATCCGTCTGTCCGGTGACGTCTGGAGAGCTGTCCTGCGGCTCCGGAGCCCAGTTGGTGTAACAGGCACCGCGCAGTGACAGCGCCCCGTGTATCTGAAGCCGCAGCGAGCGGAGCTTGTTGTGTGTGACTCGGGCTTTGCTGTTGCTACCGTCTCCTGTAGTGGGAACAAAATGTAACAAGATGACACTCAGAGCACGATGGGAGGTCAGAGCCGAGTGACCTCTAACCCGTGGCAAGGCACCATGTAGACTTGTGTTACAACAGTTGTTACATACGCACAACTGCATTAAACTGAGTAGTTTTATTTTGCACAAAGTTATTTGTTGTGTTTCTATGGGCACCGGGGAAAATATTCATAGATGGGTATAGACACAGCCAGCCACAACGGATGCTTTGGAACCAAAAAATACATTTTTGGACCATTGACAGGCATGTGTGAGATCCACGCAAAACCAACCAATACACAAATACAGTTCCTTGCAGCTTAGTTGATTTGCCAGCCAACAAAATATACGATATTTACACTGTATGGCCAAAAGTATTGGGACGCCTGCCTTTACACACACATGAACTTTAATGTCATCCCAGTCTTAGTCCGTAGGGTTCAATATTGAGTTGGCTCCGCCCTTTGCAGCTATAACAGCTTCAACTCTTCTGGGAAGGCTGTCCACAAGGTTTAGGAGTGTGTCTATGGGAATGTTTGACCATTCTTCCAGAAGTGCATTTGGGAGGTCAGGCACTGATTTTGGTTGAGAAGGCCTGGCTCACAGTCTCCGCTCTAATTCATCCCAAAGGTGTGCTATGGGGTTGAGGTCAGGACTCTGTGCAGGCTAGTCAAGTTCCTCCACCCCAAACTCGCTTATCCATGTCTTTATGGACCTTGCTTTGTGCACTGGTCCAAATTATTTGGTGGAGGGGGGATTATGGTGTGGGGGGTTGTTTTTCAGGGGTTGGGCTTGGCCCCTTAGTTCTAGAGAAGGGAACACTTAAAGCGCCAGCATACCAAGACATTTTGGACAATTTCATGCTCCCAACTTCGTGGGAACAGTTTGGGGGATGGCCCCTTCTTGTTCCAACATGACTGCGCACCAGTGCACAAAGCAAGGTCCATATAGACATGGATGAGTGGGTTTGGGGTGGAGGAACTTGACTGACCTGCACAGAGTCCTGACCTCAACCTGATAGAAAACCTTTGGGATGAATTAGAGGGGAGACTGTGAGCCAGGCCTTCTCGTCCAACATCCAAGCCCGACCTCACAAATGTGCTTCTGGAAGAATGGTCAAACATTCCCATAGACACACTCCTAAACCTTGTGGACGGCCTTCTCAGAAGAGTTGAAGCTGTTATAGCTGCAAAGGCGGACCAACTCAATATTGAACCCTACAGACTACTGCCCCGTACACACGGTCGGACTTTGTTCGGACATTCCGACAACAAAATCCTAGGATTTTTTCCGATGGATGTTGGCTCAAACTTGTCTTGCATACACACGGTCACACAAAGTTGTCGGAAAATCCGATCGTTCTGAACGCGGTGACGTAAAACACGTACATCGGGACTATAAACGGGGCAGTGGCCAATAGCTTTCATCTCTTAATTTATTCTGAGCATGCGTGGCACTTTGTCCGTCGGATTTGTGTACACACGATCGGAATTTCCGACAACGGATTTTGTTGTCGGAAAATTTTATATCCTGCTCTCCAACTTTGTGTGTCGGAAAATCCGATGGAAAATGTGTGATGGAGCCTACACACGGTCGGAATTTCCGACAACAAGGTCCTATCACACATTTTCTGTCGGAAAATCCGACTGTGTGTACAGGGCATAAGATTGGGATGCCATTAAAATTCATGTGTGTGTAAAGGCAGGCGTCCCAATACTTTTGGTAATATGGTGTATCTGGATATTATGAAATGTTAGTGGTGAATTTTAT
This sequence comes from Aquarana catesbeiana, assembly GCF_042186555.1. NCBI lineage: Eukaryota > Metazoa > Chordata > Amphibia > Anura > Ranidae > Aquarana > Aquarana catesbeiana. The sequence continues at coordinate 22,987,234 of NC_133328.1, forward strand.
TTTTCCTTAAAATTTTTTCTAAAGGACTGTTTTTGGATAGATTGGAGAGAGGTAAGAACCCCTGTCAGGTTTTTTCTGCTGTCTGTGTCCCCTTTAGGGAGATTCACTCTCTCTATTTGTATCGATGACCATTAACATTGGGGAAAAAAAGTGGAGGAAAATCTTGACATGTATTTTTTTTTTCTTCTGCAGGTAAAAGTTTGGTTTCAGAATCGCAGGATGAAATGGAAGAGAGTGAAAGGCGGACAGCAGGGAGCTGCAGCCAGAGAGAAGGAAATAGTCAATGTGAAAAAAGGAACTCTACTACCTTCCGAGCTCTCCGGCATTGGGGCCGCGGGCCTCCAACACACAGCTGACTCACTAGCCAACGATGATAGCCGTGATAGCGATCAGAGCTCTGAACATGCTCACTTGTGATTTTTTTTTTTTTTAACGTAAAGTGACTTTCAAACCAGATTTGTTCTCAGGAAAGACAAGTAACACGGCGAAGACCGGCTCGGAGATTTTCAGGATCTGACCTGAACGTTTTCTGCAAGGAAGACTTCCTTTATAGACTACACTATGGTCTTACTCTTGAATTGTTAATGTTATGACGAGGAACAGGGCCGGGACAAGGACAATAAAAAAAAAAAAGTCAGAATATGCCCAAGGCAGAAGAAAGTTTTAATTTGAATCCTAAAAGTCTTAAAGGGATTGTCTACCTCCAGTAGATATTATTCTATTGGCTTGTGTCCTGTAACTGTTGCATATCTGTAGTCCACCAACCTTCCATGTTTCCTCTCAACCCCCCCTTCTCGAGTTCTCCTCATTGAAATCTGCCAACTCTTCACTTTTATAGAATACATTTTTTCTGGAATGCAGAAGTAGGGATGTTTGGTTATGTTTTCACCACGATACAAGCCTGATGGGACAGTTAGGTGGGCCTGTGGTAGGCTGAGTCATCCCTTGGCTTGACACTCCAAAAGTGAGATATGTTTGTGGTCATTTCCAACCCTTTGGAGGTTCTGGTGTTCCTGCCCAATTCTATGTGTTCCAGCTTATCCTCTTACATTCACTATAATAGGGGTGACCTCAGTTATGGTCAGTGGCATATCCTGAGTGTGCACAAATTGAGGATAAAGGTCATCAGAGGCTGCCCATGGTCTATACATGAACCCCTTCCGTTGCAGATCCTGCAAGGTGGGGGGGGGAGGAGATGAGACCCTGATGTGAAGGGGGATATGATGGAGACCCTGCTAAAAGGGTGGACTCTGACTGGGCCCCTGCTGTAAGGGGGGAAATTGATAGGTAACCTTGATATAAGGAGGGGCTCTAATAGGGATGTAAACAGGGACTTTGAGGTGGACCTTGATGTAAGGAAGACTCTGATAGGAACCCCGATGTAAAGGGGCATATGATGGGGACCGTGCTGTATGGGTGGACTCTGACTGGGTCCCTGATGTAAGGAGGGCTATGATGCTGTAAGGGATGACTTTGATGAGGAATCTGATGTAAGGGGGTTCCTGAATGTAAGGGAGACTATGATGGGGACCCTACTGTAAGGGGGGGCTCTAATGGGAACCCTGATGTAAGAGTTGACTGTTGTGGGGACTCTAATAGGAAACCCTGACATAAGGAGGGACGCTAATAGGAACCCTGATGTAAGAGGGATTCTGATGGTGATTTTTTATTGCCCACAAATATTTGCAAAACTTACAACGTGCCCCTCGTACTGGAAGGTTTGGAGAAACCTGCACTATAATATAAAACAAATATAAAATATGCAGCTAGGATGGCAGGAGCCCCTTGTAATGGCCACAACTGGTGTACAAATCTGGGAACCCATCAACCAACCTAGAAAGATATAAGAAACTCCTGGTTTAACTCTCCAACATTTTGCCAAAAACAAACATTTTGGGTGGAGTGATCCTCTTAGGTTGAAGACAAAGAACAAACTCCATAAATCTGTCATTGGACCAGCCCACAAAAAAATAAAAATACACCACAACCTCCAAATATTAGAGCATAAGAGTGTGTTATCACAAGACCGGGACTTTTCAGGTGCTACAAAGCTGTACGCAAGAAGATTTGTAAAAATAAAATATATATTTTTTCCGTTTACACCACAAACCAAACCAAAAAATATAAATGTAATTCATTTTAATATGCAGAGCAAACTCCCCCATCCATCCATGTCTCCGTGCTTTATTTTGTTGGGAAATCACTTTTGACCACTTCAGCCCCGGAAGATTTGGCTGCTAATTGACCGAGCCATTTTTTGCGATTCGGCACTGCGTCGCTTTAACTGACAATTGCGCGGTCGTGCGACGCTGTACCCAAACAAAATTGACGTCCTTCTTTTTCGCACAAATAGAGCTTTCTTTTGGTGGTATTTGATCATCTCTGCGGTTTTTATTTTTTGCGCTATAAATCAAAAAAGAGCGACAATTTTGAAAAAGAAAAACCACAATATTTTGTACTTTTTGCTATAATAAATATCCCCATTTTTTTTTTTTAACTAATTTTTTCTCAGTTTAGGCCGATACGTATTCTTCTACATATTTTTGGTAATAAAAATTGCAATAAGCATATATTGATTGGTTTGCGCAAAAGTTATAGCGTCTACAAAATAGGGGATAGATTTATAGCATTTTTATTATTATTATTATTTTTTTTTACTAGCAATGGCGGCGATTTTTATCGTGATTGCAACATTATGGCGGACATATCGGACAATTTTGACACATTTTTTGGGACCATTCACATTTATACAGCGATCAGTGCTGTAAAAGTGTCATTGGCACTGAAGGTGTTAACACTAGGGGGCGATCAAGGGGTTAAATGTGTGCTACATGTTCTAACTGAAGGGGATGGGACTTGGTAGGGGAAGAGATAGATCACTGTTCATACTTTGTATGAACACACGATCTGTCTCTTCTCCCCTCAGAGAACCGGGATCTCTGTGTTTACACACAGAGTTCCTCGGTTCTCACCGTGTCACGAGCGATCGCGGGAGCGCGGCGGTCATCGCGACACGCCAGGCACTCGCACCGGCTCCGGGGGGCGAGCAGCGGGCACGCGCGCCCCTAGTGGCCACAAAAAGAAGCGACGTAACATGACAGCGATTCGCGCAGCCGAGCCATGTTGCCGCAGTACAACTGCGGCGGCTGGTCGGCAAGTGGTTAAAAAACACCCCACTTGGCATTTCTAACTATGAGCATCTTGAGTAAGGGCAGATGATTCATGTAGCATTTATTTCCTGGAATCCACCTGCCATTAGCTTCAGGCATGCAGGCCGGAGGGTGTGCTTAACTGAGAAGTCCCTCCGCCCCTCCTCCAAATTAAAGTAAAAAATGCCCATGAAAACTTCTGGGATGTATGAGATCATTTTGGTCTAGGCCAGAAACCAAGAAGCAACTGAAGAAATGTAAAGAAAATAAATTAAAAAAAGAAAATATACTGTACCTTCCTATCTATTTACTAATGCTAGCCGCAAAACGACTAAAAATAGTTCATGTTGATTCAAACAATTTAGTTCTGCTTTAAGTGTCCGAGCTTGAGCTGACTGTCAACAAAGCTATAAAAAGGCATATATATAGTAGAAGGTGTAGAAGAGCTTGTATAAGTCAATAGATAGAAAAATAGAAAAGTCACGGCAGAAAAAAGACCGAGTTGTCCATCATGTCTGCACAATTTTTTTTGTTTGTTTTTTTTTTTTTCGTTAACTTTATTTGTCAGAGTATAGATCTATGTTTGTCCCAAGCATGTTTGAAGCCATACAATCAATTTGTAAATGGACAATCCCTTTAAGTACATTGATTCCAATTCAATAAGGTGTGTTAATTATTAAGTGCAGTAGATCATAATAGCCGTTTTGATCTTCAGTGGGCTTTAGTAGGCAAGTCTCTGACATATTAGTATGGGTTAACTCACTTAATAATTAAACCTCGCTATTGAATAAGATCCAAGAACTTTGGTTGACATGAGTTATGTTTTTGTGATTTATTTTTGAATGAAAAAAAAGAAAATATTTAATATGTAAAATGTTATGATCGCTCTGTGTCCAGGGGAAGGGGGGGACAGCAGGATGCCTTTGCCTTAATTGCCAAAGCCTTGACCCGGCACTGACGAAGAATATAATTGGTTTGGAACATTCCAATACATAAGAATATGAATATGCTGACTATGGTATGGTCAGGTTACTTTGCTTTTACCTTGCACTGACGTTTACAAGAAAACAAAAATCACATTGTTGAAGCTAACTTTTTTTTTTTAAAGTTTCGAATTTCTTCTTCTTCTATTTTTCTTCTTGTTCACCTTCGAAAGTCTTATTTTCTTATTTGGTGCTATTTGCACAAATGACGCAGTCTACCGGAGTAAAACAAAGAAGCCATTGAAAAAAAAAATGTTGCGTAAGAGGAAATTTAAATCTGCAACTATTTTAACCGGGAAATAACACTTGTACAATGCTGGCTACTAATTAGTAATTCAGCTATTTGGAAGACCTTATTATTACCAATTAGGCTTCAAAATGGACAGCTAAAGTACCACATAGATATTCCTTTTCAAACAATCCAATTTCAAAAAGAATACATGGCAATTGTACAATTGTAGCCTGTGACATGCATACGTGACCCATAGCCTACTTTCACCAGGCCAAAAAACCTTGCATCTCCCTAGTCCCTAAATTGTATGTAAAGCCCAAACTTTGTTTTATAGAGTATTGAAGGGTTAAGACTTCTGTCAAGTTAGGAGGGCTGTACCGAAAGCTGTGACTTGCATATGTGACCCATAGCCTACTTGCACCAGCCCATAAAATCCTTGCATCTTCCTAGTCCCTAAATTGTATGTAAAGCCCAAACTTTGTGTTTTAGTTTGAAGGGTTAATGCCCCGTACACACGATCGGACTTTCCGACAACAAAACCGTGGAATTTTGTTTGAAGGGTGTTGGCTCCAACTTGTCTTGCATACACACGGTCACACAAATGTTGGCCAACAATTTACAAACGTAGTGACGTACAAGACGTACGTAATATCTCCATTACGAACGCTAGTTTTACAAGACTCGTCTTGGTTCCCAGCATGCGTGTTTGTACTTTGGACTTTTGTCCAACGGACTTGTGCACACACGATCGGAAAGTCCGACAACACACATTTGTTGGCGGAAAATTTAAGAGCATGCTAGCCAACATTTCTTGACGGAAAGTCCGGCAACAAATGTCCGATGGAGCGTACACACGGTCGGAACTTACCGCCAACCAGCTCACATCCAACATTTCCCATTGGAAAATCCGATCGCGTGTACGCGGCATAAGACCGCTGTCAAGTTAGGAGGGCTGTACCGAAAGCTGTGATTTGCATACAAGACCCATAGCCTACTTGCACCAGGCCAAAAAATCTTTGCATCTTTCTAGTCCTTAACCACTTAAGGACCAAGCCTATTTCTGACAATTTTTTTTTTTTTGCTAGAAAATTTCTTAGAACCCCCAAACATTATATATATATATATATATATATATATATATATATATATATATATATATATATATATGTGTGTGTGTATGTATATATATATATATATATATATGTATATATATATATATATATGTATATATATATATATATATATTAGCAGATACCCTAGAGAATAAAATGGATATCGTTGCAATACTTTGTCTGAACTCCAGTAACTACATGCTTCCCAATCCACCCAATTCCTCCTGGGCCTCCTCCTGCACTTTATCTGCTCCCTTTTTCTGTCATCCCCTTTCCCTAGACTGGGAGGATTGCATGGTCCCAACTAAATGCTTGGATCTAGAGCAATGTTGCATGGCCACTGTTACCTTTGAGGAGGTAGGTTCAGCTGACTCTTATTTCAATATAGAATTGTGTTATTTTTCCTGAAACGTTTTGTCTAGGCTTGCTGTTTTAAGGAGAAAAAAAAAATGTAGAAAGTTAGACCCCATTCACACAGGGGGAACACGACTTGCAGGTCGCCTCAGCGAGGCGACCTCCAAACGACTGCCCGGGCGACTTGCAAAACGACTTCTGTATAGAAGTCTATGCAAGTCGCCCCAAGTCGCCCCCGAAGTCGTACAGGAACCTTTTTCTAAGTCGGAGCGACTTGCGTCGCTCCCCTTAGAACGGTTCCATAGCACAGAACGGGAGGCGACTTGTCAGGCGACTAGGTCGCCTGACAAGTCGTCCCTGTGTGAATGGGCTCTCAACCTATAAAAAAAAAAAAAAAAAAAAATCATAATAGCCATACATGGAAATAAATTTTGCCTCTTTGTAGCATTTTTTTTTCTCTAATAACCGAACAATCCAAAATCTAGATGTACAAGATGCTCCCTTTCAACAACATCATTTTTATTTCTGATTCAGTGGCTGGACTGTTTGTTTCCAGTTGGCAAATAAAACCTCTGAAAGGCAAACATTAAAACAGTCCTAGTATTATTTGTTCAAAAAAAAAGTTGTAATAACTTCAGTGATGTAATTCTAAAAAATGTGCCAAAGAAGTAAACATTTTGTAACAATTCTGGCACGAAAAATCGTACTTAAGAGTTGTTCCGACATGCTGGAAAAAAATTTAAACAAATGAAGAAAGAAAAAAAAAAAAAAAAGAGAACGAAAAGCATAATAATTATTTTTTTTTTTGTAAATACACATCTCATCGCTTTAGTGACTTCAGCCCCCAATACAGCAGTATACTTTTGTACAGATTCTCAAAATGTTTTTTTTTTTTTTATTATTATTATTTTTTTTAACTACACTTAGTTTTGTTTTCTTTTACCATGAAATGGATTTACCCATGGTTATATGTTCCCTTTGCACTTTTGCATCCAACCAGGTGGATAAGGATGATGATGAATGAACCTGTGGTTATGTATATACATTTTAGGGAAAAGTCGCATTTTGAGATACTAGATTTTTTTTTTTTTTTTATTGATCTCTCCACTATATGCACCACTTTTCTGGAGATAATCAGTCTCCTCCAGGATCAAGTGATAGGGAGAGCAACTCACATTGAAACGTTTTTGGAGCTGTTGGGAGACTGGGATTTTTCATTAGATTGTATTATTTCAAAATAATCATCTGACCCTGACTTAACAACAAACTTATTCAATAAGAATACTTAATAATTAAATGGAATACATAAACTCTATTAATTATACAGAATTTTTAAGCAAATTAAAGGATCCGACAATTTGCCATGAAACCCAAAAAACACAGGCGATCTAAATTATAAATAAAAAGAAAAATCTGAAACTTTGCTGAATTTACATTAAAACAAGTTCACCATTTCTGCATAAAAAATGAACCATAATTTTAAAGTTAATAATTTTATGCAATGGAAACTCATTTATTCAATTGTTCTTACCTGTGCAAAACCCACCCAAAAATGTCATATTTTTGTAAGCCAACATATTCTAAAAATTTTCTAAATTTTCTAACTATTCTAAATTTTTACAGTTTTCATTTAAAATACTTTATTAATTCATGGCAAAAACGTTCCCATAGCAAAAATGTTTTACATTTTTCGGGATAAAATTGTATAGCTTTCAAAAAAAGAAATCTCTCTCTCTCCATTTTATTAGCATTTCTAGCATTGTTTTTTTATTAGCATCGATTGGAAAGCGTGTTACAATTTGTGTAGATGTCAACATCACGCAAATGGGAAAAAAAAAATGGCCACCGTGGTAATGCTGAATTGGGGAGTCCATTTAGGGTCTACTTAGCGTTCTTACAGGCAATTAAATAATGGTTTACACAAAGCAGACGGCTTTAAAATGTTTTAGGAGTATGGACTAGCCGAGTTTATACTTTGGCTTTGTAAATAGTATGTATGCATTAAAAATTCCTTCTCATTTACCAAAAGCAAAATAAGACATAGCAAAAAAAATTGTTTGTACTTTGTAAAAATGTTCAAGAAAATGTTCAATAAAATTCATCCTTTTTAACTACACAGAGTTCGTGAAGTTTATTTATCAAACGTTATCGTTATAATAGGATTTAAAAAAAAAGAAAACATTCCAAACTGTTTTCTATTTTTTATTCTTTTATCTGAAATATTCCATGGGAATACTTTTTATTGTATTTTTAGCCTACAGATGAAGCTTTTGCAGATCTGTCGTAAAAAAAAAAAAAAAAAAAAAAAAAAAAAAACATTGTTTTTAGACCTCAGGAGCTCAAGCTGAATGAGTCGGGTTGATTTACTTGAGTAGAAGATCATGTTCAAATTGCAAAATGAATGTTTACATTGTGAATATAGTAAATTTAAGTTTACTTTGAAAACCCAATCATATGCAAAGGAAATTTAAAATAATAAAAAAAAAGTTTGTGCTTGCACATAATTGGATGATTGAAGTGAACACAGCTGGACCTTATTCGTTCATCTAAGAAACTCACTTTAGAAAGTTTGTTTTCTACCAAAGTCTCTACTCCTTTAGTAAATCAACCCCTTGGAGTCAGAGCAGTGAACTCACCCTCCTCTCCCCCCCCCCCTCTCTTTTATATGGTTATGTCCAGGGTTTCAATCAGAAAGAGTTAGCCTGAAGGCAGACAGCTTCTGTTGTGCTTTCTCTCTCTTGAGAATACCCATAGGGCTTTGGGAGTCCTTTGTTATCAATCAATTTTTGATCTATATGGTGGGTCCTCATATTACACAGCTGTACATCTAAGCAAGATTGTAAAAAAGGAGAGGTGAAGAAGACTGTAAAGAAGTCCTTAAAACTTCAGTATGCTACCTTTTTCGTTTCGTCTCTACTGCAGTTTGCGGAAGGGCTTCTACAACTCTCCTAAAGCGGGCGTAAATTCCCATGCATGACTTTTACCTATAGGTAAGCCTATAGTAAGGTTTACATAGTTACATAGTAGGTGAGGCTGAAAAAAGACACACGTCCATCCAGTGCAACCTATGTGTGTGCTCATGTTAATAGTACAATGTATACCCCTGTATGTTGTGATCGTTAAGACGACCATCTAATAGTTTTTTGACATTATCGATGCTCCCTGCTGAAAACCACTGCTTGTGGAAGGGAATTCCACAACCTTACCACTCTTACAGTAAAGAACCCTCTACACAGTTTAAGGTTAAACCGCTTCTATTCTAATTTTGGTTAATGGCCGCAAGTCTTTTTAAATTCCCTTTCACTGAAAAGTTTGTTCCCTATGCTAGGGTCACCAGTACGGTATTTGTATATGACTTTCATATCCCCTCTAAAGCGTCTCTTCTCCAGAGAGAATAAGTTCAATGCTCCCAGTCTTTCCCCATAGTTGAGATCCTCCAGTTCCTTTGTTGCCCTTCTTTGTACTCGCTCCAGTTCCAGTACATCCTTCCTGAGGACTGGTGCCCAGAACTGGACGGCATACTCTAGATGCGGCCGGACCAGAGTCTTGTAGAGCGGGAGAATTATCGATTTATCTCTGGAGTCGATCCCCTTTTTAATGCCAATATTCTGTTGGCTTTGCTTGCAGCAGCTTGGCATTGCATGCCATTACTGAGCTTATCATCTACTAGGACCCCCAGGTCCTTTTCCATCCTAGATTCGCCCAGAGGTTCTCCCCCTAGTGAGTAAATTGCATTCACATTTTTGGCACCCAAATGCATTATTTTACATTTTTCAACATTAAACCTCATTTGCCATGTAGTCGCCCACCCCATTCATTTGTTCAGATCTTCTTGCAAGGTTTCCACATCCTGCGGAGAAGTTATTGCCCTGCTTATTATCGTCTGCAAATGCAGAGATTGAACTGTTTACTCCATCCTCCAGGTAGTTTATGAATAAATTAAAAAGGATTGGTCCCAGCACAGAACCCTGGGGGACCCCACTACCCACCCCTGACCATTCCGAGTATTCCCCATTTATCACCACCCTTTGAGCTTGCCCTTGTAGCCAGTTTTTTATCCAGGTACTCACCTCATGGTCCATGCCCACGGACCTGAGTTTGTACAGTAAACTATAGGTACAGTAAATATCTCCTAAACGTGAACCATTTAGAAGATATTTACTTTCCATGCAGCCGCATGCACTCTGAAGGAACAACATACCTGGAAAATAGGACCCCCATCCGTCTGTTTTTGGTGGAAAGGATCGGAACGGATGGCGGCTGGTGTCAGCGGGCATGCCACTCCATAGAGAACAATGCCGTGTCCGATCGGGTCCACCTGTCATTTTTACAGGCGGACCCGATTGGACGGCACGTGTTAAAGGACCCTAAATCATTGCCTACTTTTTCCAAGAATTAAAAAATATTGCCCTTATTAATACATAGAAGGCAAAATTTTGGGATGATCATGTGTATATGTGTGTGCCTATCTCTCCTTATCCGCTTACTGACCGCATAACATACTTATACGGCGGCAGAGCGGCTCTCCTGCGCCAGATCAGGTACCTAGCATGTGATCGGGCAATTCCAGGTATTCCGGCTCCATGGTTGTGCTGTATTTAGACACAGCCAAGCCAATGGATGTCCACCAACACCCGCTGATCGGTGAGGAGAGAGGCTGAACAGGGTCTATGTGAACTAGGCAGAGCTTTGTCCTGACACGGGGGAAATTATGGGATTTCTTTCCCTGATTCACTATCACTTCCCTTAGTAAAAGCAGCACACAAAGTACACATAAACACTGACTAGGCACACACTTAACTGTATTTAACCCCTTCCCAGCCAGTGCCATTAGTACAGTGACAGTGTATATTTTTTAGCACTGATCATTGTATTATTGTCACTGGTACTCACAAAGTGTCAAAAGTGCCAGCCAATGTCTGAATTTCTGCCACAATATTACAGTCCCATTATAAGTCGCTGATCGCCGCCATTGCTAGTATAAAAAGAGAAATAAATTATAATTCCAGTATACTGTATATCCCATAGTTTGTAGACGCTATAAAATTTGTGCAAACCGATCAATATTTGGCTGTTGAGTGAATGTAACAAATACGAATTTATCCAAAGTTACGAATTATCCGAAATAATGAATTTCGCATCTAAAACGAATGGAACTTAATAAATTAAAAAGTTTTTATTATTATTATTACTTATTATTATTATTAATTTGTTACGTTCCATTCGTTTAGATGTGACATTCGTTATTTCGGATAATTCGTAACTTTGGATAAATTCATATTTGTTACTTTCACTAACAGCCAAATTTGAAAGGAAATTCCAATACCTATAATTTAATAGTTAGTAATAGTTATTAATAGTTACTGTATTTCAGATTTTCAAATTTTGCGGTTTTCAAATTTTCGGATTTTCATTCTTATTTTCGGATTTCCGTTCTTTTTGATTTTCAAATTTCCGAATTTTTGGAAAAGTCTGTTAAATTTGTCGAATTTTGTCGAAAACAAATTCAGAGTAAGACGAATTGCACATGTCTACTTTCAACAGTTATACAGCTCAGCTCAGATAATAATCTCATTAGTTCTATCTGTAGAATCTGCTTATTTTCTTCTATCAATTTTGGTTACAATCGTTTTTATTGAGAAAGGTTTTCATGAGCATCACAGAATAGAGTGGCAAACAATCCTTTGCCATGCTCAAATCATTTGACAATAGAAATACATAGGGAACAAGGGGAGTGTCCAAAGGGTGGTGATAAATAACGAGTACTCAGACTGGTCTGGAGTGGTAAGTGGGGTGCCCCAAGGTTCTGTCTTGGGACCAATTCTTTTCAAGTTATTCATAAATGATATAGAGGATGGGATAAATAGCTCAATCTCAGTTTTTGCGGACGACACAAAATTAAGCAGGGCAATAACTTCACATCAGGATATAGAAATTTCACAGAAAGACCTGAACAAAATAATGGAGTGGGCAAATATAGGACAAATTAGGTATAATGTGGAAAAATGCGAAGTAATGCACTTGGGGGCAAAAAACATAAATGCAAACTAATCACTAGGGGGTCCTATTAGAAGACAGACTGAGCAATAACATGCAATGTCAAGCTGCAGCTACCAAAGCCGGCAGAATATTAGCATGCATAAAAAAAGGGGATATAATTATTATAATATAATCCCTTTCATGACTAAGCCTATTTTTGAAATTTGGTGTTTACAAGTTAAAATCCGTATTTTTTGTTAGAAAATTACTTAGAGTTCCCAAACATTGTATATATTTTTTTAGCAGAGAATCTAGAGAATAAAATGGCGATTGTTGCAATATTTTTTATCACACGGTATTTGTGCAGCAGTGTTTTAAACGCAAATTTTTGGAAAAAGGACACTTTCATGAATTTTAAAAAATCCAAACAGTAAAGTTACCCCAATTTTTTTGCATAATGTGAAAGAAGATGTTACGCCGAGTAAATAGATACCAAACATGTCACCCTTTATAATTGCACGCACTCGTGGAATGGCGACAAACTACGGTACCTATGAATTTCCATAGGCGACGCTTTAAATTTTTTACGGTTACCAGGTTAGAGTTACAGAGGAGGTCTAGGGCTAGAATAATTGCTCTCGCTCTGACGATCGCGGCGATACCTCACATGTGTGATTTGAACACCGTTTACATATGCGGGCGCGACTTCCGTATGCGTTAAAGGGGCACTTTAAAATTTTTTTTTTTTTTATTTTATTTATTTTTTTACTTTATAAATTGTGTTTTTAAAAAAAAATTTTTTTTTTTACTTTTATTGCTGTCACAATGAATGTAAACATCCCTTGTGACAGTAATAGGTGGTGACAGGTACTCTTTATGGAGGGATCGGGGGTCTAAAAGACCCCCGATCCCTCCTCTGCACTTCAAAGTATTCAGATTGCCGAAAACGGCGATTCTGAATACTGTGTACTTTTTTAAATTCGGCGCCATTGGCAGCCGAGTAAACGGGAAGTGACGTCATGACGTCGCTTCCGCATTTACAATGAGGAGGCTGGAACGAAGCCACCCACAGCTTCGTTCCAGCCCGCCCCCAGCCGCCGAAGGTACACGATTAGACACCGGGACTCCCGATCACACGGGAGGCCCGGTAACAGCGGCGGGAGGCGGCGGGAGGGGGGGATGTCCCCTCCTGCTACTCCGGTATAACAACCGAGCGGCCTTTAGCCGCATCGGTTGTTATACTCGGGTAGCCGATCGCCCGCTGTAAACAATGGTACCGGGATGATGCCTGCAGTTGCGGGCATCATCCCGGTATAACCCCGGAAAGCCGAGTACGCATATCTGCGTACGGTCGGCGGGAAGGGGTTATTATGCAGGATTTATATAGCGCCAACAGTTTACGCAGTGCTTTACAATATAAAAAGGGGACAATACAGTTAGAACACAATAAAATACAAGAGGATCAAGAGGGCCCTGCTCAGAAGAGCTTACAATCTAATAGGGTGGGGCAGGTGGTACAAAAGGTTGTAACTGTGGGGAATGAGCTGTTGGAAGTGGTAGGAGATTAGTTGGAGACGTGATAGGCTTCCCTGAAGAGATGAGTTTTCAGGGATCGCCTGAAGGTAGCAAGAGTAGGGGATAGCCAGACAGGTGGAGGTAGCGAGTTCCAGAGGATGGGAGAGGCTCTGGAGAAATCCCAGATTCGAGCATGGGAGGAGGAGACGAGAGAGCTTTGGAGTAGGAGGTCTTGAGAAGAGCGGAGAGGACGATTTGGATATAATCCAGAGATAAAACTCTGGTTAGACCACATCTGGAGTATTCTGTTCTGTTCTGGTCACCAGTCCTCAGAAGGGATGTGCTGGAGCTGGAGAGAGTGCAAAGAAGGGCAACAAAACTAATAAGGGAATTGGAGGACCTCAATTACGAGGAACGACTGCAAACACGAAATCTATTCTTCCTGGAGAAAAGACGCTTGAGAGGAGATATGATAGCAATTTACAAATAACTCAATTTCGGTCCCAGCATAGGAGAAAAAAAATATTCTGTCTCTAGGAGTGTAAGAGGACACGGGGCTACACAATGAGATTGGAGGAGAAGCTGTTTAACCTTAAAATGCGCAGGGGGTTCTTCACGGTTAGGGCAATAAGGATGTGGAACTCTCTTCCACAATTGGTGGTGACTGCGGGGAGTATGGATATTTTTTAGAGATTCTTGGATGTGCATCTTAAAGAACACAACATACAGGGATATGGGAAATAATTATAGACACTGACACACATACACCTACCACCTACACAGGTTGAACTTTATGGACTATTGTCTTTATTCAACCTTACCTACTATATATCTATATGTAATCTATATGTAACAAAAGGGAGGGGAATTGGGGGAGGGGGGGGAGCGTAATTGAGCCTCCGAGAATAAGATAAGTCAACCTTGGTGGCCGATATAAGCACAAGAGCAAACATGTGAACCAAACATTACTTGGGTGGTTGCATAAAGGAAACCCATGAGACCCCCCCCCCCGCGGATGGAAGACGGGGCCCTCCCTGGGGTAGCCCTATGGATAATTCCATCGTACACCCATAATTCGAAATGTTTTAAACAACAATATCGCAAAACCTTCATGAAATATCCTTCAAACAATTATTCTTCTATCAATTCTACAGCTCTTCTCCAACCAATCTATCTGTATCGGTAGTTCTACAATTACTACCTTGTTATAGATCATATGCTCTCTCTAATGACCACCATTCATCTCTCATCAAACCGAGGTGCTTATACCCCCACTGAAGCCATGTATACCCACAACCAAAAAAACTCCCCAAATTAACTGAAAGCCCAAAATAGCCTACAAGTTTCACTTAAAAGAAAGCTTCGTCAGGGCTAAAGTGCAAAAAAAAAAAAAAAAAAAGGGGAGTACATAGTGCTCAAAGGTAATGTGGGAGGTGAAAAATTATCCCCACAGGACAAATCATACAGTTGTAACGGCTCCAGTCTGTCATGAAAAAAGTGCGTGGGTTGCTATTGCTGACCTTTCATTTATTGGATTTCATTTCTTTAAATCATGGAGGCTCAGCATCACATGTGAACGTTACCTAGCCAGTTGCCGCCCGCCCACCGTCAAATGATGGAGGGACGATGCGGCTCTCGTTCTGGGTGGACGTTTCGGGTGCGAAGCGCAGCGATTGGGGTCGGGCCGTGTTGCTAGGACACGGCACGACCCCGATCTCTGTAAAGAGCCGTGGACACAGCTCGTTAAGCATGTGATCGGCTGTGTCCAATAACAGCCTGTCACATGTAAACAAGGAAGTGCCTTGAATCGGCTGTCCTCGCCTCACACTGACAGAGTGTGTGGCGAGGAGTGCCGATCAGCAGCATCTCCTCGCAGGGGACACCTGGGCAGGTAATCAGGAAAGCCCTAGAAGTACACATCAGTGCCACCAAACAGTGCCCATCAGCGCCTGTAAGTGATGCCAGTCAGTGCAGCCTTTCAGTGCCCATCAGTGCCTGCTCATCAGTGCTGCACATCAATGCCCATCAGTGCCTCCTATTAGTGCCCATCAATACCGCCCACCAGTGCCCATCAGCACCGCCCATAAGTGCCACCTATCAGTGCCCACCACTGCCGCCTATCAGTGTCCACCACTGCCGCCTATCAGTGCGCATCAGTGCCACCTATCAGTGCCCACCACTGCCACCTATCAGTGTCCACCACTGCTACCTATCAGTGCCCACCAGTGCTACCTATCAGTGCCCACCAGTGCCGCCTATCAGTGGTCACTGGTGGCACATATCAGTGCCACCTATCAGTGCCCATTAGTGCGGCATATTAGTGCTTCCTCATCAGATGACGCTCCAGATGACGTCTTGAATGACAAAACGCGTAGGGCAGAGTTACAATAAGTCCTCGCCTCACACTGACAGAGTGTGTGGCGAGGAGTGCCGATCAGCAGCATCTCCTCGCAGGGGACACCTGGGCAGGTAATCAGGAAAGCCCTAACAGTACACATCAGTGCCACCAAACAGTGCCCATCAGCGTCTGTAAGTGATGCTAGTCAGTGCAGCCTTTCAGTGCCCATCAGTGCCTGCTCATCAGTGCTGCCCATCAATGCCCATCAGTGCCTCCTATTAGTGCCCATTAATGCCGACCATCAGTGCACATCAGCACCGCCCATAAGTGCCACCTATCGGTACCCACCACTGCTGCCTATCAGTGTCCACCACTGCCGCCTATCAGTGCCCACCAGTGCTACCTATCAGTGCCCACCAGTGCCGCCTATCAGTGCTCACTCGTGCTGCATATCAGTGCCACCTATCAGTGCCCATCAGTGATATTAATGCATATTAGTGCCTCCTCATCAGATGACGCTCCAGATGACGTCTTGATTGACAAAACGCATAGGGTGGAGTTACGATAAGTCTTTGCCTCACTTCCGGTCAGGGCCGCGAATGTTTGTTTAACCTCCACCTGCTCCATTTTCATTTTGTGCATGTAAATTTTAACTAAATTTAAGAGAGTCATAGATTGCCCAGCTGGTTCCAGAGAGCTGCGCAGTGGCTTATACTGTGAACGTGCGGTACCCGAGGAGGGGGAAGGCCATCTGGTGAGTGCAATTATACTACCAGCACGGATAAGATCACCGGCACCACTGTCACTTAAAAGGATAAACAGCATTATTCTGATAAGGCACTGGACATTGTTTTTTGAGCACAAGCCACTTTATTGATTTACTATTGGACTAATGGACTAAATATATACTGTTTGAACTTGTTTTTGCACACCCATCTCTGGTTTACACAGTGGGATACAGATATATTTTCTGTATTCTGATTTGTCATATCTCTGTTTTATGATCATATGCTTATTCACTGAGACACTGTAACAGAGGGTCAAACACATATGCTATTTTGCATACACAAGGAATAACCAAGTATTGTATGGTAACAGAGGATTCAGCCCCCCCCCCAATACCTATCACCACATCACCAACACTAAACTATATATTTTTTTTCCACTTTTAAAACCCTGCATAATACAGAGGGTGTAACACATTAGCGCGCAATCAGTTTGACTTTTCATTTTCAAATCAAGGTTTAATTGCATCAGGCAGAATATATAACACCTTCAGTACACCCCATTTATCATTGCAAATCTGCATGAGGCAGAGGGTGCAACACACAAGCACTTATTATTTTATTTAAATTAATACTTTTTCTTTTATTTTAAAAGGATTTCTACACGGAACATTGCAGCAAGTGCAGGTTTTCAACACTCTTTTTAATATATTTTGGAGGTTTTACAAATATTTGTTTCTATTTTCATTAATCCAATTGATTAATTTAACCACTTAAGCCCCGGACCATTTGGCTGCCCAAAGACCAGAGCGCTTTTTGCGATTCGGCACTGCGTTGCTTTAACTGACAATTGCGCGGTCGTGCGACGTTGTACCCAAACAAAATTGATGTCCTTTTTTCCCCACAAATAGAGCTTTCTTTTGGTGGTATTTGATCACCGCAATTTTGAAAAAGAAACACATTATTTTTTACTTTTTGTTATAATAAATATCCCCCAAAAATATATAAAAAAACATTTTTTTTCCCTCGGTTTAGGCCGGTACGTATTCTTCTACATATTTTTGGTAAAAAAAAAAAAAAACGCAATAAGCGCTTATTGATTGGTTTGCGCAAAAGTTATAGCGTCTACAAAATAGGAGATAGTTTTATGGCATTTTTATTAATATTTTTTTTTTCTACTAGTAATGGCGGCGATCAGCGATTTTTATCGTGACTGCGACATTATGACGGACACATCGGACACTTTTGGCGCAATTTTGGGACCATTCACATTTATACAGCGATCAGTGCAATTAAAAATGCATTGATTACTGTTTAAATGTGACTGGCCCTGAAGGGGTTAACCACTAGGGGGCAGTGAAGGGGTTAAGTGTGTCCTAGGGAGTGATTCTAACTGTGGGGGGGGGGGGGAGGAGCTGTGACAGGACACTGATCACCGCTCCCGATTACAGGGAGCTGTGATCAGTGTCACTAGGCAGAACGGGGAAATGCTTGTTTACATCAGCATTCCTCCCGTTCTTCCTCTCCGTGAGACGATCGCGGGTATCCCGGCGGACATCAAGCCCACGGGACCCGCGATCACACTCATGGAGGTCGCGGCGGGCGCGAACCGCTTCTTAAGGGGCAACGTACAGGTATGTTAACCCTTTCATGACTAAGCCTATTTTTGAAATTTGGTGTTTACAAGTTAAAATCCGTATTTTTTGCTAGAAAATTACTTAGAGTTCCCAAACATTGTATATATTTTTTTAGCAGAGAATCTAGAGAATAAAATGACGATTGTTGCAATATTTTTTATCACACGGTATTTGTGCAGCGGTGTTTTAAACGCAAATTTTTGGAAAAGTGACACTTTCATGAATTTTAAAAAATCCAAACAGTAAAGTTACCCCAATTTTTTTGTATAATGTGAAAGATGATGTTACGCCGAGTAAATAGATACCAAACATGTCACCCTTTATAATTGCACGCACTCGTGGAATGGCGACGAACTACGGTACCTTTGAATTTCCATAGGCGACGCTTTAAAAAATTTTTACGGTTACCAGGTTTGAGCTACAGAGGAGGTCTAGGGCTAGAATTATTGCTCTCGCTCTGACGATCGCGGCGATACCTCACATGTGTGGTTTGAACACCGTTTACATATGCGGGCGCGACTTCCGTATGCGTTTTCTTCGCTGCGCGAGCTCGCGGGGACAGGGGCACTTTAAAAAATTTTTTTTTTTTTTTTTTATTTATTTTATTTATTTTTGTACTTTATAAATTGTGTTTAAAATTTTTTTTTTTTTTTTTTACTTTTATTGCTGTCACAAGCAATGTAAACATCCCTTGTGACAGTAATATGTGGTGACAGGTACTCTTTATGGAGGGATGGGGGGTCTAAAAGACCCCCCATCCCTCCTTTACACTTCAAAGTATTCAGATCGCCGAAAACGGTGATTCTGAATACTGTGTACTTTTTTAAATTCGGCGCCATTGGCAGCCGAGTAAACGGGAAGTGACGTCATGACGTCGCTTCCGCATTTACAAGAAGAAGGCTGGAACGAAGCCGCTCACAGCTTCGTTCCAGTCCGCCCCCATCGCCGAAGACAGCGGAACGGACACCGGGCCTCCCGATCGCACGGGAGGCCCGGTAACAGCGGCGGGAGGCGGCGGGAGGGGGGGGATGTCCCCTCCCGCTCCTCCGGTATAACAGCCGAGCGGCTTTTAGCCGCATCGGTTGTTATACTCGGGTAGCCGATCGCCCGCTGAAAACAACGGTACCGGGATGATGCCTGCAGGTGCGGGCATCATCCCGGTATAACCCCGGAAAGCCGAGGCCGCATATATGCGTTCGGTCGGCGGGAAGGGGTTAATATGCCTGTAAATGCCCTCCTGCCGACGTATATCGGCGCGAGCCGGTCGCCAAGCGGTTAAAAGAGGAATAGCGCCACATCTGCACCCTTCCCATTAACTTTCCTCATCAGTGCCACCTAATCTATGCCCATAAGTGGCGCCTTATCAGTGACCATAAGTGCCGCCTCATCAGTGCCCATCAGTGCAGCCTATCAGTGCCCATAAGTGAAGGGGGAAAATTACTTACTTACAAAATTTACTGACAGAAACTAAGGAAAACTTTTTTTTTTTTCAAAATTTTCAGTCTTTTTTTATTTCTTTTTTTTGTAAAAAATAGAAGTTCCAGCAGTGATTAAATATCACCAAACGAAAGCTCTATTTGTGTGAAGAAAAAGATAAAAAAAATAATATAGGTACAGTGTTGCATGACCGCGCAATCGTCATTCAAAGTGTGAGAGCGCTGAAAGCTGAAAAATGGTGTGGGCAGGAAAGGGGTGAAAGTGCCCGGTATTGAGGTGGCTAGGGACATCTGCCTAGGTAAGCCCGCCCTTCCAGACTGATATCCACACATCAGGGCATTCTGAGCCTTGGTGCCCTGAGCGGACACAGCGGGTGACAGATCTCGCCCGCAGTGCAGCCCGTGGGGCACGCATGAGGTGCAATCCTGGGTGGATGTCCTAGAAATTAGATTTTTTTTTGGAATAGAGGGGATAATGGGGACACCACTTCTGGTGACAACCAGGGATTCCCTCACTTTGGAGGGATTTCCACTCACTTTTTGTTTTGGAATTGGGGTTCTAACCCCCCCTTACTCCATCCAAGATGGTAAAAAAAAAAAGCTTTCCCTATAGTTCTACTTAGAGCGGTTGTATTGTCCACTTGGTGATTTTTACCTACAGGTAAGCCTATAATAAGGCCTATAATAAGGCTTACCTGTAGGTAAAAAGAATATCTCCTAAACCTGCATGGTTTAGGAGATATTGATCTTGCATGCAGCCGCTGACGTCAGGGGCGCATGAGCTCTGCAGGTCCTGCGTATCCAGCCAGAATTTGCCAGAACGGAGGGCTCCTGCGCGCATGCACGGGAGTGACGTCATCGCGGCTCCGGACACTCACAGCGCCATCCTTGAAGAAACGCAGAGGGAACATGTCAGCTCCCTCAACGGTGACCTGGCGCTGCCGCAGGGCTTTTAAGTATTTCATAATGTGCTAGTATGCGATGCATACTAGCACATTAAGCTATTGTCTCATGCCCCGTACACGTGGTCGGATTTTCCGACGGAAAATGTTGGATGGGAGCTTGTTGTTGGAAATTCCGACCGTGTGTGTGGGCTCCATCACACAAAATTTGAGATCTGGATCTCAAATTTTCCGACAGCAAAATCCGTTGTCGTAAATTCCGATCGTATGTACACAATTCCGACGCACAAAATTCCACGCATGCTCGGAATCAAGCAGAAGGAGCCACACTGGCTTTTGAACTTCATTTTTCTCGGCTCGTCGTACGTTTTGTACATCACCGCGTTCTTGACGGTCGGAATTTCTGACAACATTTGTGTGACCGTGTGTATGCAAGACAAGTTTGAGCCAACATCCGTCGGAAAAAAAACATGGATTTTGTTGTCGGAATGTGCGATCGTGTGTACGCGGCATTAGACTGCTTTCCCACTGAGGCGGTTTTCAGGCGTTTTAGCCTCTAACTAACGCCTGAAAGCCGCCTCCCCGTTCATTTCGGTGTGACATTTCACACTGGGGGGCGAAGCGCTTGTGGGATGTTCTGAAAAGTCCTGCAAGCAGCAACTTTGTATACAGCCCTCCCAAAACGCCCCTGCCCATTAAATGGAATGGGCATTGCTGCCGAGTCGCCTGCAAAGCGCTTTGGCAGCGCCGCAACATGGGCGCTTTTAACCCTTTCTTCGGCCACTAGCGGGGGTTAAAAATTCCCCTCTAGCGGGCGAAAAGTGCTGCTAAAATGACGGTAAAGTGCTGCTAAAGCGCTGGCGGCGCTTTACCGCTAATGCGGAGCGGCTACAGTGTGAAAGTAGCCTTATGCCCCGTACACACGACCAGAAATTCCGCCAGCAAAAGTCGGATGTGAGCTTTTGCTCAGAAATTCCGACCTTGTGTATGCTTTATCCTTAGGCCCCTTTCACACTGAGGCGTTTTTCAGGCGTTTTAGCGCTAAAATTACCGCCTAAATACCGCATGAAAAACGCCCCCCGTGTATCTCAGTGTAACCTTTCACACTGAGGCGTTGTGCTGGCTGTGCGTTGGAAAAAATCCTGCAAACAGCTTTTTTGGAGCATCTTTGGGGTGCATAAAATAGCGCTGTAAAAACGTCTATCCCAATCGAAATGAATGGGAAACGCTGTAAAACCGCGGTAATACCGCTTTAAAACCGCCCAGAAGCTGTGGGGAAGGTCACATGACTGCATGGTCACATGGTCAGGTTTGCTGACGCTAACGCCTAAAAAACGCTATAAAAAGGGGATTAAAAACGCATGGCGTTAGCGCTATTTTTACCGCTGACGCGGCAAAAATGCGCTAATAACGCTCATCGTTTTTACCGTGGTTTTGCAACGCCTCAGTGTGAAAGTAGCCTTATGCCCCGCACACGGAATTTCAGACGGAAGAAGTCCGATGGGAGCTTTCCATCGTATATTCGGACTTTTGCTGGCAGAATTCCAGCCAGCAAATGATTGAGAGCAGGTTCTCTATTTTTCGGTCGGAAAAACTTCCGATCCGAAAATGCGTTCGTCTGTATGCAATTCGGACGCGCAAAAAAAAAATCACGCATGCTCGGAAACAATTCGACGCATGCTCGGAAGCATTGAACTTCATTTTCTCGGCTCGCCGTAGTGTTGTACATCACCGCGTTCTTGACAGTCGAAAGTTCGGAGAACTTTTGTGTGACCCGTGTGTATGCAAGGCAAGCTTGAGCGGAATTCCGTTGGAAAAACCATCCAAGTTTTTTCCTACTGAATTTCTGATCGTGTGTACGGGGCATAACAGGTTTTTTGGGGGGGGGGGGGGTTTAATTTCCGCTGTTTACTACCGCTTTAGCCACCTCCTACCCGGCCTATAGACAAATGACGCCCGGGCGGGAGGTGGTTAAAGTAGAACTGTAGGGAAAGCTTTTTTTTTTTCATCTTGGATAAGATAGGATAAAGAAGGGTTAGAACCCCAAATCCAAAACAGAAAGTGAGTGGAAATCCCTCCAGAGTGATGGAATCCCTGGTTGTCACCAGAACTAGTGTCCCCCATTATCCCCTCTATTCCCGTTGTGGTGACAACCCGAAATTTGAGGATTTTCTTTCACTTTTAATGATAATGGTAAACAGGTCAAACAGAGAGGGTCAATCACCGTAACTTGGACACAGACAGCAAAAAAAAAAAAAAAAACCTGACAGGGGTTCTAATCCCTCTCCACTCTTTTCAAAACCTAAAAAAAAAAAGTTTTGCCCTTAGTTATACTTTAATTGCGGCTATGTATTAGAATAATTTACTTCTCAGGATTACCAGGTTAAAAAAAAAAAAATCTGATTTCTAATCCTAATTAATTCTAATGAATATGTTCTATGAATTGATTGGTGTTATTTATATTATTATTATTATTATTATTATACAGGATTTATATAGCGCCAACAGTTTACGCAGCGCTTTACAACATTTATATCCTCCTTTAGTTCAACTATGAAATACATTAAATAGGGCTGCGGAAATTACCGATTAATTCCTCGATTAATCGTTCATTTTTTTGATCGATCACAATTCTTTTGATCGGTACTCTCCTCTCCGCCGGCTTACGGGTCTTCAGGGAGTTCCGTCAGAGATCCGGTGACGTCACGGACATCGACGTCACCGGACTCCTCCCCCCTTCCCCAAGTGCCTCCGTCTGCTAACGAAGGGAAGGGGGGGAGGGGCCCGGTGACGTCCATAAGACCCCGCTCTCCTGTAATTTGCCCAGTAAAACTCCATGTCTCCCGTCCTCAGGAGAGGATTTGTAGTACACAGCCCCTTCACATGTATTGCCTTCTAAGGATATTGGGTGCTGTAGTTCCACAGACGTCTACTAGAGAGGCAGTGTCCAGTGCACTGTATGGATCTGTATGTGCGTTATAATTAATCGAAATTAGTCGATTAATCGATTTAAAAAAAAATCGATTAATCGAACACGAAAATTTTAATCAGTAACTGCCCTAACATTAAACATTATTGGAAGAAATGACGGTCTGTTATTAATGAGGAGCTCCTTTGGAAAAAAATCAGGTGATAAAAATACTGTAGCTCCTGACTTTTAATATAAGGACACTTACCTGTCCAGGGATCGGGCAATACCCTCAGCCGAGCCAATTCTTCAATCGGCTTCAGGTGCAGGTGCCGGCATCTCTCATATGGGAAACAGGAAGTGAAGCCTTGCGGCCTCACAGCCTGTTTCCTCCTGCGCATGCGCGAGCCGCACCGCGCCTTGTGATTGGTCCTTTAGTTCTCTGGGATCTGTGATGTGTCCCAGAAGACTGAGGGGGAAGGAGGGGGAGGAGAGCTTCCTGGTAAAAACACCAAGAATATCTGAGCCAGTACCAGTGGAGGGTGCAAACAAGCGGAGCTTCCCCTTTTAAGAGAGGGAGCTCTGCTTTAAAGTCTGATGTTTAAAGTGGAACTGAAAGCAGTGTTAAACCCAAAAGCAAACATTTATTATATTGCAGCTTACCAATTCTTAGGTGTGATGGCTGCATGAGTTTTATTTGTTAGGCTTTCGTTCTTCTACAGTATTTTCACCTGGTGATTCAGCAAGTCTATCCCCTATTCTGTAGACGTTATAACTTTTGCGCAAACTCAATATACGCTTATTGGGATTTTTTTTACCAAAAATATGTAGAAGAATACATATCGGCCTAATTTCCAAAGAAAATATTTTTTTTATATTTTTTTTGGATATGTTTTATAGCAGAAAGTAAAAAAAATATATATTTTTTTCAAAATTGTCGCTCTTTTTTTGTTTAAAGCGCAAAAAATAAAAACCACAGAGGCGATCAAATACTACCAAAAGGAAGCTCTATTTATGGGAAAAAAAGGACGTCAATTTTGTTTGGATACAGCATCGCACGACCGCGCAATTGTCAGTTAAAGCGACGCAGTGCCGTATCACAAAAAAGGCCTGGTCATTAATCCTTCTGCGGCTGAAGTGGTTCATAATGCTTTAACTGTATCTGAGCACCAAAAACTGAAAATGCTATTTATTAATACATTTGTAAAATTCAAAGCAAACCCCTCATCCATCCATGTCTCCATGCTTTATTTTGCTAAGAAAATCACTTTGAAAAACACCCAAACCCAGCATTTCCAGCTGTGGCCATCTTGAGTAAGGGCAGATGATTCATGCAGCATCTACTTCTTGGAATTCATGCGCCCTTAGCTCAGGCATGCAGGCAGGAGGGTGTGCTTTGAATTTTACAAATGTATTAATAAATAGCATTTTCCTTTGCCTCCTGAAGACTCCTGAGATGTATGACATCATTTTGGCCTAGGCCACAAACCAGGAAGCAACTGAAAAAACTAAAAAAAAAAAAAAAAAAAAAAAAGGTTAAAACAAGTAAATATAATATACCTTCCTATCTATTTACTAATTCTTGAGAGAGTTTAGTTCTGCTTTAATTCCCAGGATTACCCGGTAAAAATAAGAACAAAACTTATTTCTAATTCTAATTAATTCTAATTAATACATCACTGCATTAATTGGTGTTATTTATATCTGTCATGATTTCAACTTTAAAATACATATATTATTATAAAAATACATACTATTTTATTATATTATACAGTATCTCACAAAAGTGAGTACACCCCTCACATTTTTGTAAATCTTTTCTTATTTTATTTATTTCAGGTACTTATAAAGCGCCGTCAATTTACGCAGCGCTTTACATATACATTATACATTCACATCAGTCCCTACACCCTCAAGGAGCTTACAATCTAAGGTCCCTAACTCACATTCATATACTAGGGGCCAATTTAGACAGGATCCAATTAACCTACCAACATGTCTTTGGAGTGTGGGAGGAAACCGGAGTACCCGGAGGAAACCCACGCAGACACAGGGAGAACATGCAAACTCCAGGCAGGTAGTGTCGTGGTCGGGATTCGAACCAGCGACCCTTCTTACTGCTAGGCAAGAGTGCTACCCACTACACCACTTTTCTTCTATCTTTTCATGTGACAACACTGAAGAAATGACACTTTGCTACAATGTAAAGTAGTGAGTGTACAGCTTGTATAACAGTGTAAATTTGCTGTCCCCTCAAAATAACTCAACACACAGCCATTAATGTCTAAACCGCTGGCAACAAAAGTGAGTACACCCCTAAGTGAAAATGTCCAAATTGGGCCCAAAGTGTCAATATTTTGTGTGGTCACCATTATTTTCCAGCACTGCCTTAACCCTCTTGGGCATGGAGTTCACCAGAGCTTCACAGGTTACCACTGAAGTCCTCTTCCCCTCCTCCATGATGACATCACGGAGCTGGTGGATGTTAGAGACCTTGCGCTCCTCCACCTTCCATTTGAGGATGTCCCACAGATGCTCAATAGGGTTTAGGTCTGGAGACATGCTTGGCCAGTCCATCACCTTTACCCTCAGCTTCTTTAGCAAGGCAGTGGTCATGTTGGAGGTGTGTTTGGGGTCGTTATCATGTTGGAATACTGCCCTGCGGCCCAGTCTCTGAAGGGAGAGGATCATGCTCTGCTTCGGTATGTCACAGTACATGTTGGCATTCATGGTTCCCTCAATGAACTGTAGCTCCCCAGTGCTGGCAGCACTCATGCAGCCCCAGACCATGACACTCCCACCACCATGCTTGACTGTAGGCAAGACACTTGTCTTTGTACTCCTCACCTGGTTGCCGCCACACACGCCTGACACCATCTGAACCAAATAAGTTTATCTTGGTCTCATCAGACCACAGGACATGGTTCCAGTAATCCATGTCCTTAGTCTGCTTGTAAACTGTTTGCCGGATTTCTTGTGCATCATCTTTAGAAGAGGTTTCCTTCTGGGACGACAACCATGCAGACCAATTTGATGCAGTGTGGGGCGTATGGTCTGATCACTGACAGGCTGACCCTCCACCCCTTCAACCTCTGCAGCAATGCTGGCAGCACTCATACGTCTATTTCCCAAAGACAACCTCTGGATATGACGCTGAGCATGTACACTCAACTTCTTTGGTCGACCATGGCGAGGCCTGTTCTGAGTGGAACCTGTCCTCTTAAACCCGTATGGTCTTGGCCACCGTGCTGCAGCTCAGTTTCAGGGTCTTGCCAATCTTCTTATAGCCTAGGCCATCTTTATGTGGAGCAACAATTCTTTTTTTCAGATCCTCAGAGAGTTCTTTGACATGAGGTGCCATGTTGAACTTCTAGTGACCAGTACGAGAGAGTGAGAGCGATAACACCAAATTTAACACACCTGCTCCCCATTCACAACTGAGACCTTGTAACACTAATGAGTCACATGACACCGGGGAGGGAAAATGGCTAATTGGGCCCAATTTGGACATTTTCACTTAGGGGTGTACTCACTTATGTTGCCAGCGGTTTAGACATTAATGGCTGTGTGTTGAGTTATTTTGAGGGGGCAGCAAATTTACACTGTTATACAAGCTGTACACTCACTACTTTACATTGTAGCAAAGTGTCATTTCTTCAGTGTTGTCACATGAAAAGATAGAAGAAAATATTTACAAAAATGTGAGGGGTGTACTCACTTTTGTGAGATACTGTATATACATCATATTACAATATTATACATAAAAAAAAGTTTCTTTCTTTTTTATTAATGAACACATAACTGGATTAAGTGGTGAACTTTTATTATGGTCCGAAATGTAACTTTAACCCTTTACTCCACCTATACAAAAAAAGGGTCACTGCCCCCACCTATAACTGGTCTTCACAGCAAGGAGAACTGGAAGGACAGACACATGTCAAATAAAACCAAAGAATTTCCAATTTAACTCACCAACCAGCCTGCCACCAACCGAATTAACCTAACAGTATGCGTTAAAAACAGGGGTTGAGCTTGGAAATTCTTTGGTTTTATTTACTCCACCCATGACTGCTATTACATTGCCATTGTAATCACATCATTACTCAGCAGTAACGATGATTGGTTGTGTCATGCATTTTGTTGTCTTTTATTATTTTGCACAACGCTGGGAAATGATAATAATAAATTTATGTAGGAAATGCTGAATTTTTAAATGATGTTGGCACATGAAAAACCGCTGGAATTTGGAAGCCCTGGGACCCAAGATGCAGCTATTAATAGAGGGGAAATTTCAAAACTATTATCATAAACTTCCATTGATGGTGCCAAGATTATCCAATAGGCATAGTTACATGTAGCCACAATATTCAGCTTTCAGCACCGTCTCCTGCAGCTCCCCATCGTCTGAATCTACTTAAAGCTGAACTAAACTTTCTCAATCAACATGAACTATTTTTAATCTAGGAAGAAAGGGCTATAGGCATAAAGCCTTGGGACTTTAAAGGTGTCAGTGTTCAAAAAACATTTAAACAGTATTTAAACCATATTAGAGTAAAAGAAATTTTTTTATTACAATTGATTTAAAAAAAGCCTATTTTGAGGCCATACATAGTACAGTAAATTCCAAAAAAATTGATTCATAAAATACAACAACAATTTATAATGCAGATACCCCTTGTTTTCTCAACATGTTTCGCTCTGTGGAGCTTCTTCAGGAGCATGTGTGGTACCATTTGTAAGACTGGAATTTACATAAAAAAAGGAAAAGCAATCAATACAGAGTAAGATAATAATTTGAACAATATTTCATAATAGAAAGAGCTCTTATATATCGAATATTAAATTTATAAGGTATTACATGAAACTTATATAGATCCATATTGATTTATTTCAGTTATTTAGGTTGAATTGATGTTTAATTGATAAACCAAACAAAAATAAAAGTAAAAAATAGGGCACAAAATAAATGAATCACAAAAAAAAAATAAAAAAAAAAAAAACAACTATTTTTAATCCTTATGCTGCTATCATTAGTAAATCGAAGATAGGAAGGTATATTATATTTACTTGTTTTAAAGTTTTTTTTTTTTTTTTTTTTACATTTCTTCAGTTGCTTCCTGGTTTGTGGCCTAGGCCAAAATTATCTCATACATCCCAGGAGTCTTCATGGGAGGAGGGGAGTTCAAGACATATTGCAAGGAAATAAAAAATAATTAATGGAAATGAAAACGATGGTGACATTTAGCCCATGAAAGTATGTTAAAAAAAAAAAAAATGCAAAAAAAGTCCTAAGTTGCTACATGGTTTATTCTTTACGAATGACCAGCTATTTGCTTGCCTGTCGAGAGTGAATGTCCTGTATGTACTCTTTAAAATTTTAAATAAGGAATTGAAAAAAAAAAAAGTTAATAAAATTGAATAAAAAAACTGTACTGCACCGGTGACAATATGTAAATAAAAAAGTAAAAAAAAAAAAAAACAGACTGTTTTTAATTTTTTCTTCATTAAATTTTCTTATTTCTTAATTTTCCAAAAAATCGTGAAAAAAAATTACAACCACTTTAAATGCTTGCCGACCATCCGGCCGTCATTATACTGCGGCAGGTCGGCACGGCTGCGCGAATCGCCGTAGGTCTACGTCGGCTGCTTCAGGAGCTATAGGGGGGGGGGGCCATGTGCATGCCCGCAACGCCGGATCCGATGCGCGTGGCCGGCGGCCGCGATGTCTGCCGGCGACCCACGATGGCTCCTCAGAGAGCCAGAACGGGGATCTGTGTATCTAAACAAAAAGATCCCCATTCTGACAAGGGAGTAGAGAGAGATCTGCTGTTCCTAGTGATCATAAACAGTGATCTCTCTCCTCCTCCAGTCAGTCCCCTCCCCCCCCCACAGTTAGAAACACCTCCCTAGGGAACACAATTAACCCCTTGATCGCTCCCTAGTGTTAACCCCTTCCCTGCCAGAGTCAAATTTTTACAGTAATCAGTGGCTATTTTTAGCTCTGATCGCTGTATAAATGTCACTGGTTCCAAAAAAGTGTCAAAACTGTCCGATCTTGCCGCCGCAATGTTGCTGTCCCGTTAAAAATCGCTGATCACCGCCATTACTAGTAAAAAAAAAAAAATTAATAATAAAAATGCCATAAATCTATCCCCTATTTTGTAGACGCTATAATACAAATATATCAATATACGCTTATTGTGATTTTTTTAAACAAAAATATGTAGAAGAATACATATTGACCTAAACTGATGAAGAAATTTGTTTTGTTTTTTTTTGGATATTTATTATAGCAAAAAGTAAAAAATATTGTTTCTTTTTTCACAATTGTCGCTTTTTTTTGTTTATAGAGCAAAAAATAAAAACCGCAGAAGTGATCAAATACCACCAAAAGAAAGCTCTATTTGTTGGAAAAAAAAGGACATCAATTTTGTTTGAGTACAAGGTCGCACGACCACGCAATTATCAGTTAAATCGATGCAGTGGCGTATCGCAAAAAATGGCCTGGTCAGGAAGTGGGTAAATCCTTCCAGGGCTGAAGTGGTTAAAAACTCCACCATTACTAAATACACTGGACTGTCTATATTTGTACTGTCCTGGCATTTTAGGGCCTCAAGAATATGAGATAGGTAGTCAGTACATCAGGGTTTACTTCCTCTTAAAATAGTATGGATCAACAATCATAAGAAATCTAAATATAGTATATAAAAAACTTAAACAATAAGTATAGCAAAACAGCAAAAGAAAATATAAAGAGCATAACTGCTTACCAGTAAAATACAGTGGGGACGGAAAGTATTTAGACCCCCTTAAATTTTTCACTCTTTGTTATATTGCAGCCATTTGCTAAAATCATTTTTTTCCTCATTAATGTACACACAGCACCCCATATTGACAGAAAAACACAGAATTGTTGACATTTTTGCAGATTTATTAAAAAAGAAAAACTGAAATATCACATGGTCCTAAGTATTCAGGCCCTTTGCTGTGACACTCATATATTTAACTCAGGTACTGTCCATTTCTTCTGATCATCCTTGAGATGGTTCTACACCTTCATTTGAGTCCAGCTTTGTTTGATTATACTGATTGGACTTGATTAGGAAAGCCACACACCTGTCTATATAAGACCTTACAGCTCACAGTGCATGTCAGAGCAAATGAGAATCATGAGGTCAAAGGAACTGCCTGAAGAGCTCAGAGACAGAAGTGTGGCAAGGCACAGATCTGGCCAAGGTTACAAAAAAATGTCTGCTGCACTTAAGGTTCCTAAGAGCTCAGTGACCTCCATAATCCATAAATGGAAGATGTTTGGGATGACCAGAACTCTTCCTAGAGCTGGCCGTCCAGTCAAACTGAGCTATCGGGGGAGAAGAGCCTTGGTGAGAGAGGTAAAGAAGAACCCAAAGATCACTGTGGCTGAGCTCCAGAGATGCAGTCGGGAGATGGGAGAGAGTTGTAGAAAGTCAACCATCACTGCAGCCCTCCACCAGTCGGGGTTTTATGGCAGAGTGGCCCGACGGAAGCCTCTCCTGAGTGCAAGACACATGAAAGCCTGCATGGAGTTTGCTAAAAAACACCTGAAGGACTCCAAGATGGTGAGAAATAAGATTCTTTGGTCTAATGAGACCAAGATAGAACTTTTTGGCCTTAATTCTAAGCGGTATGTGTGAAGAAAACCAGGCACTGCTCATCACCTGTCCAATACAGTCCCAACAGTGAAGCATGGTGGTGGCAGCATCATGCTGTGGAGGTGTTTTTCAGCAGACAGGACGACTGGTTGCAATCGAGGGAAAGATGAATGTGGCCAAGTACAGGGATATCCTTGACAAAAACCTTCTGCAGAGTGCTCAGGTCCTCAGACTGGGCCAAAGGTTTACCTTCCAACAAGACAATGACCCTAAGCACACAGCTAAAATAACGAAGGAGTGGCTTCACAACAACTCCGTGACTGTTCTTGAATGGCCCAGCCAGAGCCCTGACTTAAACCCAATTGAGCATCTCTGACGAGACCTAAAAATGGCCGTCCACCAACGTTTACCATCCAACCTGACAGAACTGGAAAGGATCTGCAAGGAGGAATGGCAGAGGATCCCCAAATCCAGGTGTGAAAAACTTGTTGCATCTTTCCCAAAAAGACTCATGGCTGTATTAGATCAAAAGGGGGCTTCTACTAAATACTGAGCAAAGGGTCTGAATACTTAGGACCATGTGATATTTCAGGTTTTCAGGTGGTGCAGGAGGAAGGAAGAGGAATAGTCTGCAAGCAAGGAAAGTGTTGAAGGAGACTGAAGTAGTGACTTGTACAGAGAAGTGTACATAGTTATGCCAACTGATTGATATACAATCCGCGAATTGATTGCTATACAATTCACCGGGGATCCCATATTTCCCTCACCCCATTCAAGTTAAATTCTCTCAAATAAAAAAAAAAAAAAAAAAAAGGGCATGGACTGTTCATTGTCTTAAGGTGACTGAGAAGTAAATGCCGGGCTGGGCAGGGTGACAGGTGGACCACTACACTCAGCGGCTCCTACACACATCAAACCAATCAGTAGATCAAAAGAGATATGGGCAGCTAAAAGTGACTTTTGATTTTTCCTGTTGAAGTCAAACTTGGCCCTACCCATCTCCCATGTTAAAAGCAGAACTATTTGTCTAGTGGCTTTTCCAAAAGGTCTCCAAGGTGAAGGACCTGGGATTCTCTATGGAGTGGTGAGCCCCAAGATAGCTGCTGAATGTGATTCACAGTACTTACTCATCATTACTCTGAGTCCATATTAACATTCTGAACATCCTAATGATTAGGGAAATGTGTGGCCCCGAAACACAACTCATTTATTCAAAATATTGTAAGTTTGGAATAAAATCCTCAATTTTTTACTCTAAATTTCGAGTGTGGCACATTGATTTCTTTAGACTCTAAACATTGCACTGGGATTCTCAATGACCTCTTATGCCGCGTACACACAGTCGGACTTTCCGGCAGGTAAAGTCCGACGGAATCTCTTCATCGGACATTCCGATCATGTGTGTATGCCTCATTGGACTTTTTTTTCGGAAAATTCTGAGGGACCTAGATATAGAACATGTTTCAAATCTTTCCGACGGAATCAGTTCCTATCGGGAAAACCTCTCGTCTGTATGCTGTCTTGACGGACCAAAAACGACGCATGCTCTGAAGCAAGTACGAGATGCCAGCTATTGGCTACTGGCTATTGAACTTCCTTTTTTTTTAGTCCCGTTGTACGTGTTGTACGTCATCGTGTTCTAGACGGTCGGACTTTGGGTTGACCGTGTGTGGGCAAGAACGCTGGAATGGAATTCCGTCGGAGTTCCGCCGGAGAAACCTTCGGAGTTCATTCCGACGGAAAAAACGATCGTGTGTACGCGGCATTAGTTTGAGCTCTGCAAGCTGCACAGCACAGACATCACAGTCTTTCTAGTCTTTTCCTTTTAGTATGCATTATACTGCTATATTTACATAATGAGCCCATCAGTACACAGAACAATGTGACTCCTAACAGTCCCCAACCGAAAATTTTCAGGTATACATTTATGCACAATTTTTTATCCTGCAAGTTTTGGAGTGTTTACATTAAAAAAAAAAAAAAAGAAACTTTGGTTCTGCTTTAAGTATTCCTAGTGGTAATGCAAAAGGGTTCACCTGGCACCAACAGAGAGTACTACTACACATATAATCAAAAAATTGTTATTAAAATTGATGTTATTTATATTGTTTACATTCTTTTTATTCATTTTTAGGGAAAAAAAGTTTACAAATGTAATTAAATCACAACGAAAAACAAGACAACATTCATAAATTGAAATAAAAAATAAGAAAATTAAATCTCATACATAACATTACACACAAAGGTACATATTCTGTATCCTAATCATATCAACCATAGATATCATATTTATTTTTATTCCCCAAAGAGGAGGGGAAGGTTATGAGAGGTGGAGGCTCCTCATATCTGACTACAAATAGTCTGAATGATCTTTATCCCAGATGGATCTAAGGATCACCAGGCCTCTTCTTCTCCTCCCTCCCTCCCCCCCAACCACCCCATACTACATGTGTTTACAACGTGACCAAAAACAAAAAAACATATCAGAAACAATCCATATGTGATATTAAGGGGAAAAATTAAAGGGAAAATACTCTCATCTTCCTTGACAATTCTTCCCTTTCCTTCTCACAGCAAACTCCCTTCCCCTTCCCCTTTATCCCTCCTTCCCTCGTAACACATTCGGGCCCATTGTGGGCATTTTAATTTAGTGAATTATTTAGTGAATCATGTTTTGTGTTGCTTAAAAAATAAAATTGATGCTATTTATAATAATAATAATTTCCCTTTAATAAAGTATTTGGAATGTGAATGTCCCTAATTAAAATCTCATCAATACATAAAAAAAGGTGCTAATTTGTATCCAGTATACACTATTCCTAAATGTACAAAATATAACTGGACATGAACATAGGTAATATAGGTAATAGCACCAGAGATTGTTGATCCAGGGAATATCCGATTGCCTCCTGGGGGATAAGGAAGGATTTTTTTTTCCATGCTGGAGCAAATGGGATCATGGTTTATTGTTTTGTTTTTTTGTTTTGTTTTTTTGCGTTCCTCTGGATCAACTGTGAGTATGGAATTGTGTATCTGGGGGTTCTTTTTTCCTTTCTATTGGTTGAACTAAATGTACTTGTGTATTTTTACAACCTGACTAACTATATAACTATAGTGTTTTTATATAGTATATTGTTTCTACATGTCCTCCACCCCATACTCCAGCATTGAAAACCTAAATTGGAAAGGTTTCCCGTTGGGTTTTGAATTGCAGAAGTGGAAAGAGGAAAGTCCAAATAAAAATAAAAATAAAAATACGAAAATAAAAATGAAATATAAATAAGACAAAATGAAAATAAATAAGAATAATTTATATTGAAATTAAAATTAAAAATGAAAAAATAATAAAGAAAAATACATAAATTGAATTAAGAAATTAATAATAAATGAATAAATAAATAAATATAAAAATAAAAAAAGGTAAATAAGTAAATAATAAATAATAAATCAGAGTGTTGAATAAATAAGAAGATACAGTGATGAAAATGGCAGAGATAAAAAGTTGCTACTGAGAAAAGTGAAGGGATGGGGTGCACAAAACAAAATGTGTGGAAAGTGAAACTTGTAGGCCCACATTTGGCTCCCTGGTATTCGCCCCCTCTGTAAGTGTTTGGAGTGGGGGTGCTTTGCTGCGCTGCTCGGATCCTTCGGCAGTTCTTAGGCACAATAATCAGGAGGCTATTCTTTTCAGCTGTTATTGGTAAATACATTTAAAAAATTACAATCTATGTGTCATTGTCAATATATATTGCTTGTTGATATTGTTGGTTTCCAAATAATTCTACTTTTATAATGTATATTTCTCTCTAGAGTTTTTTGCTCTTTCCCCCAGAAGAAGACCTCAACTGCTAAGGTCGAAACGCGTTGGGGTTTCCCAGTATGATTACATACTTATATCATGCTATGTTTTTCTTTTGTGTGCATAACAGCTGTATTTTATTGTACATGTAATAGCCTTACTTACAGAGCTCATGTTTTAACACAAACAAATGCTTCTCTGGTGTAAATAATTTTTTTCTAAATAACATTTATATACTTTTTCAAAAACAATATTGAATCTTTTCTGCTGCAATTCAAACCCCCCACGGGGAAACCTTTCCAATTGATGTCCCATTTTGGCGCCGCAGCGTCCTTTATCTCACAAACAGTATCGTTCTCCATTTTTCTATTGAAAACCTAAAGTTTAAGAGTTAAATAACAGACGTAACATTCTTGTGCTTATACAAGGGTGGGGCTATACTGTGCAAGTCAACATTTGTATATTTTGTTACTTATATACTTGTTGTTAATGATAATTTTGCCGTATGGATTTCACTGAATGTAACCTCTGCTTATGATTTTCTACATCATATTTAGTTCCGAATGATAGACTTGATGGACCACTTGGTCTTCTTCTGCCCTCACTCTACTTTAATGCTATTGTGTTTCTATGTTACAAAATAAAATATAGGTAAAAAAAAAAAAAAAAGGCAACTGCCATTTTCAAAGCACCCTATCAGATATCCCCCCCCCCCTAACCTTTCCTAGAAAATGCTAGCTGAATTTCGATTCGGTTCTTGAGGGGAGCTCCACCTTTTTTTATTTGATATCACTCTTTGAAACTAAATACACCTCACATAATAATGTATTTTTTTTTTATGTTTTGGGGCTCTTGCAAAGAAACAGATTAATATAATAGCACGAGACAGTTTAACAAATTCACAATTCCGATTGTGAAGCCCGTTCGAGGAATACTTTGAACAAATTCCATTACGATTGGGTCATTTTTAATATTTGCAGACAGCCTATTTCCCTTGGTATTTTCATTCAAGCGCGAGTCCAGTAATAACATTCCTCTATTATTGCAGAAATCATTTTTAACGCCGCAAAATTGAAACGGTAACATATTGTTAAGCAGGAGAAAGAAAAAAAAAAAAAAAAAAAACCTTCTGCGCAGCTGCATAAATTTTCCTCTGTATACATTAAGAAAAATTCCTGAGGAAATGCATTTTGAAAAACGGAGTCAAATAAAACTCCGCAGTGACGGGACAGAAACGAGTCGTGTAAAAAAAAAAAAAAAAGGTTGGACGTTTTCAAAGTTCTTCCAAACAACTTGCTGACAGGCTGCTTGTTAGGTGCCGTCTTACGGCTGTCTCTGCATCCTGTTCACACCTTGGGAAATAATGGAAAGGGTTTTTTTTACAGATAGGAAATTCGAGGATCGGATTCGAGAGTAATTGCTGAAAATTAAAGTTTGTACACATCAGCAGCAGTTTAATGGAGGGGGAATTATGTGGTTATTGCCTGTACAGAGGATAAAAACGGTGGTTCGCGTTCAAACTGTGGTTACGGGTGCCAGTGAAGTGTTTCATTTTATGCGACTGCTCAAGCAAACTGCGACGGAACATTGTAAAAACAAGAATGAAAAATAGCTTGATCCCAGGAAAGCTTTGCGGAAGTCTGGAAATGAAAAGAAATAGAGGCTTGTAGAGAAGGTTGGAGGACTTTACCACCAGAACAATTTTTAGATTAGAGACAGGAGCGGAGTTGGTTAATGTTGGCTGGTTAAGATTTTTCGACTGACGGGCTAAAATTCCGTATTAGACACCTTTCACACTGGGGCCGCCCGTGCAATCGCGGTAAAGCACCGGCACTTCATTGCTGTTTAAGCGGCACTTTTCAGCCTCTAGTGGGGCGCTTTTAACCCCTAAAAAAGGGGTTCAAAACTCCCGTGTTGCGGCGCTTCTGAAGTGCTTTTCAGGCGCTTTGGAAGCGCTGCCCGTTCTTGCCAACGGGCAGGGGCGTTTTGGGGGCTCTGTATACGGCGCTCCCAAACCGCCCCAAAGATGCTGCTTGCAGGACTTTTTCTAACGTCCCGCAAGCGCACCACCCGGGGTGTGAAAGCACCCATTGTAATGAATGGGAGGCAGTTTTCAGGCGCTTTACAGGCGCTATTTCTAGCGGTAAAGCGCCTGAAAACTGCCTCAGTGTGAAAGGGGTCTTATTGACCAGGAGCAATTATATTTGAGACCCCTTTCACACTGAGGCACTTTTCAGGCGCTTTCACGCTAAAAAAAAGCAACTGAAAAGCTCACGAAAACCTATTTCCATTAAAATCAATGAATGCTTTGACACTGGGGCAGTGGGCTGGCAGGGTGGTGAATAAATGCCCCTCTCCATTGAAATTAATAGAAAGCTCTTCAAAAGCACCTGAAAAGCTCTTCAAAAGCGTTCAACTGTTTTACTGACAGTTTAGAAGCACCTCAGTGTGAAAGGGGCCTTAGGCCCCTTTCCCAATGGGACAGGGGCGGCGTGGGCGGTAAAACGGCGCTATTTTTAGTGCCGCTTTACAGTTGTTTTAGCGGCGGTATTCGGCCACTAGGAGGCGGGTTTTACCCCCTGCTAGCGTCCGAGAAAGGGTTAAAACCACCGCAAAGTGCTGCTGCAGCAGCGCTATGCCAGCGTTATAGCCACGCTGCCCCATTGATTTCAATGGGCAGGAGCGGTGAAGGAGCGGTGTATACACTCCGCTCCTTCACCGCTCCAAAGATGTTGCTAGCAGGACTTTTTTTACCATCCTGCCAGCGCACAGCTCCAGTGTGAAAGCCCTCGGGGCTTTCACATTGGAGACACAGCAGGGCGCTTTGCGGGCGCTATTTTTAGCACTGTAGCGCCTGCAAAGCACCCCAGTGTGAAAGGCGTCTTAGTGATTGGTTATATAAGATTAACCACTTCAACCCCAGGAGGTTTGACCAGGCCATTTTTCGTGATACGGCACTGCGTTAATTTAACTGACAATTGCGCGGTCGCGTGACGCTGTACCCAAATAAAATGTATGTCCTTTTTTCCCCATAAAAAGAACTTTATTTTGCTGGTATTTGATCACCTCTGCGGTTTTTATTTTTTGCACTACAAACAAAAAAATCCAATCAAAAAAAATGTAAAAAATCGAATTTCTTCATCAATTTAGGCCAAGATGTATTCTGCTTCATATTTTTGGCAAAAAAACCCAATAAGCATATATTAATTGGTTTGCGCAAAAGTTATAGCGTCTATAAACGAAGGGGTAGATTTATGGAATTTTTTTTTTTTTTACTAGTAATGGTGGTGATCAGTGATTTTTTTAGCAGGACTGCGACATTTCAGCAGACAAATCTGACACCAAGTGACACTTTTTGGGGACCACTGACACTAATACAGTGATAAGTGCTAAAAAAAAAAATGCACTGTCACTAATGACACTGGCAGGTCAGGGGTAAACATCAGGGGTGATCAAAGGGTTAAATCTGTCCCTAGGGAGTGCTTTATAACTGTGTGAGGGGTGCTTTAGAGATCTGTATATATATATATATACATATATATATATATATATATATATATTCTTTTTTTTAGCAGAGGCCCTAGAGAATAAATTGGTGGGTTGTGTAATTTTTTATACAAAAACATACTTGGGGGGCACACCCTAAAATGCGTTTAAATTCAAGATGGTGCTGCTATAAGACCAACAAACAGTACAGAGCCGATTACAGCACACACATTCAAGAATGACATTTATCCTGCAAGGCTACTTAAAAACACTTGAACATATTCAAAAAAATATGGGGGTTTGGTCACACTATATGGTCATATAGTGCTAAGCCCACTTACTGCGACAAAGTACCCTGAAATAGTGGGTCCTACACTAGTAATAGAATGAAAGATCCTGCGTCTCAACCATGGGAGCTGAACTCCTCTATGTGGGAGAACTGAAGGGATTCCTCCTATGTACTGGTGACCACTAATAAAGAGGTAATGAAGAGGGGGAGGGGTGCTCCAGCCCAAAAAAAAACCCGGTTAGGGTCTATTAAAATACACAAAAACATATTTGGGGGGGCACACCCTAAAATGCATTTAAATTCAAGATGGTGCTGCTATAAGACCAACAAACAGTACAAAACAGATTACAGCACACACATTCAAGAATTATGTATTTTTTTTTTTAATATGTTCAGGTATTTTTAACTAGCCTTGCAGGATAAATGTCATTCTTGAATGTGTGCGCTGTAATCTGTTTTTTAGTGCAATTTTTTATGTCACATGGTATTTGCGCAGCAGTTTTTCAAACACAATTTTGGGGAAAAAATACACTTTTTTGAATTTTAATGCAAAAAAAAAACACAATACATAACCCAAATTTTTTTGTAAAATAAAAGATGATGTTACACTGAATAAATAGATACCAAAGATTGGCGACAAACATCCTAAATTTCATTATCTGTAGGCAATACTTTAAAAGCCTTTACAAGTTACCACTTTAGATGTACAGAGGAGGTCTGGTGCTAGAAGTGATATCAGGTCATCGCTTCCGGGTTACCATAGTGGAGACCCGATCAAAGCTGATCCCAGGTTTGTTTAGGTGCCGACTAGCTGGCAGATGTGCCGGCTGGTAGCTCAGTTCTCTCGGTGGGACAGGAGACCCCGAGGAAGCTGCAGATGGCGGCGAGGGGGCGAGGGGACATCCCCTCCTGCTGCTTGTATTAGCAATCGAGTGGCTGGTTATCTGCTCTGATTGCTATTACAAGAGTGCCGATCATCGGCATTAAAAAACAGTACTGGAGTGATGCCTGCAGCTGTAGGCATCACCTCGGTACAACTACTTAAAGTCCAATAATGTACCAAGTACTTGATTTGGCGGCTAGTGGATAGGTAGGTAGAATGAAAAGTAATTATGTTTGAGAGGTGGGTCATTCAAGATTAAATACACACGTTTTGTACATTTACTTTAAGTAGAGCTTTGTAGAGACGGTATATAGGACCTTATCACCAGAACAGTTTGTAGATTAGACACAAGAGTGAAGCTGGTTAGCATTGGTCTTGCTGGACTTTAGCCTCCCACATGCAAGAGAGAAACTATAAAATTATAACCAGATGGTATCGTTGTCCGGCTTTATTAAATAAAATTAATCCGGCCATACCAGACCAATGTTGGACATGTGGTGGGTCTAGTGGTACACATCTAAATGGGTGGTGGCCTTGCCCGGCAATAAAACCATACTGGTCTGCCATATTTTGTCTAAGTCACTTGTTTACGGGAAAGATCTGGCCAGAGACCCCAGAGGTTGCCCTTCGATCCATGATCCTGGGATCTATTACATCCATCAAAAGGGAAATATTTTGATTTTTACTGATAGCAGGTAGAGCCTTGATACCTAGATATTGGAAATCAGCAGTAATACCAACAATACGGGAATGGGTTGTAGAAGTAAATTATATTATGAGCATGGAAGAGCTGGTGGCCTTAGCCAACGAAAACCATGTTAAATTCAGGGAGGTTTGGGCCCCATGGGTGAAGTCTCTTGAATCCCCCATATTCTTGCCCTTTATGAGGTGATAGATAGTGGCAACTTTTCATGAATAGTTATACTTGTTGGACCTAATGGGTCAGACAGTCCGAGATACTAGGCAAATGTATATACAGACATTATATATATATAATGAAAAAAAAGTTTTTGCTGGTATTAGTCTAGTGAAGAAGAGCGAGCTGTTGTAGGTCCAGTCAACTCTTCTTGTTGAAAACCCCCCTTATGTAGAAAACTACCAAATAAATTCAAGAAGTCTAAGTCGCCCGGCAGAGAACATTTTATGGAGTCCAAAGTAAACAGCATTTCCTGTCTTTACCTAATTTACCGCCGTTGTGTGGTCCAATGCTTTCTGGCTTCCTCCAATAACTGTTGAAAGAGGCAAAACGATCTGTATACGTCTTTTTTTTTTTTGGGGACGATTAATCAAGCATCATTCCTCAAAAAAATCAAGGACGGCTGATATATGGGTCGTAGAGCGCCTAAATTAAGCGGATCTCGGAGCTTACTGCCGTTCCCTACTGTTGTTGGAAGATTTGCACAGAATCTGACGAGCCTTCGGGGAGGGAACTGTACATTTTAATAAATAATAATCCGCACTTGGAATTTAAATCTTTTCGCATGACAGGTCATAAACAAAACGCCCTGCGCACTGCTTGTCGGGTTTAATGATATATTGTGATATAAATTTATTGAGACACAATAGAAAGGAATGAAGATGGACATTTTTTCCCCCTCAATTGATATTTATTCGAACTTCTTGCCTATTTTGATTGGCAAGGGATGCGGCAAATGATGGAGGATGGAGCAACAAATGGCGGCACAAGTGCTGATAAAAAGATGGACAGATTTTGTAAACATTTAGACACCCTTAATTTGGCCAAATAATTGGAGGACAGAGGATGAACTAACCACATACACTATATTGCCAAAAGTATTGGGACGCCTGCCTTTACACGCACATGAACTTTAATGGCATCCCAGTCTTAGACCGTAGGGTTCAATATTGAGTTGGCCCACCCTTTGCAGCTGTAACAGCTTCAACTCTTCTGGGAAGGCTGTCCACAAGGTTTAGGAGTGTGTCAATGGGAATGTTGGACCATTCTTCCAGAAGTGCATTTGTGAGGTCAGGCACTGATGTTGGACGAGAAGGCCTGGCTCACAGTCTCTGCTCTAATTCATCCCTAAGGTGTTCTTATCGAGTTGAGGTAAGGACTCTGTGCAGGCCAGTCAAGTTCCTCCACCCCAAAATCTCTCATCCATGCCTTTATGGACCTTGCTTTGTGCACTGGTGGATGTTGCATGTTGGAACAGGAAGGGGCCATCCCCAAAAGTTGGGAGCATGAAATTGTCCAAAATGTCTTATGCCCCGTACACACGATAGGATTTTCCGATGGAAAATGTGTGATAGGACCTTGTTGTCGGAAATTCCGACCGTGTGTGGGCTCCATCACACATTTTCCGTAGGAATTTCTGACACACAAACTTTGAGAGCAGGATATAAAATTTTCCGACATCAAAATCCGTTGTCGGAAATTCCGATCGTGTGTACACAAATCCGACGCACAAAGTGCCACGCGTGCTCAGAATAAATTAAGAGACGAAAGCTATTGGCTACTGCCCTGTTTATAGTCCCGATGTACGTGTTTTACGTCACCGCGTTCAGAACGATCGGATTTTCCGACAACTTTGTGTGACCGTGTGTATGCAAGACAAGTTTGAAAGACAAATTGGTGACTCGCGCTAAACAAAATAGTGAATGTGTGGCTAAGAAGTGCCGCACCTAAGAAGTCTAAATACAACAAATATATGTAAATAGGTATAGTGTAGCACACTATATAAAGTTGGGGGAATACACAAGCCCCCTTAGTGGACACATATACAATCAGTGCAATAATATATCACAATTAGTGCAAACATATTTAGAAATAAGTCCATGTGTAATAAATGTAAAATCAAGAAATGACTGTGAATAGTTAAAGGAATAGTCCATATGGAGAAAACCCCAAAACAGTGATTGACAATCCCGGGTTATTCAATTGCATGGAATCGTAGGTGTATGGGTCCACCACCAAAAAATAAGAGCCTGGCCGCTTACCAGAACCCCATGACCCCCCGTTACAGAGGGTCTAAATTGGCTGTGAGATCCTGCTAGTCCGGAACTCCCAGGAGCGAAAATGGAAACTGGAAAGGACGTCAGGGACTGTGATGGAGATGGATGGGTCCACAGAAACTGGCTCAGCCCTCAGCATAGTGTTGTCATCATAGGAAGAAAGAAAGGGAGGGCTCCCATAGTGTAAAATCAAACGGTATTTATTGAAATAAAAAACGTAAACACTCACATGTAAGTAGGAAAATCAGCATCTTCAGTAGGGCTGTGCGGTATCATCGCGCCACCTCCCATTGTCGCTGTACATCCAGCAGGACGGGCTATCTGTGGTCATCCGGCCGGTGCCACTTACTGTTCTTCTACTGAAGATGCTGATTTTCCTACTTACATGTGAGTGTTTACGTTTTTTATTTCAATAAATACTGTTTGATTTTACACTATGGGAGCCCTCCCTTTCTTTCTTCCTATGATCTTGCCTGCTCGTTGCTGTTTTTCAGGTCGCTCTTCACAGGCCTTGCTGTTCTTCAGTGCGTTCTGTTACTTCGTTCTGAGCAGCCGACCGTTTTCTAGCCATGTTTCGTATGCGTACTCCTCGTAGAGTTCGTGCTGTGCGGGGGCTTGGTGTTGGGGTCCTGACCTTGACACAAGTCCAGTCCATGAACAGGGTGGGGAGGAGTTCATGGACCAAGAATTGGTTGCTTCAGCGTGACCAGTTCTGTCATATGCCTTTGCTCCGTGAGATCCGTGAGAATAATCCTGATGATTTCAGGAACTTTCTCAGGATGACGGACCCCGTGTTTCACCGTTTGTTGGCTTCGCTGACCCCCTATATTAGCAGGCAGGATACCTGCATGAGGCAAGCCATCACTCCGGAGCAGAGGTTGGTCGCTACCTTGCGGTATTTGGCCACAGGGAGAAGTCTGCAGGACTTGAAGTTCTCGACAGGCATCTCCCCCCAGGCTCTGGGTATCATCATCCCAGAGACCTGTTCTGCCATCATCCAGGTCCTGCAGAAGGAGTATATGAAGGTAAGATTTTTATCCTTTTATATCACTTTTTATTGTATTGAATGTTTGATAATATATTGTATTTCTTTCCTCATTCCCTAATTACCATGATTGTAATATGCTGTGAATGTCCCCTTTGTCCTCATGCATGCTGGATTTTTATGTCATTATTTTAGGTCCTTCATACATATTTGCCCTTCAATAACCTCCCCAGCATGGTGTCT
Source organism: Aquarana catesbeiana (assembly GCF_042186555.1). Taxonomy (NCBI): domain Eukaryota; kingdom Metazoa; phylum Chordata; class Amphibia; order Anura; family Ranidae; genus Aquarana; species Aquarana catesbeiana. Next base: position 23,030,793 of record NC_133328.1, read on the forward strand.
CCTGCCCTATATTCACCTCATGTAGTCACTTAACAATGTATTTTATCAGCTCCATAGTAGTGCTTTACCCCAAACACCCCCTAAAATGTTTGGAAATGTTATTTTTGATTTAAATTCAGGCAGAGGGCCAGAGGCTTTTTTTGGGTGTCCCCAAATTTATGGATGAATTCCCCAAAGCATGTAGTGCAAGGGCCTGCCTGTCTACTTTCCAATGGTACTGTTTAAAGTTCTTGTATCCTATTATTATCTTGATAGGTAATAGCAGAATGTTCAAATGTCCTCAAATGTGTACAGTGTGTATTTATATCTTTGTATTATGACACTTCTTACCTGTCCAGTGGTCTGCCAATAGTGTAACTAAGGAGGGGCTGTTCCAAGTAATACCCTGTATTTAGGCATTCATCTCTCAATGAAGTGAAGAGGGTTACCTGTCCAAGAGTTCCCCCCCCCCCTATAATGTTAGAAATGGCCCATGAGAGGGGGGAGGGGGAATATGATAGGTGTACCTTATACTTTGTTGTTGTAAAATTCCCCTTAGCAAATGCTATCTGGAGGTTGACCCATAATGTTTGTGTCTAATCTGCTTGCCATGTTTCTGTGAAAAAATAGTAATGTTTATTGTTTTTTCCTCAACAGTTTCCTTCCACGCCACAGGAATGGCAGACTGTGGCCCCCCACTTTGCTCAGCGGTGGGACTTTCCTAACTGCGGAGGGGCAATTGATGGGAAACACGTCCACATCGTTCCAACACCCAACTCGGGGTCGTACTATTATAATTACAAGGGGTTTAATAGTATAGTGATGTTGGCGGTGGTGTCGGCTAATTACGACTTCTTGTATGTGGACGTGGGGAAGAATGGCCGGATGTCCGATGGTGGAGTCATCGCCCAGACGGAGTTCTACAGGTGTCTCCAGAATGGCAGCTTGGACTTGCCACCTCCAGAGGACAATGTGGAATGTCTCCCATTTGTGTTCATTGCTGATGAAGCGTTTGGGCTGGGGGACCACCTGATGCGGCCATTCCCGATGAGGACCCTCACCCCGGAACAGAGGGTTTTTAATTACCGACTGGCCAGAGCCCGAGGAGTGGTGGAGAACACATTTGGAATCCTGGCCAGCCGGTTCCGACTATTTCTGACACCCATCCATATGGCGGAGTATAAACTGAACCATATTATACTGGCGTGCTGTGTTCTCCATAATTTTTTAAGAAAACATTCAGCCAACTATGCTGGCTCAGTTGGGCCTGAGGCCGGAATACCAAATACATCAACAATGACGGCGCTTGAAAGCGGCCGTCCTGGCTTGCCCTCCCTGAGTGCCCGTGATGTCCGGTTACGATACCTGGAGTTCTTTGCGGGTAGGGGGGCTATCAATATGCCAGACAATCTGTGACACCTTTTTCAAATAAAAAACAACCAAAAGCAATTCTTGGTGGACATTTACTGCTTGTGTTTGTTTGAGCTGACCCTGACAGAAATGTGTTGAGTGCAGAAAATGTCGTGATTGGGTAACCTTATAAAGAATAGTGTTGGCTGGTACTTCCTAAATGCAAAAACACATTTCACTACAAGTGCACTTGCAACTGCACTGAACCTGCACTTGTAGTGCCAAGTGTATTTGCCCTTAGGAAATAACCCCCATTTTTGCATAAAACAGCAATTACATCACCCCAAAAGTGTTGTAGTGTTGAGACAATAATCCACACATTCTTGAGTAAGGCACTTTTTTATACCTGCACAATCACATGTGCATTTACCAAAGGTTTTTAAAACAAAACAACATGTTTGTTGTATAACAATTTTTGGGGGGGCATTATCAAAAATCGAAATATCCATTTCAGATAAAACAGGCCTGTGTAAAACCAACAAGAAAGCCAAAAAACTTGAACTTACAAAGTTCACATTAGGTAAAACCTGAAGGCTATATCAGACATCAGTATTTAGGAACTGGGTTTGATATAGCGTTCAGATGGGGGGAAATCACCCCTGGAAAAGCCAAATTTGGAAGATGCACACAAATTTCCCAATGTCAACATGTGCTATCTGCCATCAGGGGGGATCAAGGGACGTGTTTTGGGGGAGCAAGCCCTTCCTCAACGCTACTTTATAATTGAGGAAGGGGTTGCACCCCCAAAACGCGTCCATTGATCTCCCGTGATGGCAGATAGCACATGTTGGCACACTGTGTGCATCCTCCAAATTTGGCTTTTCTAAACATTGTAAAAATTTTTGTAAGATAAAACAGGTGATTTTGTGGGGTTTAAATTCGCCCCAAAACATCAATGATGTTATTATTTTTTTTAATAACATCACTGATTTGTTGCTGGATGTTTTGCAATTGGAGATTACACCCCATGATCTCCCCGATCAGTATCTGGGCACTTTCAGATGTAAAGCGTTCTGGATCACGATCACCTAAAAAGAGATAAAGAACAAAAAAAACAGATCTCAAAAATCTGCCAACATCCATCTCTTTTACCTGAGCCTGTGGTCGCAGACACTCACCTGTTGTGGTGCCAATCTCCACCACGTCTTCTTCTTCCTCCTGCTCTTCTTCTTGGGTTGGTATTTCCCCTTCTTCCAGAGGGGGGGGGGTCTCTGGTCTCCTGGGATGAGGAGTGTCCTCCGAGTCTTTTCTCCCCTATGTAAAACAAAAATGGTATACTTAGCACACAGATATTTGATGGCAGAACTAGAAATAGGAAACATTGCTTGGAAGTGGGGTACAATTTTCTATTTTAGCCGAGTTCAAAGATGTCTTTTTTTTATTGTCCTTTGTCAAGCTGCAATACTTTACCTCTTTAGTACAAGCTTCACAGATGTAGCACCCCCTATAGTATACACTGGAGCACCTGTGTGGCCCCCCCTAATAAAAATGGTGTTCTGGGGTCCCACACTAGTGCTCCAGTGTCCAGATGTGAAAACAGCTGCTCAGTGTCCTCTCCTTACACACAATCTAGTTTGCATTTCATTCTAGTAACAAACCCATCTACACAAACAAATATTTGGCATCCAAGTAGGCCCAAAAAAAATGTGTGAAAATGCATATTTCCTAAACAATGGTGTTCTAGAGGCCGAAAGAAAAATGTTTGATACGAACGAATAATGGGCCCATGAACATTAAAGTTGCCCTTTTAAACGTTACAATTAATAAAAGCATATGGAGCAGAACGAACGGAATAAAGACAGAAAGAATATGGACACAGCACAACTACTTACTTTTTTGCAGCACTCTCCGGATCTTTCGGTACTGCTCTGGCTCTCTCAACTTCAGGTCCAACCACCGCTTCCTGAGCTGATCTTTAGACCTTCGTACCCCGAAATTCCGCTCTAGACTCCTGACCACTTTACCAATGATTTTGGCCTTTCTGATGTTGGGGTGGGGGTAAGGCCCATATTTTCCATCATAGTCGGACTTCCTCATGATGTCTACCATCTCCAACATCTCCCCAAACGACATATTTGTGGCCTTAAAACGTCTCCTTCTGGATCGGGACGTGCCTGGATCTGGGCTTTCCTCCTCCTCGTTGTTAGAATTATCACGCACCTGTTGTAACTCCGCCATCATGCTCTTCCCCCACTGCGCCGAACGAAAAGGGGCGGGGAATAGACTAGAAAGAACCTCAGGGGCGGGCGGAGTTACACGCATGCGCAGTGTGTATAAGGCGTAACACGCGTGCCTATTACGTACGATCTGTGAGCGGAGGAAGGAGCATTGGACGCGCCGATCGTAAGAACGAAGGTAAGAGACAAACTTGGGCCTATACTGCTTCTAGATTGAGGCCTATATTGTAACAAGATTAGGAGAGTTTGGTGTGACATTAGGCTTTGTCTTGTGTTGTGTCTTGCAGTGAACATGGATATGGTACTGAAAGATCAGGACTTCATTTCAGTCTTCATAGAGATGCTAAGGGAGCTGCCCTGTCTGTGGGAGATTACCCACCCCCATTTCAAGAACCAAGCAAAGAGGAAGGCAGCACTGGAGCAATTGTGTGAAATTGTGAAGCAGGTGATCCCCACGGCAGACATCACTTATTTAAAGATATTAATTGGTGGCCTGAGGAGCACATATCTGAGGGAGCGCAAGAAAATCCTGGATTCACAGAGATCCGGAGCAGCTGATGACATCTATGTCCCCAGGATGTTGTACTACGACAGGCTGCATTTTCTGGCAGGCCAGACTGAACCCAGGCCATCCCTCTCCAGTCATCCTTCCACGCTTCCTTCCCCCCCGGCTGAGGCTTCTGACGCCCAACCTGGGCCTTCCAGGCCATATGTGGAGGAGCCCAGATTGAGCCAGGTATAGCATTCCTCTAAATATTTCTGCTTGTCCAATCAATGATGTGAACTATATGTTAGTTGGGAGTACTAATTTATGATTGTGATTGATGATGCAAAACATTACAACTATGTCCTTTTTTCATACACAGGGAAGTCTCAGCCAGGAGGTGGCCGGGCCAAGCCGGCTGGCTGATCTGCAGGTCCCTTCACCCCCTCTGAAAACAGAAAGTGGCAGTAGGACGAGTGCCCTAGAGGAGGCGGCTATCAGATTCTTTTGGAGGGCTACAGAGGTCCTGGGAGCACCACACACCAGGCAGGAGAACATTGCTGCATTCATTGCCTATAAAATGCAGAGGATGGAGGAGGGCCAAAAAGCCATGTGTCAGGCCCTCATATCAGAGGCTCTGGAGAAAGGTGTGAGGGGCCAAATTACACCTCACACACAGCTTTGGGATGGTCCTCCTCCTCCTCCTGCAGGTCCTCCTCCTCCTCCTCCCTCTCCTCCAGGTCCTCCCAGTCCTCCTCCAGGTCCTCCCAGTCCTCCTCCTCCTCCTCCTCCAGGTCCTCCTCCTCCTCCTGCCACATCTCCAACAGCACAGCCACAGCCCGGAAGGAAGTGTGAAAGGAAGACCAGAGAGTGATTGCCCTGGATCCAGTCTGGTCGGCCAGAAGATGCAGCCTCTTGTGGTACCACAGCCTAGGGACACAGATGTCATCTGCTGCTATCCGAGTCTCTGTGAATCCCGGACCAGACTGCCCTCCCTTATATATGGACTCCTCAGGCCACCAATTTTGATGTTTAGGAATTGATGTCTGCCGTGGGGGTCCCAGGCTTCACTAATTTCTCCTGTTGATCCAGTGTTGCCTTCCTCTTTGTTTGGTTCTGATCCCTTAATAAAAGATTTTTGTTTTGAATTATACTCTCCTATGTGTTTTACTTCAAAAATGACAGTTTGTTTGTGAGGATTCAGGTACATTTCTAATATACAATGTGAAATGAACAAGGGTCACCAACAACAAAAAATCTCCTTGAGATTAAATAATAAAAGATATCAATGGTGTTGGGGTAACTTGACACACAAAACACACACAAAAATATTCTGGAGTAAAAATAAAAATAACATTGAACAAAGATCAGCCTTGGAAAAAATCCAAACATTAAAGAAAAAAAAAGGCTTAAAAACAAAAAAAAAAAAAAACATAAAAAATATAAAACTGTCAGATGTGACAACTAATAACAATATATTGAGGGAATCCCACTAAAAAAACACAAATAAAAGTTTGTGAGAAGTGTGTGTGAATATGAGCAGCAAAACGACTTAATTCTTGTCACATTATAAAGAAGAAGAGAGTGCGCTGTATTAAACCATTTTGAACATTGCAGAGTGACGAAAGTGCTGTATCCATTGCGAACGCTAAGTTTACCAGAACGAGCTGTCCCGTGTCGGAATTTCTTCTGAGCATGCGTGGCACTTTGTGCGTCGGAACAGGCCACACACGGTCGGAATTGACGCGATCGAATTTTGTTGTCGGAAAATTTTATCTGTATACACCAGAATTCACACCAATAATAGATTTGCGCTTACTCTAAAAAGTAGAAGAATTTGTAAGCAGCTGACACCACAACTAGAATCGTTGCCAAGCATATAGATAATAAACAAAAATGTGTAGCGCTAAAAGACAAGAAATTTAAAACTGATATAATAAAAGGCCTATACCCAAAGTATATATATACGTATAAAGGTACATACAAAATCAGACTAAAAATAAAAATGTATCAAATGGACAGTCAATGAGTTGGAACTGAATGTATCGCTACCCAAAACGTGAGGTGAGAAGCGCCTTCACCAACATACAGCAGAAAAGAGTCTCAGAGAATGATGTTCTGCAGTCATTCAAAAAGTCCTTATCAATACATTGGATAGTCCATACGTAAACCAGACTCTAATGTCACACCACTGTGTCATCAAAACATGCAGTGCACTTAGATGTTATAGATGGGGGCTTACCGGAGGGTTTGAACCCAATACAGTATATACTGTGAGGGTCAAACCGGCTTTTATTGCACCCTGGCAATGGTGAGAAGACCTTGGCCACCTGATGGTATTGAGAGGGGTTTTCCTAGAGGTATATCTTCTCCACATGTAATGTTGGATCTCTCCACGCAGGGTTCATAAAGGACACAAAAGGGATTTTTAAGTTCTCTAAGGGGTGATGGCTTAGAGTCTGGTTTACGTATGGACTATCCAATGTATTGATAAGGACTTTTTGAATGACTGCAGAACATCATTCTCTGAGACTCTTTTCTGCTGTATGTTGGTGAAGGCGCTTCTCACCTCACGTTTTGGGTAGCGATACATTCAGTTCCAACTCATTGACTGTCCATTTGATACATTTTTATTTTTAGTCTGATTTTGTATGTACCTTTATACGTATATATATACTTTGGGTATAGGCCTTTTATTATATCAGTTTTAAATTTCTTGTCTTTTAGCGCTACACATTTTTGTTTATTATGGAAAATTTTATCTCCTGCTGTCCAACTTTGTGTGTCGGAAAATCCGATGGAAAATGTCCGATGGCGCCCACACACGGTCGGAATTTCCGACAACACGCTCCGATCGGACAATGTCCATCGGAAAATCCGACCGTGTGTACGGGGCATTAGGCGTGGCACTTCTTAGCCACGCATTCACTATTTTGTTTAGCGCGAGTCACCAATTTTTCTTACTTACGTTGTGTGTTTGTGTCACATTTAGGACATCGCAGCTTTATTTACTTCATTTTACATGTTTTTGAAGCGCAGTTATTTTTTTCTTTTTTCTGTTGTTTAAGACAAGTTTGAGCCAACATCCGTCGGAAAAAATCCTAGGATTTTGTTGTCGGAATGTCCGATCAATGTCCGACCGTGTGTACAGGGCATTAGAATGCTGACACCTTAAAAGTTCCCTTCACTGGAACTAGGGGGTCAAGCCGAACTCCTCAAATACAACCCCACACCATAATCCCCCCTCCACCTATGATTTGGACCAGTGCACAAAACAAGGTCCATAAAGACATGGATGAGCAACTTTGGGGAAGAGGAACTTGACTGGCCTGCACAGAGTCCTGACTTCAACCCGATAGAACCCTTTGGGATGAATTAGAGCGCATACTGCGAGCCAGGCCTTCTCGTCCAACATCATTGCCTGACCTCACAAATGCGTTTATGGAAGAATGGTCAAACATTCCCATAGACACTAATGCTACGCTCACCTTCTGACTCGATTCTACGCTCTCTAACTCACATTTTCAACCTCTCCCTCTCTTGTGGCATCTTCCCAAACTCTCTAAAACATGCGCTAGTCACCCCCATACTAAAAAAGCCCTCCCTGGATCCCACCAATCTCAACAACTTATGTCCCATCTCCTTACTCTCCTTCTCCTCCAAACTTCTTGAAAGACTGGTCTACAACCGACTAAGTGACCATCTGACCATGAATAAACTTCTTGATCCCCTTCAGTCCGGTTTACGCCCTCAACACTCCACGTAAACTGCTCTCCTTAAACTCTCAAATGATCTACTAATGGCTAAAGCCAATGGACACTATTCTGTACTACTTCTCCTGGATCTCTCTGCTGCCTTTGACACAGTGGACCACCCCCTCCTCCTCAAAAAACTCCACTCCTTCGGTCTCCGTGACTGTACTCTTCGCTGGTTCTCATCCTACCTATCCCACCGCTCCTTCAGTGTCACTTACAACTCTACTTCCTCCTCTCCTCTTCCTTTTTCCGTTGGGGTCCCCCAAGGTTCTGTTCTTGGACCTCTCCTTTTCTCAATCTACACCACCTCCTTGGGTCAGTTGATTGCCTCCCACGGCTTTAAATATCATCTCTACGCTGATGACACCCAAATCTATCTCTCCACCCCCCAGCTCTCTCCATCTGTCTCCTCACGCATTACCAACTTACTAGCAGACATATCAGCCTGGATGTCACATCACTTCCTCAAACTCAACCTATCCAAAACCGAGCTCATGATATTTCCTCCCTCAGGTGCCACTTCCCCTGATCTCCCTGTCAAGATCAACGGCTCAACTATCAACCCATCTCCCCACGCCAAGGTCCTAGGTGTAATTCTGGACTCTGAACTAACCTTTCGACCCCACATTCTATCACTATCCAAAGCTTGCCGCCTCAGTCTTCGCAACATATCCAAGATACGCCCCTTCCTAACCAATGACACCACAAAGCTTCTAATCCACTCCCTGGTCATCTCCTGCCTCGATTACTGCAACTCCCTCCTCATTGGTTTACCTCTAAATAGGCTATCCCCACTTCAGTCCATCATGAACGCTGCTGCCAGGCTCATCCACCACACAAACCGCTTAGTGTCTGCCACACCCCTCTGCCAATCTCTCCATTGGCTGCCACTCAGTCACCGAATTAAATTCAAGATACTAACTATAACTTACAAAGCCATCCACAACCTTGCCCCCAGCTACATCTCTAACCTAGTCACAAAATACCAACCTAATCGTTCTCTTCGCTCCTCCCAAGACCTCCTGCTCTCAAACTCCCTTGTCACCTCATCCCATGCTCGCCTTCAGGACTTCTCCAGAGCCTCCCCCATCCTCTGGAATGCTCTACCCCAATCCGTCCGATTTTCTCCTACTTTATCCACTTTCAGACGATCCCTGAAAACTCATCTCTTCAGAGAAGCCGATCTGGCCCCCACCTAACAACTGTACATTTATCTTCTCAATCAGCACATCACCCACAGTTATTACCTCTTGTATCTCTTGACCTTCCCTCTTAGATTGTAAGCTCTAAGGAGCAGGGCCCTCTGATTCCTACTGTATCAAATTGTATTGTATTTGTACTGTTTACCCTCAAGTTGTAAAGCGCTACGTAAACTGTTGGCACTATATAAATACTGTATAATAATAATAATAATAATAATAGACACACTCCTAAATCTACTGGACAGTTTTCCCAGAAGAGTTGAAGCTGTTATAGCTGCAATTGGTGGGCCAACTCAATATTGAACCCTACGGACTAAGACTGGGATGTCATTAAAGTTCATGTGCGTGTAAAAGCAGGTGTCCCAATACTTTTGGTAATATAGTGTATGTTACAATTAGAAACAGTATGTGCACAATGGATACATTTGCTTTGTTTTGTTTTAGATTAGTTTGTTAAGTTAATCATTTTGTTTAGTCATACTGTACTCGTTATGTAGCCAAGTGCTGGCTCTGTTATTACCTTCACTCAGGGACACCCTTTCGTGTGCTATACATGGAGCTCTTTCCCCCTAGTGCTCAGCACGGAAAATAATCACATCACTTCCTGAATGCAGAGGAAAAGCCAATCACTGATAGCAAAGGATTGTGGGACATGTAGCCCACACTAGACTTAATACTGTTTAAAACTACAAGTTCCAGAGTGCAGAGAGACCAAAGAATTCAGGGCAAGCAGATAAATTGGACTGTCCTGAGCAATCTCACTCTCTTGGGACTCGGGATTCAGATCTGCAAGAGCAATAGAGGGTGCTGCCAGGTGCCAGGTGCTGTTGGCGGGCAACATGGCCTGGGCAAGGCTGGGACTCTCACCCTGAGGGCTGTACCCCTGGGCTTAGGGTGGCCACTGCTGTTGTCACATCACTGCATTTCTGATCGGGCTCCTGTCTGTTGCGCACTTACGCAGTCATCGCTGGCCTTCTGGGCCACAGGTTGCCAAAGGGGCACCTCACGACTCGCTGCAGATATTCAAGAGCCTGTATTGGCCGGATTGGTGAGCGGGGAGAAGCCCATATTATCTCTGACACTTTACCCAAAAGCCACTGCATGCAAACACCTTTACAGCTGACCAGTTCGCAGAGGTGTCAAACTGGCGACCCTCCAGCTGTTGCGGAACTACAAGTCCCATCATGCCTCTGTCGGTGGGAGTCATACTTGTAACTGTCAGCCTTGCAAAGCCTCATGGGAATTGTAGTTCCGCAACAGCTGGAGGGCCACCAGTTTGACACCTTTGAGTTACCCCCCTTTCACACTGTGCCGCCACCAGCGTCAGCGGTAAAGCGACGCTATTTTTTAGCGCCTCTTTAACGTTGTTTTAGTGGCGCTATTCGGCCGCTAGAGGGGTGGCTTTAACCCCCGCTAGCAGCCGTAAAGGGGTTAAATCCGCCCGCAATACGCCGCCGGAGTGGTGTTTTGCTGGCGGTATCGCAGCGCTGCCCCATTGATTTCAATGGGGAGCAGCGGTGGAGGAGTGGTGAGTTCACTGCTCCAAAGAAGCTGCTGGTAGGACTTTTTCTGACGCCCTGCCAGGACACCGCTCCAGTGTGAAAGCCCTTTCACACTGGAGTGAATGGAGCAGCTGTTTTAGGGCGGTTTGCAGGCGTAATTTTTAACGCTGTAGTGCCTGCAAAATGCTTCAGTGTGAAAGGGGTCTTAGGGGTTTTTTTTTTTTTTTTTGCTAGGAAAAATACAACATCTCTTACATTCAGCCTTATTGACTTGCTACTGCAAAGTTACATCTTAGGGCCCTACTATAGCTAGCTGATGTTCGAGGACATCCATACTCCAAAGACCTTCTTTCATCAAAAATGACTCCCGGAACCTGTGGCAGATTCCAACCTCTTCATAGTTCTACCACTGTTTATTAAAGGGGAACTCCTACACAAACCTCATATATTGTTTACTTCTTATTCCTGTGACATCAGGTCTAGAGGGAGTGGACTGACTAAAAGCCTCCTCTTCCCTCTCTTTATCCGGGGTCATAATCTGTTTCAACCTGTTTATTATATCCAATTGACCTGTTTCTATTGTTATTTCATTGTGTATTCTGTGTTCTTATTTTACTGCAATACCACCCAAGTTGGGTTATATATATATATATATATATATATATATATATATATATATATATATATATATATATATATAACCACTATAGACTGTTTGACTTAACCCTTTCAGTAAAGTGTTGACTTGCAAATCCTAATAATTATTTGTGTCTTGTCTTTGCATTTTATCTTTGCTTGAAGTACAGTGTATCCAGAAAGTATTCACAGCTCTTCACTTTTTCCACATTTTGTTATGTTACAGCCTTATTCCAAAATGGATTAAATTCATTATTTTCCTCACAATTCTACAAACAATACCCCATAATGACAACATGAAAGAAGTTTGTTTGAAATCTTTGCAAATTTTTTAAAAATAAAAAAACGAAAAAACTCCCATGTACATAAGTATCACAGCATCAATACTTGCTCAATACTTTGGTGAAGTACCTTTGGCACCAATTACAGCCTCAAGTTTTTTTGAGTATGAAGCTACAAGCTTGGCACCAGGGGAGTTGCTAGGTGGCAAAAAAAAACAGGGGTTTTAGCCCGAAGTCCGAGCCGAGCACCGAGGGGTGCGGTGTGTTACCGACCTGAAGCACACTGACCTACCTGACACACACTGACCTACCTGACATACACTGACCATTACACTCACCTACTTGACATACACTGACCATTACACTCACCTACTTGACATACACTGACTATTACACTCACCTACCTGACATACACTGACCATTACACTCACCTACCTGACATACACTGACCATTACACTCACCTACTTGACATACACTGACTATTACACTCACCTACCTGACATACACTGACCTACCTAACATACACTGACCTATCTGACATACACTGACCTACCTGACATACACTGACCTACCTGACCCACACTGACCTACCTGACATACACTGACCATTACACTCACCTACCTGACATACACTGACCCACACTGACTTACCTGACATACACCGACCTACCTGACATACACTAACCTACCTGACATACACTGACCCACACTGACCTACCTGACATACACTGACCAACCTGAAATACACTAACTTACCTGACATACACTGACCCACACTGACATACACTGACCCACACTGACATACACTGACCTACCTGACCCACACTGACCTACACTGACATGATACACTGACCTACTGGACTTCAGGGGACATGACCTCCTCCTGCAGCTTAGCCGTAGTGTGTGTGGCGCGCCCGTAGAGTAGACAGCTGGCACTCTAGACAGCCAGAGCCATGACACACGAGAGGAGAGGAGAGCCGCCCGAGCGCTGAGTGGGGCTCTTCTGACAGTGCCGCGGCATTTTAAATACCGCAGTCCCCGCATTGGACCAGTGGGACTTCCATCGTAGGAGATGCAGGCTCCAGAAGGCGGGATCTGCTATGTCACTCGGTCGCGCTCGGGTCAGATCGGTCAGATCGGTCCCCACTCAGCGGCAGCGTTCGGGTTCGGGGCTAGTAATAGAACCATGCATGCCCGAGACCCGGGGCTTTTTAGGGACCCACTCAGGGCTCCAGCCGCCGTCAGCCCCCCCCAGCCGACGCCACTGCTTGCTACACCTATTTTTGGTCAGTTACTCCCATTTTTTCTTTGCAGGACCTCTCAAGCTCCATCAGGTTGGATGGGGAGCGTCGGTGCACAGCCATTTTCGGATCTCTCCGGAGATGTTCAATCGGGTTCAAGTCTGGGCTTTGGCTGGGCCACTCAAGGACATTTACAGAGTTGTCCCGTAGCCACTCCTTTGTTATCTTGGCTGTGTGCTTAGGATTGTTGTCCTGTTGGAAGATGAACCTTTGCCCCAGTCTGAGGTCCAGAGCGCTCTGGAGCAGGTTTTCATCAAGGATATCTCTGTACATTGCTGCATTCATCTTTCCCTCGATCCTGACTAGTCTCCCAGTTCCTGCCGCTGAAAAACATCCTCACATCATGATGCTGCCACCACCATGCTTCACTGTAGGGATGGTATTGGCCAGGTGATGAGAGGTGCCTGGTTTCCTCCAGACATGGCGCTTGCCATTCAGGCCAAAGAGTTCAATATTTTGTTTCATCAGACCAGATTGTCTATATTCGTTTTAATGTGTTAATTTGTGTTTTTAGGAGATTACTTATACACTCTGTTTGGGTTGGATGGATGTGGATGCATCAGAATCTCCAAATCATAACACAACGAATGACACAAAATTGATTTCAAATTCATTCGTTATGTTATGATTCAGAGATTCTGATGGTTCCACCTCCATCCAACCCAAACACAATAAGTTGGAATCGTCTTATTTCACTTTTATGCCGTACTGTATTTATTGCAATATGTTTCCATTTCATATGTAGTGCATTTTTTATAATACTTAAAAATGTTAATGCAACATAAAAGCAGAATAGATCTGAATCAATTCAGATTCGTCATGTCATTACCAGTGGCGGCTGGTGCCCCATTTATTTTTTTGGGGGGGGGGTCAGTTTCCCTGTCCATCTGTGCACAATTGGGGTTTCCCACTCACACACAATGACTGCTACCAGGGGATGCCAAAACCTTTCCTGCCTTTGCGTATGCACAGTAAATCACCTGCCTGTGTGCATATATGCTGATAGGCTCTGCCAGGGCCCAAAGGCCGCACAGAGCCTGTGGGCACATCTGTTCATATGCTATAATGGTGGCACCTGAGGGTGGTGGGGGTAAGGGGGGGGTGGCATAGAGACACTGAAGCTCTGCTTTAATGCATGGGTGCTCAACATGTAGCCCTCCAGCTGTTGTGGAACTACAAGTCCCATCATGCCTCAGCCTTTGGGAGTCATGCTTGTGACTGTCAGCCTTGCAATGCCTCGTGAGACTTGTAGTTCCACAACAGCTGAAGGGCCAAAAGTTGAGCACCCATGTTTTAAAGAGTAACTCCACTTTTGTTGAGATAAAAACATTCCCCTCTGGGTGATCGATGTACAATGCAGGGATTTCAACAAACTTTGTTGCAGATTCCTACCTTTTGTTATTCTAAAGAAATAGTTGTTTGTCTGTGTCCATGTGTCCAGAGTGAATGTGAATGGGAGTGATTTTATAATTATCAATCAGCTGCTGCACCTGCAGGGTACTAATGAGGAAAGTGTCAGGGTCTGCAACGTGATTTCCCTTTGGGAGTACCTGACATTTTTGCTGCAGGGGATGCCCAAAATCTGACTTGTATCTTAGTGTGTGTTTCTGGGGGGTGGGACACTCTGTATACCATCTGTGTACAGAACACCTCCAGGTCGCCATATTGCATTTTACAGAAAATGACAGCGGCTGCACATTGAAAAGGAAGGGTCATTTTAAATAACATTCATTTACAATATGACTTGTGTAGCAATTGTATATGCTGCATTAATATTTTATTGTTTACTATTTTTTTTTTCATTTCAAAAGTGGAGTTACCCTTTAAGGTGTATTGCTTAGCGCAGTGCACCTTAACCACTTCAGCCCCGGAAGGATTTCCCCCCTTCTTGACTAGGCCATTGTTTGTGATACGGCACTGCGTCGCTTTAACTGACAATTGCGCGGTCGTGTGACGTTATACACAAACGGAATTTATGTCCTTTTTTCCCCACAAATAGAGCTTTCTTTTGGTGGTATTTGATCACCTCTGCGTTTTTTGTTTTTTTTGCGCTATAAACAAAAAAAGAGCGACAATTTTGAAAAAAAAAAACAATATTTTTTACTTTTTCCTACTATAAATATCCCCCCCAAAAAACAAATTTCTTCATCAATTTAGGCCTCTATATATTCTTCTACATATTTTTGGTAAAAGAAATCGCAATAAGCGTATCTTGATTGGTTTGTGCAAAAGGTATAGCGTCTACAAAATAGGGGATATATTTAAGGAATTTTTATTAATATTTTTTTTTTTTACTAGTAATGGCATTGATCAGCTAAATTTAGTGGGACTGCGACATTACGGCGGACAGATCGGACACTTTTGACACTATTTTGGGACCAGTGTCATTAATACAGAGATCAGAGCTAAAAATAGCCACTGATTACTGTATAAATGACACTGGCAGGGAAGGTGTTAACTAGGGTTGTCCCGATACCACTTTTTTAAGACCGAGTACAAGTACCGATACTTTTTTTCAAGTACTCACCGATACCGATTACCGATACTTTTTTTAATGTCACGTGACAGTGTTTTTTTGGGGTTTTTTTTAACAATTTTTTTACAATTTTTTTTTTGTTTTTTTTACAATGCTTCCTTTTTTCTTTTTTTTTGGAGGGAGGGGTTGGATGGTGTCTGTGTTTTTTTTTATTTTTTTACAATCATTTTTTTTAAATTATTTATTGCAATACTTTTTTTTTTTTAATCAGACCTGTTGGGGGGCTTTGTGAGATATCAGGGGTCTTAATAGACCCCTGAAATCTCCCATTTGAGACAGAGAAAGAGAGCGAGGATAGAGATTCCCCAGTTCCTTTCTCTGCAGCCTCAGCTGCACTGAAAATGAATGGAGAGAAGACAGCGGCTCCTCTCCATTGATAAACTGAGACATCGTAATCACAGGAGATTACAATGTTTCAGTTATGTGAATGGACAGAGTCAGTGATCACTGACTCTGTTCATACATCAAAGGAAGGAGGATGACATGGAGAGGGACAGCAGAACGGAGGGGGACACGGAGGAAAACTGGAGGGGGACAGCAGCAGAAAGGAGGGGGACAGCAGCAGAACGGGGGGGAGGAACAGAGGAAGAAAGGAGGGGGACAGCAGCAGAACGGGGGGGGACACAGAGGAAGAAAGGAGGGGGACAGCAGCAGAACGGGGGGGACACAGAGGAAGAAAGGAGGGGGACAGCAGCAGAACGGGGGGGACACAGAGGAAGAAAGGAGGGGGACAGCAGCAGAATGGCGGGGGACATGGAGGAAGAAAAGAGTGGGACAGCAGAACGGAGGGGGCATGGAGGGGGACTGGAGGAGGATGTGGTGACAGTAAGCGGTGATCGTGTGTGGGGGAGTTACAAGCACCGATCACCGCTGTAAGGATTTCACTAAAGCAGCTGAAGGGGGGGAGAAGCTTGTAACTCCCCCCACTCACCGATCACCGCTGACTGTCCAGGTATTGGGTGAAGTATCGGGAGCATTTGCCCGAGTACAAGTACTCGGGCAAATGCTTGGTATCGGTGCCGATACCGATACTAGTATTGGTATCGGGACAACCCTAGTGTTAACACTAGGGGGCGATCAAGGGGTTAAATGTGTGTCCCTAGGGAGGTGTTTCTAACTGTGGGGGGAGGGGACTGACTGGAGGAGGAGAGAGATCGCTGTTCCTGATCACTAGGAAAAGCAGATCTCTCTCTACTCCCCTGACAAAATGGGGATCTGTCTGTTTACATTGTCAGATACTCCTTCTGCCTTTCTGAGGAGCGATCGCGGGTCACCGGCGGACATTGCGACCGCCGTCACAAGTGGCCGATGTACACCTACGGCGGTTTGCGCAGCCGTGCCAACCTGCCGCAGTATAAGGACGGTGGCTGGTCGCCAAGTGGTTAAAGTGGAACTGTAAAAATTGCAGAGTCTCTTCTGCAATAAAAATGTCTTACCTGGACATTTCTAAAAATTGCACATCGAGCTGCGCATGCGTAGCTCAGTGCATAATAATTGCATTTCTTGGTGCCAAGATGAAGTAACTCTGTGGGCATACAGTGACAGTGAATGTAAATTAGAAAAGTCAGCACGACAGCCAGGCAGTTAGCATTTTCAGAAGAAGGTAGGCAATGACAACCTGGAGTTCTATCCACAACCTAGAGTGGGGGAAGGGTTAGAACTTCCTGTCAGGTTATATTGGTTTTCCATTCCCCCCTTTAAAGCTGAGCTCCAGGCAGATAAAAAAAAAGTCACAAATTAATGCAGCTCTGTATACCTTTATACACCCTTAACCACTTCAGCTCCGGAAAGGTTTTACCCCCCTCCATGACCAGGCCATTTTTTGCTATTTCGGAACTGCGCTATTTTAACTGACAATTGCGCGGTCATGCAACGCTGCACCCAAACAAGATTTATATCATTTGCGCGCACCCACTGTACGGCGGGGGGACCCGGTCCGCGTGGCTGGTGGCCGCGATGTCCACTGGCCACCCGCGGTCGTGGGAACGAGAGCCAGAACGGGGATCTGTCAATGTGAACAGACAGATCCCCTTTCTGACATGGGGCCATTTGAGATCTGCTGTTCCTGGTGATTATGAACAGCAATCTCTCTCCTCCACCAGTCAGTCCCCTCCCCCCACAGTTAGCAACACTCCCAGGGAACACAGTTAACCTCTTGATCACCCCCCTAGTGTTAACCCCTTCCCCACCAGTGACATTTATACAGTAATCAGTGGCCATTTTTAGCTCTGATCGCTGTATAAATGTCAATAGTCACAAAAAAGTGTCAAAAGTGTCCGATCTGTCCACCGCAATGTCGCAGTCCCGCTAAAAATTGCAGCTTGCTGCCATTACTAGTAAAAAAAAAGTGATGAAACGCGTAGGGAGGAGCAACATGCGGACGTCAACGCGTTTGCACAGGTCCCGGAGTGACGGGCTGCAACTTTGAGCAGGCCGGCTTGTTTTTATTCTACAAACTACTTGCATATTTGTGAGTGTACTACATTTTGAAACCAATAAATGCCACAAAGATTTTACGCTATGGAGGCTTTTATTTCTCTTTGGGTTTCCTGTACGACCGTGCCCAATCGGGGCGGTGGAAGAATTTTTGAAGTGCGATTTTCCCTGGATTCACCAAAGGCCCTGGCTGGGTATAGAGCCGAAAGCGTGTGTGATCCCCCGTAATAGGAGATCATAGGGAGTCGGTAAGCGGCCATTCTATAAAAGGCGGAGGTCACTTTTCTGAATATCACTTATTTCTTGGTGCATTTTCATGTATTATGGGATCACCTTGGATATCACCTCACTGGATGGACTAAATTACTCATTTAATTTTCACTATTTTTATTTATTGTTTATGTGTTTAGCGCAACTTATTTTTGATCGATTGATTAATGCTGTGCATATCCAACAGGAAGTTGCTGCTTATTTATTATTTGTCAACAAATCTTTCTTACAGCGCGGTAATGTTTCCCTTTTTTTCCATGTGTAGATGTGTACCACCAGGCCCACCACATCTCCAGCATTGGTCTGGTAAGGCCGGGTTTATTTTATTTAATGGGGCCAGACAGCGATACCATCTAGATATGATTTTATAGTTTCTCTCTTGCGAATTGGAGGCTAAGGTCGATTTAAATGTAAGAAAAAAGATTTTATCCCATTCTTCAGGAGCCAATTCATGGTCTAGTTCTTGCTCATAGTCTCGGATATAGAAGGGGGGGGTGGGGAAATGCGTAAGTTAAAAGAATTCCATACATTTTAGAAAGGATATGTGTACATTTTTGATCAGAAAGACACAACTCCTCAATCTTAGTCAGTGCCCTACAAAGTCACTCCTTACCCAACCCATCATAAAAATTACGTAATTGGAAATATTGAAGCCAATCTCCTCTTCTAATACAAGGAATAGAGCTAAGCTCACTCGGGGGTTTTAGACCCTTTGGGGTGAGTGCATGTTGGATAGGAGATGGGTATGGCGGTTACCAACACAGTAAGCCCTTATCTGATCTTCCAATTAAAAACCCTGGATTCCTCAGAATTGGGGTAAGAGGCTAGTGCCCGAGGGTAGTGCATTAATCGTTTTCAGAATTTCCTCAGTAGTAAATGGTGTATTTAATGAGAAGGCAGTAGACTGATCTAATCTAGGCAGGGCCGTGATCAACATATATTCTGAAAGCTTTTCATGTCCCAACCCATTAGTGGAGTTTGTGATGGTATTGGAGATGTTATAAAGAGTTTTTATTGTTAATATTATTAGGATTATACAGCGCCAACAGTTTGCTCAGTGCTTTACAAAATGAAGGCAGACATTACAGTTATGATACAATTTGGTACTATCGGAATCAGAGGGTCCTGCTCAATTTAGGGTGAAGGTCTTCTTTAGAAAAAGCTAGGTTGGCAAGTGGTTAAGGTGAAGGTCCTCTTAATTTAGGGTGAAGGTCTTCTTTAAGGCTGAAGGTCTTCTTTAGAAAAAGCCTGTTCAGCAAGCGGTTAAGGTGAAGGTCACCTTAATTTAGGGTGAAGGTCCTATTTAATCTAGGGAAAAAAAATCTACTTTCATTTGGGGTGAAGGTCTGCTTTTATTATTATTATTATTGTTATAATATAGCACCAACAGTTTGCTCAATTTAGGGTGAAGGTCTTTTTTAGGGTGAAGGTCCTATTTTGGGGTGAAGCTCTTCTTTTAGAGTGAAGCTCTTCTTTAGCGTGAAGCTCTTCTTTTAGGGTGAAGGTCTTCTTTAGGGCGAAACCCTCCTTTTGGGTGAAGGTCTTCTTTAGGGTGAAGGTCTTCTTTTAGGGTGAAGCTCTTCTTTTGGGGTGAAGGTCTTCTTTAGGGTGAAGGTCTTCTTTTAGGGTGAAGGTCTCCTTTTAGGGTGAAGGTCTTCATTTAGGGTGAAGGTCTTCTTTAGGGTGAAACTCTTCATTTAGAGTGAAGGTCTTCTTTAGGGTAAAGCTCTTCTTTTAGGGTGAAGGTCTTCTTTGGGGTTGAAGCTCTTCTTTTAGGCCCCTTTCAAACTGGGGCGGTTTGCAGGTGTTATTGCGCTAAAAATAGCGCCTGCAAACCGCCCCAAAACAGCCTCCGCTGTTTGTTCAGTGTGAAAGCCCGAGGGCTTTCACACTGAAGCGGTGCGTTGGCAGGAGAAGAAAAAATCTCCTGTCAGCCGCACCTTTGGAGCGGTGAAGGAGCGGCGGTGTATTCACCACTCCTAAACTGCTCCTGCCCATTGAAATCAATGGGACAGCGCGGCTATACCGCGGCAATACCGCGGCTATAGCCGCGCTATACGAGTGGATTTAACCCTTTTTCGGCCACCAGCGGGGGGTTAAAACCGCACCGCTAGCGGCCGAATACCACGGTAAAACAGCGCTAAAAATAGCGATGTTTTACCGCCGCCGCCCCCTACCGCCCCAGTGTGAAAGGGGCCCTAGGGTGAAGGTCTTCTTTAGCATGCTTCAGGGTGAAGTGTATTTTCCGCCTATATATATATATATGGATTTGAAATGTGTCTCTTTTTGCTATTTTAAAAAGTTTGCAAGATAAAACATTGTAACATATTCACATAATGTACATAAAACAACAGGAATATAAAACTGCACAAACAAGTATTTCAGGCAAAGCTATGATATCACAAAAGTATAAAGTACAAAAACTACCACCTCTGTGCAATCCAAGTTCAGCAAAGTCAACAAACCGCCGTGCGGTATTTTACTGCCAATTTATGCAAAAAAAATGTTGTGAACGTTCTGCACTGTCACTAGAAGTGTCTGTAATATCTTATCAGGATCACAGAAAGCATTCTAGTATCATAGCAATGCATTCTCTTGAATTGTGCTTTCCTGGGTGAACTTTTCCCTGACAGGCGGATCACATGACCTGCTCCCTGACTGCACATTACTGTGTTACAGGAAGATCACAGAGTAAGGACGTCCATTGCTTGTACAGTGTTTACAATCTGCAACAAAGAATCACTTGGCTGCATTCAGCTTGGAGGCATTGCAGGGACTGCGTTGTATTTCTGCGTGCCCTGTGACCCCAGCAGCAGCCATGGGAGGTTATACAGGCCAGGTTAACCTTACTATCTCCCAAGGAGCCCGGATGATGTTCTATGTCTTGTATCCCAATGAGACCTCCTTTAAAACTGTGGAGGAAGTGCCAGATTATGTGGACAAGGTGAGAAACCTGAAACGTTTATATGGGAATGCTGGGACAAGCCACAGGGGATTGTGGGCAGTCATCAAATGTAGCTAATCAGGATTTACATTTAGCAAGTATTATACTACTATACTATTATACTACTATAGTAGTATATATATATATTATATATATATATATATATATATATATATATATATATATATATATATATATATATATATATTATATATATATATATATATATATATATATATATATATATAATATATATATATATATATATATATATATATATATATATACACACAGTATCTCGCAAAAGTGAGTACACCCCTCACATTTTTGTAAATATTTTCTTCTATCTTTTCATGTGACAACACTGAAGAAATGACACTTTGCTACAATGTAAAGTAGTGAGTGTACAGCTTGTATAACAGTGTAAATTTGCTGTCCCCTCAAAATAACTCAACACACAGCCATTAATGTCTAAACCGCTGGCAACAAAAATGAGTACACCCCTAAGTGAAAATGTCCAGATTGGGCCCGGTGTCATGTGACACGTTAGTGTTACAAGGTCGCAGGTGTGAATGGGGAGCAGGTGTGTTAAATTTGGTGTTATCGCTCTCACTCTCTCATACTGGTCACTGGAAGTTCAACATGGCATCTCATGGCAAAGAACTCTCTGAGGATCTGAAAAAAAGAATTGTTGCTCTACATAAAGATGGCCTAGGCTATAAGAAGATTGCCAAGACCCTGAAACTGAGCTGCAGCACGGTGGCCAAGACCATACAGAGGTTTAACAGGACAGGTTCCACTCAGAACAGGCCTCGCCATAGTTGACCAAAGAAGTTGAGTCCACGTACTCAGCGTCATATCCAGAGGTTGTGTTTGGGAAATAGACGTATGAGTGCTGCCAGCATTGCTGCAGAGGTTGGAGGGGTGGGGGGGGTCAGCCTGTCAGTGCTCAGACCATACGCCGCACTCTGCATCAAATTGGTCTGCATGGCTGTCGTCCCAGAAGGAAGCCTCTTCTAAAGATGATGCACAAGAAAGCCCGCAAACAGTTTGCTGAAGACAAGCAGACTAAGGACATGGATTACTGGAACCATGTCCTGTGGTCTGATGAGACCAAGATAAACTTATTTGGTTCAGATGGTGTCAAGCGTGTGTGGCGGCAACCAGGTGAGGAATACAAAGACAAGTGTGTCTTGTCTACAGTCAAGCATGGTGGTGGGAGTGTCATGGTCTGGGGCTGCATGAGTGCTGCCGGCACTGGGAAGCTACAGTTCATTGAGGGAACCATGAATGCCAACATGTACTGTGACATACTGAAGCAGAGCATGATCCCCTCCCTTCAGAGACTGGGCCGCAGGGCAGTATTCCAACATGATAACGACCCCAAACACACCTCCAAGACGACCACTGCCTTGCTAAAGAAGCTGAGGATAAAGGTGATGGACTGGCCAAGCATCTCTCCAGACCTAAACCCTATTTAGCACCTGTGGGACATCCACAAATGGAAGGTGGAGGAGCGCAAGGTCTCTAACATCCACAAGCTCTGTGATGTCGTCATGGAGGAGGGGAAGAGGACTGAAGCTCTGGTGAACTCCATACCCAAATGGGTTAAGGCAGTGCTGGAAAATAATGGTGGCCACACAAAATATTGACACTTTGGGCCCAATTTGGACATTTTTGCTTAGGGGTTTACTCACTTTTGTTGCCAGCGGTTTAGGCATTAATGACTTACTTTAACTGACAATTGCGCAGTCATGCAACGCTGTACCCAAATCAATTTTGTGTCCTTGTTTTCCCCACAAGTAGAGATTTCTATTGGAGGTATTTGATCACCACTGCGTTTTTTTTTTTTTTATGTTTTTGCACTATAAACAAAAAAGACCGACAATTTTGAAAAATAAAACAATATTTTTTACTTTCTGCTATAAAGAATATCCAATAAAAAAAAATGTAATTTCTTCATAAATGTAGGCAATATGTATTGTGCTACGTATTTTTGGTTAAAAAAAATGACCAATAAGCGTATATTGATTGATTTGCACAAAAGTTATCAGACAGTGATATTGGACGATCGGACACTAACTGACACTTTTGACACTTTGTGGGAACAAGTGACACTAATACATTGATCAGTGCTAAAAATATTCACTGTCACTGTACTAATGACACTGGCTGGGAAGGGGTTAAACATCTAGGGCGATCAAAGGGTTAACTGTGTGCCTAACCAGTGTTTATGTGTAAACTGTGTGCTGCTTTTACTAAGGGAAGTGATGGATTTTCTTTCCCTTTGCAGGGAAAGAAAATCCATCACTTCCCCCTGTCAGAATGGAACTCTGTCTTGTTTTACATAGGCGAAGCTCCATTCTGTGTCTCTGCCCGACAATTGGTGGGTGCCGGAGGACACCCAGTGCCCGATACCCGCAGATCGGCTTCTGCTGTGAGTAATCACAGCAAAAGTGGCCTGCTGGCAGTGTGAGTCCCCAGGCCAAAATGCAGAATCACATATACACATGCAGGGCTTTTTTTCTGCAGAAACACAGTTCCGGCACCTCCAGCAATGACTGTCCGTAATGCCAAGGGTTGCTGGGCATGTACTGCAGGGAATATTGATGCTCGCTGCTGGGAGATCTATTCTAGCTGAATGGGATCTATTTTTTCAGGGGGGATCTATTGTCGCTGGAGGGGGCTTTTTGTTACTGGCTGCAGGGGATCTATTTTACAGCTTTTCTTGTTAACAAAATCCATACAAATTAGTTATCACCACAAAATTATACTTGGTTCTGTTTTCTCTTAAAGGGCAGTAATGGGAGGTGAGTAGGGAGCGGAACCAAGGAACGGTGCTTGGAGGCGGGTGGGGACGGGAAAAAAGAGGTGACTCAGAAAGGGGGAGAGAAAGGGTAAAGGGCCACAGGGCCCTAATTCGGACTTTACAGGCAAGATGGACAATGATATAGTACAAAAATATATTTTATTAACAATAAGTCATATCAAACAGGTCAAGTAAAAAAGAATTAAAAACATACGATAGGCATACGATAGTAGTGAGTATCTCGTGTAAACAAGAGAGTTGACACCAAATAAACGGCAGTGAGCCCCTGTGCGTCAACGCGTTTCACTGTTTTGCTTCATCAGGACACACTTGGGGGTAGTTGGAAGGAACAGGTTTCACTTGTCAGCATAGAAATATCTCCACATGGAGAGCTCCCAGATGATCACCCAGGAATCACCGTGTAAAGCAGGAGGCAGTTTCTTACTAATACCAGCGGCCGGTGTCTTGCCGAGAATGTTCCCTCGGCGGATAAGTTCCCCCCTGTACTGCACAGGCGCAGCGCCTGCGCAGTACATACTACTCTCAGCCGCCGGAGATAGCCGAAGCTCAAATGCTTCAATCAGCTGTACACGGCGCCTGCGCTCTGGGTCCAGGTTCCTTCCCCACCATCCAAGTGGACCTAGAGGGGGAATCTAAAAGTGCCGAGCGTAGCGAGGCCGTGCCCGAAGCGTGGCGAGCGAAGCGTGGCGAGCGAAGCGAGCCCCGAGGGGCCCTCTTACAGGCGCCGTGTACAGCTGATTTTCAGCTGTTCTGCTTCGGCTATTTCCGCCGATACCTACTGCGCAGGTGCAGTAGAGGGGGGAACTTATACGCCGAGCGGAACTTTCTCGGCAGAACACCGTGTATAGGGCTGATGGCGTAAAGATATATAGATATGAATATAAACTCATATGGTTCACTGGGGGGAGGAAGGAGATACACCGTAAGTATCCAGAAAATTAAGGAGGGAGAGTAATAGAGAGGAGAAGGGTAGAACAACCAACACCCTTTCACCTGTTTTCAGTCCACAGTAACAGGGGCTTCAACGATAATCCATATGGACAGATATATATTCCTTCCAAACTGGATATATCGAACTCTCCTATACCTGCCCACAGTCAGTATAACTATATAGGCTCCTTAGGTATATTTAAAGAGGCCGTGGTAGCATGAGGTTCAGTGTCTCCCCCAGGAACAAACAAACCACCTCAGAAAGGGGGAGTTCCTGCACCTATTCTCAGAGAAAAAAAACCCGTATATGCGTGATTCTGCACAGAACGGCCACCCTGTAGCAGTATATTTGCTATGGGAAATATAAATGTAAGTAAGGTCCTTTGCGCTATCAAAGTGAATGTATAATATAGTACTGCAGCTAGATCTAAAGTGTATGAGTGCACTAAATTGGTATAAAATAAATAAGTGATCAGCGCAACTTAATATTATAAATATAGATGATTTAGCACTGTGCGATAATCTGTGCAAAAATTGCTAAAAAATGCGACTGTGCAAAAAAAAACCCCGCTATAGATGCTGTGCAAAATTGCACCAGCGATTTTATTGAAGAGCACTTATTGAAGCACTGTCTGCACTTTGTTTTATCATAGACTTTGTTTAT
The DNA here is from genome assembly GCF_042186555.1 of Aquarana catesbeiana. Classification (NCBI taxonomy): domain Eukaryota; kingdom Metazoa; phylum Chordata; class Amphibia; order Anura; family Ranidae; genus Aquarana; species Aquarana catesbeiana. Next base: position 23,056,131 of record NC_133328.1, read on the forward strand.
CTTCACTTCATGAACTATTGCATCACCACTATTTGTTGTGTCAGCAGTGTGATAAAGAGAGATTATACGGATTATTGCTACATTCATCTATATATATTACATGTGTCTCATTGATATATTGCATATGCATAGGAATTTTATTATTGATATTTATATAATTTTTTTTGCACTGAAATCATCTTATGTACACAGATTCATATTTGTATCTTGGACAGCGCCATGAGCGTTCATTGGTATTGATTTATTTGAACACAAGCTCATATTTGCACCTAGCAATTTTGCACAGCATCTTTAGCCTTTTTTTTATTTTTTTTTGCACAGTCGCATTTTTTAGCAGTTTTTGCTCAGATTATCGCACAGTGCTAAATCATCTATATTTATAATATTAAGTTGCGCTGATCACATATTTGCTATGGGGCAGTGAGCAGCTTTCCTCTATGCAGGTATGGATATTTTATACATAGTTACATTGTTCTAACTTGTACCAAAGTAATTATACATATCTGTGGGTTCCCTCTAGAAGCTTTGGGGTCCCTCCAGAAGCTGGAAATCACTGTAGTAGGGACCACTACTCCAGTAATCTCCACTAACTTCTGGGTCTTGTCCCAAGTGGCTGTCCTTCTGCATTGTGAACACAGGAGGTTGTCCACTCAGCATGGGCACCATTCAGAGAACACTTTACATTTTCTCAATTATTGCAAAGCTTTTCTGATTTGATGAGGTGGAGAGGCAGGGCAGTGAGGTCACACTCCCCACCTTGTCTAATCAGAGAACTCTTTGCATGCATTGGGGAAATACCCAGTATTTTCTGAATGGCACCCATGGTGAGCGGTTGACCTTCTGTGTTCACAATGCAGCAGGGCAGCCACTCGGCACAGGACCTGGAAGCTAGCAGGGATCACTAGAGTTGAGGTGTCTACTCCAATGATTTCCAGAGGGATTCCAAGCTGGATCAAAATCTCTATGTATAAATATACCATACCTGGAATTCTTCTTTAAAGCCCTATCCCAGGCACATAAAAAGTCTCCAGGCTTCCATCAGGTACATATTTGGTTGCCCCTTCACAGAGGCTTTCTTCTACATTATTATACAGAATTTATACAACACCAACAGTTTGTGCAGCACTTGAGAATGCAGAGTTAACAATCCAAGACAAATAAATTAGGAGGGGCTTGCCTGTGAGAGTTTATAATCTAGAAGAGCAAGTAAAATGAAAGGTAGTGACTGTGTGGGGATAAGTTGAAGTAAATGTTCAGTGGTTAGGTGGAGGCAGGATAAGCTTCCTTGAAGAGAAGGGTTTTCAAGGTTTACGTAAAAGAAAGATAGAGTAGGAGATAGTTGGACAGATTGGGGTAAATAGTTCCAGAAGATGGGAGAGGTTTAGGAGAAGTCCTGGAAGTGTGCATGGGAGGCTATGACAAAAGAACTAGGGATCAGGAGGTCTTGGGGGAGTGGAGAGGACGGTTTGGGTGATATTTTGAGATGAAGTTGGTAAAGTGGCGGGGGGCAGAGTTGTGGATGACTTTGTATGTTGTTGTTAATTTGTTGATTTGTATTTGTTGGGCGAGTGGAAGCTAGTGGAGGGATTGGCAGAGAAGGGTGGCAGATGGTTGGTAGGATTCTGGTAGCAGCATCATGATGGACTGAATGGGCATAGCCTATGTAAAGGTAATGCAATGAGGAGAGAGTGGCAAAAGTCAAGGTGGGAAATAACAGGAGAGTGAATTGGTAGCTTGATGGTGTCTATGGTTAAATAGGGGTGTATAGAAATGTTTTGGAGGTAAAAGTGACAAGATTTGGTCAGAGACTGGCCCAAAAGGAGAGGTCAGGGTTCATGATTAAACCCAGCACCCTGGCAGGAGGGGAAGGACAGATAGTTGATGTATTGAAAAAGTTGGAAAAGTTGAGTAAAGGGCACGGGGGGGGGGGGGGGGGGGGTGTCAATATTATGAGCTCTGTTTTTGATAGGGTTAGTTTTGGAATGTCATGCTGATATGTCAGTAGGTCAATTAGTGATGTACAAGGTGACTGAAGGGGTGAGCTGGGGTGTTTAAAGATAGATTTAGGTGTCACCATCATAGTGATGGCTTTGAAAGCCATGTAAGGTTATCAACTGGCCAAGGGATAGATAGAGAATATTGAGAACCAAGCCCTGGGGATCCCTACAAAGAGAGAAAGAGTAGAGGAAGAGATAGAACTGTAGGTGACACTAAAGGGATGCTTAGGTAAAATGAGAACCAGGAAAAAAGCCTTGGAGGCCAAGAGAGTGGACTTTTTTGTGGAGAAGAGAGTGGCCAGCTGCATCAAATGCAGCAGAAGGTCCAATAGTTGGAGTACTGAGTAAAAGCCACTGGTTTTAGCAGAGTTAGTTTTAGGAGAGCAGTTTCTGTGGAATGTTGTGAGTAAAGGAGGTCAAGAAGAATGTTATCTGTGAGGTAGCAGTCTAGACAGTTGTAGAATAAGCTTTCTAGGAACCTGGAGGTAAATGGCAGCAAGTAGGTGGGTCTCAGGGTTGTTCATACTGCTGAGGTCCATTGAAGGCTTTTTGGGTATGGGGTGACCAGTGCATGTCTTAAAGGGAATATGCCTGTGTAGAGGGAGAGATTGAAGATGTGGTTTGGGGAGTGTAAAATGGAGCAAGGGGATGATTGGAGGAGTTGTGAACGGGGTCCAGAGGGTAGGCAGTAAGGTGGGTACCAGACTGTGGCGGCCTGTAATGCAGGACGCAGGTGTGCTGCCCCCCCTAATCCATGCGTCCAGCCCCCTAATCTACATGCGGGGCACCGGACACATGGATTCCAATGTTTTTTTTTTTTTTAAAGCACATGATTAGAGCCAGAGGCTCTAATAGGCTTCAAAAAAGGGTGGGCTTACCCACCCAGTTGTGTGACATTAGCGAATTAACATTGGCTATTGTCTTCCTGATTCTCCTCCCAGCCAATCAGGAAGCGGGTCCTGAGACCTGTCACCCGATTGGCCAAGAGGAGAAGCGATCCTACTGGCCGCCGAGGAGGAGGAAGAAGGAGACGCAGGGGAAGCTGCAATGAAGCACCAGAAGAAGACACCGCCCACCCAAAAAAATATACCACCAGCCTCCACTGGTACCAGAAAAAAGTTTAACTTTCTCCTCTGTAGCAACAAGGTCAAAAGTATTGAAAGTTTTGATAGACAAGGTATATTAAGTGAAGGAGGTATCTGGGCAGCGAAGATCCCATCACAAATTGGATCCATCATACTCTGGAAACTTAATTTATGTTCTAAAAATAAAGCACAACCACACTGAACAATTGTGCTTTACTTGTTATGTTACCCAAACTGACAAACATTGTAAATATACTCAGTAATGAAAGTCCAACGAGTTTAGTCAATCCAAACATGCCATTGAAGAAATCACGTGATGTAATCCAATAATGTGACTTGCAAGGGGCTAATTACCATAAGTAAGTAATGTTCAAATAATTATTATATATTGTTTTTAGGTAATTAAGGCACTGTGAGCTCATCCTCTGTCTGCTGCAGAGTGTGCCAGATTGTATTTAAACTGGCCGCTCTGTATGTAGCTTCTGACAGGCTGCACAAGGAGCCCCGTAAGTCCTAGGAGACCCAAATTTTGACCAGTGGTGGGGTAAGTCTTAGGCTACATACCTACCAAATTCTTTGAGGGTCTCTATGACCCTTGAAGCTCGATCATTTTTTTTTTTTTGGGTGATTTTTTTCTTTGGGTGAATGTATTATTTTCTTTAGGGCAAATGGGCCTATCTTAAGGTAAGGGGCCTGGAGCTGCAGCTCCAATAGCCCCTACGTTAATCCGGCCCTGCTTGTTCCACTACCTTTCACCATATTCTTTCATCTGGGACTGTGGATCTACTGTATGTGGAAAAATAGGTCTATCTGCACCTTCCCCTTTAAGGCGTTTGTAACATCTCCAAGACCTCCAGACTTGGACAGTCTTGAGGCACCCCATTCTAAAATGTAAAAAATATTCTAATAGTTTTGCATAACACTGCAACATCCACACATATAGGACACCCAACGTTAGAAGTCATTTATTTTTCCAAAGCAAATACACTTTTGCAAACTGGTACTGATAGTATTCCAATGTTTCTCTACATAAAGACTACCCCAGCTTTTCTCCATCACTCAGCTGAGATGCCCTCAATACTGATGGAGAGGGACAAGGGAGGGTCAAACAAGGATGCTATGCAGGCAACTGACATCCCCCTTATCAGCTGGTGATGCCATTGGTCGTTAGGAAGCCAGTGGCTAGAAGGTTGTAATGGTGCACAATGAAAACCTGTGGCTTTGTGTTGCTAAAAGGCATCTTTATCCACACGCCAGCTTGTATACAATTTTTGGACAATTTTTAAGCATTTTGCCAAGGCACCCCTGAAGAAACCTCAAGGCACCCCAGGGTGCCTGGGCACCCTGGTTGAAAAAGGCTGGGTTAGGACAATCCACCTCATCCCAGCAGAAGACCCCAGTATTTATCTAAAAAAAATAAAATAAGACTATCATCCTGTTTACTAACATACACTCCCTTAGGTGCAGTGGGCTATCATCTGGTACACCACAATAAGAGCACATAAAAAATATGTTGCCTCCTGAGGAAGATTTCAGGTTGGCAGCTCTGTATTACAGCCAGTGCCTTCACTTCCGGGTGTGCATGATGACATTGTAGGTTTCGCCACTACGTGTTTTGCCATTGTCCATGTAACTTATTTTCGTCAAATTGTCCTTGCAGCCACTGCTTTCCAATTGACGTGGGACAATGTGACTTCCTGCATGGGGATGCACAGAACACCCTTGCATCCCATCGCAGGCAAACATGTCTGATTAAACAGGGGTGTATGCTTAACTACACCAGTGTGATCGAGGCTTTTTACCACCAGACAAACCCAGCCTGAGAAAGGCCATGCAGCCATCGCTGGAATGCATGTAGATAGTAATGCCCCGTACACACGGTCGGACTTTGTTCGGACATTCCGACAACAAAATCCTAGGATTTTTTCCGACGGATGTTGGCTCAAACTTGTCTTGCATACACACGGTCACACAAAGTTGTCGGAAAATCCGATCATTCTAAACGCGGTGACGTAAAACACGTACGTCGGGACTATAAACGGGGCAGTGGCCAATAGCTTTCATCTCTTTATTTATTCTGAGCATGCGTGGCACTTTGTCCGTCGGATTTGTGTACACACGATCGGAATTTCCGACAACGGATTTTGTTGTCGGAAAATTTTATATCCTGCTCTCAAACTTTGTGTGTCGGAAAATCCGATGGAAAATGTGTGATGGAGCCCACACACGGTCGGAATTTCCGACAACAAGGTCCTATCACACATTTTCCGTCGGAAAATCCGACCGTGTGTACGGGGCATTAGTGGCTGCAAATAGGCTGCAGGAAATCAGCAGCAGAAAATATTAGTCTCTAAAGAAAACCAACATGACAATGACACACAAACTAAATATCATCCTGTTAGGGTCCATGTCTACTTTAGCATTTAGAGGAAACAAATTTATTATGGCTTGCAGAGTTAAATCCATGTTTTATTTCTTGCAGGCCACGGCATATTTCTTTGTGATGCTTATATTGGAGATGCTCATCAGTGCAGTTTGGAAGGGTCGACCCCTCCGAGTTAATGACGGACTGACGTCCCTTTCTGCAGGAGTTATGTCTCGCCTGCCAGAGTAAGTCCAAATTGCTTTGTGGTCGGAAAAATCTTATTTTAGTCACTGCGCTGGAAGGCCCAGGGTGTCTCCGAGCCAAGGACGCTTCATTCAAACGCAGTTGACTTAATATAACAGCTTAATGATACAATTAAGCAGCGCACGATTCTACAATTATATGAATGACATAATCTGTAATATTTTGGATCGCAAGGACGGTAATAGAAATTTAAATAACAAAAACATTATGTTCCTCGTAATTTAACTGTGGCTTTAAAGACCCACCAAGCTGATGTGGCTACTTAAGGATTTCAAAAGGATTTTGAGGTATTGAGAGTAAAAATGTATGCGTTGGTGAATCGTGTGAAATCTGTGCCAAAATCTGGGTGATGCGAGATCTCGGCAGCACCACTGTAAAGTCTCGGTGTAGGACACTTTTGGCAGCAATAAGCATTTAATGTAAGTTTTAGAGGTTTAGGTTCTCTTAGGTAATCGGTTGAAGTAAGGTCGGATTAAGTTTAGCCTCTGTTCTAACCTAAATTTGAACAAAAGTTTTAAAAATAAGTAAATAAGAGAGAGTGAGATAAACTAAGAAGGTAGAGATCATTGGGTGGTCTACTATAGCATCAAGCCCAAGTTGATTGTCCTTCACCTGACCCTGCTCGTTCTCCTCTAACACATTTCACCCCAGCCAGTGCTTTATCATACTCTTCTCTTTCAAATGCCACTTTATGCATTAACATACCTCCATAGACTCAGTCTATCCGGACAGTATGGTCAGCGACAAAATTAGCAGCATCCTCATTCAGCTTAACTCTTCAAGCCTTCAGCCTTGTTGATAGATCCGATTCGCCGCCAGCTCCCACCAAGTTGGCCAAGGGCACCTCCCCTCTTCTTCATGAGGTTTCACACACTCCTGCAAGGAACTCACATTCTACTGGCTTTAGGTCCACCGCCATTTTGGTACCCAGATTCTCTTGCCCTGAGGCCCACAGCCATCTTGGTGCTCACATTTTCCTGGCCCACCTCCGAAAATAAAAAGATGTCCACAAAAGCAACACCATCTTATTCATCTCCATAACTTTAAGTCCAGCAATACAGTACATTACAGTGCAGTGACACTTGAACACAGAATGTCTAACCATCTCTCCTACCCTCCTCAATGTAGGTTCCCCAACAGTGAATTCTCCTCCATAGTCTCTCATGGTGTACCCCAAAAGGGCTACCCCGACTTACATAATGTATGCCAAGGGTGGCCTGTTCCCAATACTCCTTCTGTTTAAGTCCTACCCACTCCAGCTTATATAGCGGTACAGTAACCCTCTAGCACCAACCAAAGTAGTGACAACACTTAAAGGGATACTAACTTCTGCTTATAGTCTGACAGAGGGCGATGTGTTCAGACTTGATGTTGTGAACTCATCCATGTTACAATAAAGTTTTTTGAGACAAATAAAAATGTGGTCAATGTGTGTCTTTTTCTATTTAAATTTGGCAAGTCAAGGAAGGGTGGACCCTAAATGGATCAACACTCACAGTCGGTTAAGGTGAGCCAGATGTTCTCCTAGTGCAGTATCATGTACATGTATCAATGACAGAGCTGAAATTGCTTAAGGAGGGCACTTAGAGCTTACTTTGAGATAGTATGCCATGCATACTTTCCCATATGCTAAGTCCCCCTAGTTCCACTGTCACTGGAAAGCACATCCTCCTACCACCTTATACCCAACTGCTCCCCCTTACAGCTTCTTGCTTCTTTGTCACTGGTGCCGCGATTACTGTGTCACCAATCAGGAACACCAGTCATGCGATAATATTCAGGGCCTGGGTGCCATCACAGGGAAGCAGGTCACATTTTTATTTTATAAGCAAAAATTATGTGTTCAGCATTTCTGGATGTGTCAGATCGAACTATCTGTCTGCTCAATCCACCCCCCTGCCGCTATGTCGCTATGCCTCCTGCTGATGATGCAATCCCTGAAGCTGACAGCGGGAGCCGTTGGCAATGGTTTGCTATATTGAAAGTCATGTCATACGCACCCTGGGCGAAATGGTTGACTGGGTGTAGGACGCTCTAAGCTTGCACATCATAAACGGGGGAGGGGGCGCAGTTTAGCATCTTTGCCCTGGGCACTGGATAACCTTGTCCTGGCACTGGTCATAAGGCCCTGACAGCTCCAAAAAGATCCTCTCCAGAGCTGTCAGGGCCACATAATCAAAACATTTAACTACATCATGCAGTGGCATACCAACGGGGGGTGGGGGTGGGCGGTCTGCCCCGGGTGCCACACATAGGGGGGTGTCAGACCGGTGCCCCCCGCCCTCCATGAGTGAAGCGGTGACAGCAGGGCGACAGGCACAGGCAGCAACGACAGCGCTGTGATAAACCAGGGCAGGGAGAGGTGAGCTGTGACAGGGTGCGGGGGTGACTGACACCCAGGGCCGGCCGCCGGATTCACTCTGCGCCGCACAGCTGGGGAGAGACAGTGAGTGGAGCTGGAGAGAGGACGGCAATTGCTGGACTTAACTCTTCATTGTAAAGTGGTGTTCCGGCTGAAATTATACTTTTTAAATAAAAATACCCCTATAATACACAAGCTTAATTTATTCTAGTAAAGTTAGTCTGTAAACTAAGGTCTGTTTTGTTTATAGCAGTAGTTTGTTATTTTATAAACTTACAGCAGGCCGTGGCCATCTTAAGTGTGGGCATCTGAAGCCAGACTGTATTTCTTCCTGGATCTCATCCTTGCAGATCTCGCACATGCTCAGTGCAGCACAAGCAGTGTAATAGGTTTCAGGTCAGGTTTCCATAGCAACGGCAGTGTCAGAGGAAGTTGCCGCCCCTTCCAAGAAGGCATTGCAAACAGGAAATGATGCGATGGGCCACGGCCAGGGAGGAGGAAGTGAAAAATGAATACAGCAGATATACAGTAGGTGCTGAGAAAAAAAAAAATATCCAATTCGTTTACAGTGCACAGTTTAGTGAGGGATGCTGAAGAGTTGTAAAAGTGGGTGGAACTCCACTTTAACCAGCAGGTGATTGGTTGCTAGGTGGTCCTAGCAACCAATCATTAGCATTGGTAATATGAAAAATTAGCTCCAGCAGTTCCGGCCCTCTGTTCAGTGCTGCTGTGTCTCCAGCTCTGCATCCAAGCCCCAGTAAATTAGGAAGGGGCAATGTGCAATGTGTAGGGGTCCCAAGCTGGGGGTGGGGGGCAATGTGTAATGTGCAGGGGTCCCAAGCTGGGGGTGGGGGGCAATGTGTAATGTGCATCGGCTGACCCCTGACATCTCACCTTTGAGACAGAGAAAGGAATTGAGGACACAGATTCATCAGTTCCTTTTCCTGTAGCCTCAGTTGCACTGCAGATGAATGAACAGGAGACAGAGGCTCCTGTTCATTCATAAACTGAAGCATAGTAAACACAGCTTACTATTCTCAGTTATCAATGGACACAGGCGCGATCATTATCGATCGCCCACTATGTCCACAGAAAAGAAAGAGGGACGATAAATGACATATTTATTGGTCCCTTCCCCCAATCTCCATCAATCTGTATACTTGCAGCAGCTGGCAGGAGAGGAGGAAAGCTGGCAGCACTGCGGGGGTGCGAGGGTTGGCCCAGGCACATAGGGGGTAATCAGATGTGTGGCAACAAAAGAAGGGGATAAGTGCGGCGGGACTGGAGGACAATTACAGAACGCTGCACTATGTCTGTGTCTCTCCCTCCAGCAGCCCAGCAGCTGAAAGCTGGCAGAGGGAGAGTGGGAGAAACTGTCTTTTAGCTGCTGGAGGGATAGACACAGACACAGTGCAGCATTCTGTAATTGTCCTCCTGTCCCACCACACTGATCCCCCTGCTGTCCCCCCTGTGTGCCCAGGCCCCCTACAGGAGGCCTGGTGGTACCTCCCCTATTGGTGGCCCTGTGCAGGAGTGACATTATCCTGTGCTGGCCAATGAAGATGGCTGAAAACTGACACCAGTGAGGGACCGTTGGGAAGATGAGTATTAACCCTTTAGTTCCCCTTTAAAGGGACCACAAACCAAATAATGGAGATACATATCTGCCTTCCTGGACCCATCCCTGGCATGCTGTACAGGCTGTAAATCAATGGATAATTATACTAAAATCCCTAATTTCCTCAGCCCTCTAAATCCTTCAAAAATATTTCCTGAAGCCCCAAAAGATGTATTCCTTCCAGTAAAGTTCCTCTCGAAGTGAACGCTAACTGGGAACGTAGTTATTCCAGTGAAAAAAAATGACTTCATTTTTCGGGCCTCCGAGGCTCGCAGACAAAAACATTTCTCCTGCGGCAAAACATCATCAAATGGAGCCACACAAAAGCTTTTGCGAGATCGGTGGTAATATTTCACTCAAGCGGTCGGTTTGGCAGTGGTTTTAGGCCCCTCTATTAACTATGCGCTCATACACTGGACTGCTGAAGCCATTAAAACACAATATCACTTCATTATTCCAAATGGAACAGAGTGCATTCGCTCCGCGTACCCCACTCAATGCGTAGAAACAATGACCGTATTTTTTTCCCGGGTTGATTAGCTGCGAGAATAATATTGCAGCAGATAGACACCCCACAGGTACTATATTTTGTCATATTGCATGACTCCTAGGAAGCCTTGGTGTATTGAAGGCTTTCGTGTAATAGCCCCGGACAAATTGCGAGCCTGCCTCTTTTAGGGACGCCAATTAGCCCGAACGCCAGGCCGTATATTCAGCTCCCTTTCCATTCTTGTTAAGTGAAACACGCGGCGGAACGGAGGAGTGGAAAACAGATAAAAAAATAAAAAGTGCAGAATTTTTTTTTTTGTTCCATTTAGAGGTGTGAGAAAAAGTCTACTTCTATCCACTGCTCGGGTTTCATCTGCAGCAGAGGCGATTTTTAGGGTGGAGGAAGCCAAGGACGGCTGACAGACATTGCTAAAAGTATTTATTGGCTAAAACCTCCCTCTGTCAGGTGGGATAATGGGTTCAATCATTAGCAGCTGAGAGGGGGATTAATCCGTCAGCATTCACGTCTTTTCTCAGGCGTTATTTTTATACGGCTCGTTGGTTAGGAAAAAAAATAGGCCACATCCTTCTGGTTAATAATCCAGGATTTTTTTTTATGATTATTATTCAGCTTCTTGTTAAAATGGAAGTGTTAGTACTCTTACTTGTAGGAGAGATTTACTAAAACCAGTGCACACAGAATCTGGTGCAACTGTGCATAGCAGCCAATCAGCTTCTAACTTCAGCTTGTTCAATTAGCCACTTGCCGACCGCGCCATAGCCGAATGACGGCTACAGCGTTGTCGGCTAGTTCTGGGTGCCTGTCATATGGCGGCCTCCCGTGATCGTGCCCTGCTGTGATCAGAGTGTCCGGAAGACACTGCTGGTCATAGATTAAGGTAAAGAGCCAATCAGCTGCTCTTTACCACGTGATCAGCTCTGTCCAATCACAGCTGATCACGAAAGGAAACAGAATCCGGTTATCAGCACTCCTTCCCTCATGCGGACAGCATGAGAAGAGGAGAAGAGAGCCGATAAACTGCTTCTCTAAAAAGGACACGTAAACTGATAATCAGGGCACTGATTATCAGTGTCCTGATTATCAGTGCAGTCCCAACATTGCCCACCAGTGCTGCCAATCAGTGCCCACCAGTGCTGCCAATCAGTGCCCATCAGTGCCTCCTCATCAGTGTCACCTATCAGTACTGCCTATCAGTGCCACCTATCAGTGCTCAAAATTGCCGCCTATCAATGCCCATCAGTGCTGCATATCAGTGCCGCCTACCAGTGCCCATCAGTGCCACCTATCAGTGTCACCTATCAGTGCTCATCATTGCCACCTATCAATGCCCATCAGTGCCGCCTATCAGTGCAACCTCATCAGTGCCCACCAGTGCCTTCTCATCAGTGCCCACCAGTGCCGCCTCATCAGTGCCCATCAGTGAAGCATATCTGTGCCCATCAATGCCACCTCATCAGTGCCCATCAGTGAAGCCTATCTGTACCCATCAACGCCCATCAGTGCCACCTCATTAGTGCACATCAGTGAAGGAGAAAAATTACCCGTTTGCAAAATTTCATAACAATGAAAACTTTTTTTCTTCAAAATTTTCAGTCTTTATTTGTTTATTTTGCAAAAAATGAAAACCAGTGGTGATTAAATAGCACCAAAGCTCTAAAAAAGCTTTATTTGTGTGAAAAAAAAATTATAAAAATTCTATGGTTACAGGGTAGCATGACCGCGCAATTGTCATTCAAAGTGTGACAGCGCTGAAAGCTGAAAATTGACCTGGGCAGTAAAAGCGCCCAGTAGGCAAGTGGTTAAGCTTTGACAATAAGACCTCTTTCACACCGGTGCGACTTGTCATGCGATTTGATGTTACAAATTGCATGACAAGTCGCACCCCATTGCCGGCAATGGAACTATTTATATGAATGATTTATATCGCCCTGACTGCGCTACTTTTTTCAGATTTCATTGCATCTTGCTTAGACTTCTGTTAAATGAAGTCCCAAGCTGCAATGAAATCAGCAGTGCAAATCACTCTGATGTGTGGCAGTGAAGTAGCACATTTTCAAAGCCGCACCGGTATGAACGGGGGCTTAAACCTGTAATCTGATTGGTTAGTATGCACAGCTACACCAGATTCTGTGAGCTGTGTGAAGTTGGCACCCCATGTTTGTAAAACCTGAATAAAAATATACCATTCGTTTGTGCCACGTTTGTGCTGATTTGTGCCGCAAAAATGAGCGTTTGTGCCGGTTCGGTTTCTGAGATATTAAACATTCAATTTAATGCAAGCCCCGCCCACTTTGCACCCCATGTCCCTGAATTTTAAAAACAAACGTGCCATTCGTTTGTGCCGCGTTTGTGCTGGTTTGTGCCGCAAAAATAAACGTTTGTGCCGCTTTGGTTGCGGAGATATTGTGCATTATAGTTGCTGTAACCCCGCCCATTTTGCACCCCATGTTCCTGAATTTTAAAAACAAACGCGCCATTCGTTTGTGCCGCGTTTGTGCTGGTTTGTGCCGCAAAAATAAACGTTTGTGCCGCTTTGGTTGCGGAGATATTGTGCGTTATAGTTGCTGTAACCCCGCCCATTTTGCACCCCATGTTCCTGAATTTTAAAAACAAACGTGCCATTCGTTTGTGCCACGTTTGTGCTGGTTTGTGCCGCAAAAATACAACTTTGTGCCGCTTTGGTTGCGGAGATATTGTGCGTTATAGTTGCTGTAACCCCGCCCATTTTGCACCCCATGTTCCTGAATTTTAAAAACAAACGCGCCATTCATTTGTGCTGCGTTTGTGCTGGTTTGTGCCACAAAAAGAAATGTTTGTGCCGCTTTGGTTGCGGAGATATAGTGCGTTATAGTTGCTGCAACCCCGCCCACATTGCACCCCATGTTCCTGAATTTTAAAAACAAACGCACCATTTGTTTGTGCCGCGTTTGTGCTGGTTTGTGCCGCAAAAATAAACGTTTGTGCCGCTTTGGTTGCGGAGATATTGTGCGTTATAGTTGCTGTAACCCCACCCATTTTGCACCCCATGTTCCTGAATTTTAAAAACAAACGTGCCATTCGTTTGTGCCACGTTTGTGCTGGTTTGTGCCGCAAAAATAAAACTTTGTGCCGCTTTGGTTGCGGAGATATTGTGCGTTATAGCTGCTGCAACCCCGCCCACATTGCATCCCATGTTCCTGAATTTTAAAAACAAACGCGCCATTTGTTTGTGCCGCGTTTGTGCTGGTTTGTGTCGCAAAAATAAACGTTTGTGCAGCTTTGGTTGCGGAGATATTGTGCGTTATATGTTGTCAAACCACATTGACTTTACACCTTGTTATTAAAGCTTACATACAGAACCTAAACTCAGCTTGGGTTTCCTTAATGTAAAGCTCCTCCCACTGTACTGGCACTGCACTTCATATTGTACCCTGAAAAAGGCACCTCTGCCGGGTTAGCCCCCCCATATCAAAATTTTTGAAAAAATCTTATGCAGTTTGTTAGATCTTTGTTAGATCAGGTTAGATCAACCGTTGTTTGCGTTAGATCTCACACAGAAGAAGCAATATTAACAGTTATTTGCTTGGGGGGCTAACCCGTCATCAGCCCCCCCTTATCAAAAAATTGACCAAACAGTTAGCTATTTTGGAAGCAATTTGTTAGATCCGGTATGATCAAGTGTTTTTAACGTTAGATCTCACATAATTAGAGACTGATTAAGTGATTAATGTGGGGGGGCTGGCCCCCCCTTATCAAATTTTTGGCCCAAAAATCATTCAGGCTAATAGATATTCGTTAGATCCGGTAAGATCAAGTGGTTTTAACGTTAGATCTCACATAATTAGAGACTTATTAAGTGATTAATGAGGGGGGCTGGCCCCCCTTATCAAATTTTCGGCCCAAAAATCATTCAGGCTAATAGATATTCGTTAGATCCGGTAAAATCAAGTGGTTTTAACGTTAGATCTCACATCATTTTAGAGATATTCCACATCAAAATAGAGATATTAGGTGGTACATATGGACGGGTTAGCCCCCCCCTTATCAAATTTTCGGGCCAAAAATCATTCAAGCTAATAGATATTGGTTAGATCCGGTAAGATCAAGTGGATTTAACGTTAGATCTCACATCATTTCAGAGATATTCCACATCAAAATAGAGATATTAGGTGGTACATATGGACGGGCTGGCCCCTCCTTATATTCAGCGCAATGAAAATCACACCCAACTTTTCCTGGTGCGGCCCAAAAACTTTTCCTCAGCTGCGGGGGCCCAACTTATGATCCTGCACACAAGCCCACTGCTTTCAGAAAATGCCCCTGACCTGAGCTCATCATTGCACATCCATTCCAGATGCTCGTATGTGACATCACATACATCCCATACATCACATACATCACATACAAGCACGTGGGCTGGATGCGAGAGGTGAATCAGCAGGATGAGTGTGCCAGGACAAGTAGATGTGTCTCATCTCTGCTTCCTTTTACCACTCTGCATATCACACATATATCATAGATGAGAAGAGGGTACATTGGTGGGAAAAATGAGCAGGAGGGGTTTAGATGTGGGACAGAAGAACAGGAGGGTACAGCCGTGGGGCAAATGTGCAGGGGGGGTTCAGTTTTGGTGCAGATGAGAAGGAGGTTCAGTGGTGGGACAGAAAAGCAGGGGGGGTAGAACAGTGGGGCAAATGTGAAAGGAGGTGTATTGGTGGGACAGATGAGCAGGAGGTTACAGTGGTGGGGCAGGAGAACAGGGGGGAACATAGGTGGGGCAGAAGAGCAGGGGGTACAGAGGTGAAACAGATGTGCAGGAGGTACATTAGTAAGGCAGATGAAAAAGCGGGTTACAGTGGTAGGGCAGATGAGAAGGTGATTCAGTAGTAGACAGAAGAGCATGGGAATATGGCGGTGGAGCAAATGTGCAGAGAGGTACAGTGTGGGGAGATGAGAAAAATAGTACATTGATGGGGTAGATGAGCAGGGGGGTTACAGTGGTGGGGCAGAAGAGCAAGGGGGTACAGTGGTGGTGCAGATGTGCAGAAGGTGCAGTGGTGGGAGGGATGCGAAGGGGGTTCAGCAGTGGGACAGAAAAGCAGGGGGGTACAGTGATGGGGCAGATGAGCGGGGGAGGGGTTTAGTGTTGGGCCAGATGAGAAGGGGGTTACAGTGGTGGGAAAATGAGCAGGAGGGGTTCAGTGTTGGGGCAGATGAGAAGGGGGTTTAGCAGTGGGACAGAAGAGCAGGGGGTACAGCGGTGGGGCAGATGTGAAAGGAGGTGCATTGGTGCACAGATGAGCAGGGGGTTACAGTGGTTGGGCAGAAGAGCAGGGAGAACAGAGGTGGGGCAGATGTACAGGGGGGTACAGTGGTGGGGCAGAGGAGAAAGGAGATACATTAGTGGTACAGATGAGCAGGGGGTTACAGCGGTGGGGCAGAAGAGCAGGGGGAACAGAGGTGAGACAGATGTGCAGAAGGTACAGTGATGGGGCAGAAGAGAAAGGGGGTTACAGTGGTGGGGCAGATGAGAAAGGGGGTTACAGAGGTGGGGCAGATGAGAAAGGGGGTTACAGTGGTGGGGCAGATGAGAAAGGGGGTTACAGTGGTGGGGCAGATGAGAAAGGGGGTTACAGAGGTGGGGCACATGAGAAAGGGGGTTACAGTGGTGGGGCAGATGAGAAAGGGGGTTACAGAGGTGGGGAAGATGAGCAGGGGGAACAGAGGTGGGACAGATGTGCGGGAGGTACAGTGGTGGGGCAGATGAGAAAGGGGTTTACAGTGGTGGGGCAGATGAGAAAGGGGGTTAGAGAGGTGGGACAGATTAGAAAGGTGGTTACAGTGGTGGGGCAGATGAGCAGATAAGTTCAGTGTTAGGACAGATGAGAAGATGGTTCAGCAGTGAGACAGAAGAGCATGGGGGTACGGTGGTGGGGCAGATGTGCAGGGGGTTACAGTGGTGGGGCAGTTGAGCAGGGGGGTACAGTGGTGGGGCAGTTGAGCAGGGGGGTACAGTGGTGGGGCAGATTTGCAGGTGATACAGTGATCTGAGGTGTGAAGGTGTATGAATTGGGGTTGATCTGAGGCGTGAGAGTGCAGGATGTTAATTTCCCACTACTAAAGTAGTTTACAGCATTTACTTTATAAAAAATCCCTTTCGTGATTGAGATTGTGAAGTTGACTTTTTTTGTTATAAAATCGGCTCAATTTCTTTGAAAACATTTTTCGGCACACTGCTCAAAAGGCTGCTTACCTCCTGGCCTATCAGTTTTTATTAAAGATGGAAAATGGGCTGTGGAGCAAGACCCGCTATCGCCCAAAACTATTTTCTCATTTTCAATAATCAAAGAAGGTAAGGAAAAAAGGATGGAAAAGGTAAGAGGAGAGAAGGGGGGGGGGGGGGGTAAGTCTGGGGGGGGAGGGGGGTGAAATGGCATTGGTTCAGGATAACTATGGTGAACGGGCTCCGGAACTTATCTGTGACATTAAGTCCCAAGAAGGGCAGTACCCTCTGCGGAAACGACAAACTGGTTCCATAGTCCCCAAGTTTTAGAGTATTTTTCCTGTTGGTGTTGTGCAGTGAGTACTAGATCTCCCATCTAATTTGGAATGGAGTTTTTATAGAGTTTGGCTCAGATGGAGGAGACATGTAGCAGGAAAAAGCTGGATCACCAGCAACCTTGTATTCCGTAAATTTTTGCGTGGTTTATCTGTCTCCCAGAAGTGGATCAATTTAGGGCACGGCCAAAATATGTGAAGTCGTGTTCCTCCATCCCCCTGGCATCTCCAACATTGGTCAGTAGTTGCAGGGTGAGGTACCACCTTGTTAACAGTTTATAGTTGGTCTCTTTAATTTTCGTACAAACCGATGATTTCAACGAAAATCTGAGGACATGTTGTATCTGAGCAGATGTAAATGTACGCCCCAGCTTACTTTCCCATTTGTTCAAGAACGGTAAGTGTGGTTGTTCAGCCGAACAGTTCAAGAGGGCGTATGTTTTGGATAGAGCCTGTGGAAGGGAACCCTCTTTGGAACAGTATGCTTCAAAGGACGTCAGGGGACGATTAAATCCCTGTGGATTAGGTAAAGTATTGAGAAAGTTTTGTAATTGTAGCGCTGTCCACAAGGAAAGTTTGAAGGGCTCATTAGCACTACTGTGGAAGGCCATTGGCCTCCCGTTAGGAAGTGGGATGCCTGGACCCTACCTGTTTGGCTTAGGGTCCGAAACATTTGCGGTTCCAGACCAGGGAGGAACCACGGTTTTTCTATGATAGGGAGCAATGGGGAATCAGGGAAGAAAGCCGGTTCTGTGTGCTGACCTGGGAGCATATGCGGAGTGTCGTACCCATTATGGGGTGTGACTTCAGCCCAGGCGGTAGTTGGTCATAGCACCACAGAGCCCCTGGCAGCAGAATGTCAGTCTGGGCCTGTTCCAGTTGTGCCCACATTTTAGAGCAGCGATGCCAAAATGTATTAATTTTAAGCTACTGCCACAGGGGCCTAACTTCTCATATAAAATAACGAACTGTTATGTATTTATCATAGATTAAATAAAACATCTCACTGATCAAACTGCAACAAGCTTTTATCCCTACTTACATTGCGATTATTACTGATTTCTGCCATGTGCATGCTAGGTTTAATGCAATAATAACTTCATCTAACAATTATCTACTAACTTGGATGTTGTTATTGGCAAAGAATATGAAATCTCTGAAATGATGTGAGATCTTACGTTAAAACCACTTGATCTTACCGGATCTAACGAATATCTATTAGCCTGAATGATTTTTGGGCCGAAAATTTGATAAGGGGGGGCCAGCCCCCCCACATTAATCACTTAATCAGTCTCTAATTATGTGAGATCTAACGTTAAAACCACTTGATCATACCGGATCTAACAAATTGCTTCCAAAATAGCTAACTGTTTGGTCAATTTTTTGATAAGGGGGGGCTGATGACAGGTTAGCCCCCCAGCAAATAACTGTTAATAAATCTGTGTGAGATCTAACACAAACAATGGTTGATCTAACCTGATCTAACAAAGATCTAACAAACTGCATAAGATTTTTTCAAAAATTTTGATATGGGGGGCTAACCCGGCAGAGGTGCCTTTTTCAGGGTAAATTATGAAGTGCAGTGCCAGTACAGTGGGAGGAGCTTTACATTAAGGAAACCCAAGCTGAGTTTAGGTTCTGTATGTAAGCTTTAATAACAAGGTGTAAAGTCAATGTGGTTTGACAACATATAACGCACAATATCTCCGCAACCAAAGCGGCACAAATGTTTATTTTTGCGGCACAAACCAGCACAAACGCGGCACAAACAAATAGCGCGTTTGTTTTTAAAATTCAGGAACATGGGGTGCAATGTGGGCGGGGTTGCAGCAACTATAACGCACAATATCTCCGCAACCAAAGCGGCACAAACGTTTATTTTTTGCGGCACAAACCAGCACAAAGGCGGCACAAACAAATGGCGTGTTTGTTTTTAAAATTCAGGAACATGGGGTGCAAAATGGGCGGGGTTACAGCAACTATAACGCACAATATCTCCGCAACCAAAGCGGCACAAACGTTTATTTTTGCGTCACAAACCAGCACAAACGCGGCACAAACAAATGGCGCGTTTGTTTTTAAAATTCAGGAACATGGAGTGCAATGTGGGCGGGGTTGCAGCAACTATAACGCACTATATCTTCGCAACCAAAGCGGCACAAACGTTTATTTTTGCGTCACAAACCAGCACAAACGCGGCACAAACAAATGGCGCGTTTGTTTTTAAAATTCAGGAACATGGAGTGCAATGTGGGCGGGGTTGCAGCAACTATAACGCACTATATCTCCGCAACCAAAGCGGCACAAACGTTTATTTTTGCGGCACAAACCAGCACAAACGCGGCACAAACGAATGGCACGTTTGTTTTTAAAATTCAGGGACATGGGGTGCAAAGTGGGTGGGGTTGCAGGAACTATAACGCACAATATCTCCGCAACCAAAGCGGCACAAACGTTTATTTTTGCGTCACAAACCAGCACAAACGCGGCACAAATGAATGGCGCATTTGTTTTTAAAATTCAGGAACATGGGGTGCAAAATGGGAGGGGTTACAGCAACTATAACGCACAATATCTCCGCAACCAAAGCGTCACAAACGTTTATTTTTGCGGCACAAACCAGCACAAACGCGGCACAAACGAATGGCGTGTTTGTTTTTAAAATTCAGGAACATGGGGTGCAAAATGGGCGGGGTTACAGCAACTATAACGCACAATATCTCCGCAACCAAAGCGGCACAAACGTTTATTTTTGCGGCACAAACCAGCACAAACGCGGCACAAACGAATGGCACGTTTGTTTTTAAAATTCAGGAACATGGGGTGCAAAATGGGCGGGGTTACAGCAACTATAACGCACAATATCTCCGCAACCAAAGCGGCACAAACGTTTATTTTTGCGGCACAAACCAGCACAAACGCGGCACAAACGAATGGCGTGTTTGTTTTTAAAATTCAGGAACATGGGGTGCAAAATGGGCGGGGTTACAGCAACTATAACGCACAATATCTCCGCAACCAAAGCGGCACAAACGTTTATTTTTGCGGCACAAACCAGCACAAACGCGGCACAAACGAATGGCACGTTTATTTTTAAAATTCAGGAACATGGGGTGCAAAATGGGCGGGGTTACAGCAACTATAACGCACAATATCTCCGCAACCAAAGCGGCACAAACTTTTATTTTTGCGGCACAAACCAGCACAAACGCGGCACAAACGAATGGCGTGTTTGTTTTTAAAATTCAGGAACATGGGGTGCAAAATGGGCGGGGTTACAGCAACTATAACGCACAATATCTCCGCAACCAAAGCGGCACAAACGTTTATTTTTGCGGCACAAACCAGCACAAACGCGGCACAAACGAATGGCACGTTTGTTTTTAAAATTCAGGAACATGGGGTGCAAAATGGGCGGGGTTACAGCAACTATAACGCACAATATCTCCGCAACCAAAGCGGCACAAACGTTTATTTTTGCGGCACAAACCAGCACAAACGCGGCACAAACGAATGGCGTGTTTGTTTTTAAAATTCAGGAACATGGGGTGCAAAATGGGCGGGGTTACAGCAACTATAACGCACAATATCTCCGCAACCAAAGCGGCACAAACGTTTATTTTTGCGGCACAAACCAGCACAAACGCGGCACAAACGAATGGCACGTTTATTTTTAAAATTCAGGAACATGGGGTGCAAAATGGGCGGGGTTACAGCAACTATAACGCACAATATCTCCGCAACCAAAGCGGCACAAACTTTTATTTTTGCGGCACAAACCAGCACAAACGCGGCACAAACGAATGGCACGTTTGTTTTTAAAATTCAGGAACATGGGGTGCAAAATGGGCGGGGTTACAGCAACTATAACGCACAATATCTCCGCAACCAAAGCGGCACAAACGTTTATTTTTGCGGCACAAACCAGCACAAACGCGGCACAAACGAATGGTGCGTTTGTTTTTAAAATTCAGGAACATGGGGTGCAAAATGGGCGGGGTTACAGCAACTATAACGCACAATATCTCCGCAACCAAAGCAGCACAAACGTTTATTTTTGCGGCACAAACCAGCACAAACGCGGCACAAACGAATGGCGCGTTTGTTTTTAAAATTCAGGGACATGGGGTGCAAAGTGGGCGGGGCTTGCATTAAATTGAATGTTTAATATCTCAGAAACCGAACCGGCACAAACGCTCATTTTTGCGGCACAAATCAGCACAAACGCGGCACAAACAAATGGTATATTTTTATTCAGGTTTTACAAACATGGGGTGCCAACTTCACACAGCTGATTCAGCGTGCACCAATTTTAGTAAATCGCCCCCTATATGTAGGAGAACATTGTTATATACTGTACAGTAGTTGGTAAGGTTGAATAAAGACACCAGTCCATCCAGTTCAACCTCAGGGGTTGATTTACTAAAACCGGAGAGTGCAAAATCTGGTGCAGCTCTGCAGAGTAGCCAGTGGCAGGACAAGATCACCCAGTGCCCAGGGCAATGATGCCAAATTGCGCGCCCCCCCCCTTCATTTTGTGCAAGCTTATGAGGAGGGAGGGGGAGAGAGAGCACAGCCCGCACCTCCTCCTGGCTCTTTCCTCCTTTCCCTGCCACTTCCAGTGCTGGGCTGACAGAAATAGTGATGCTGCTGTCACTACCCCTGTCAGCCATATAGTAGAAGGAACTTGCGGCGCCCCCATCCCTACAATACATGCTGCCCCCAGGACGGCCGTCCCTTCTGCCCACCCCTTGTCCTGGTCCTTAGGGTAGCCACTCAGCTTCTAACTTCAGTGTTTTTTAACCTTAATGCATTCACGTGTGTGTGTATATATATATATATATATATTTATAGCAGTAGAGCAATGGACGGTGTCAGCAGTGTAAGGTATTTTTAATTATTATAACTTTTTTACTATTTTATTATTTTTTTAACAATAGTTTACCACTTTTTTTCACAATTTTTTAGAAGCCTCATTTGGGGGCTTTGGTAAAATAACAGGGGTCTAAACAGACCCCCGATGTCTCACTTTTGAAACAGAGAAAGGGACTCAGGACAAAGATTCCCCAGTCCCTTTCTCTGCAGCCAAGCAGCAGGGGAAATCTGCGCAGCACAGCGTGATTAGGGTGTGCCCTGTCACACCTGGCACACCCTGTGCGCACGCCTTTGCTATGCATTAAGGTGAAAAAAACACCTGGCAGTGACTGGCCCCCCCAGCCTCCCCGTTTCACTTACCCGAGCCCTGGAACTTCATCCGGGGGGGACGTGCTCTTCCTCTGCCCGGGGTTCTCGGCTCTTGATTGGATAGATTGATAGCAGCGCAGCCATTGGCTCCCGCTGCTGTCAATCAAATCCAATGACGCGGGCGCCAGGGGGGGCGGGGCCGAGTCATACATTCGGCGGCTATGGACGCTGAATGATGGACTCAGGAGCGCGCCTGCAAGGTAACCCCCTTGGGAGAGCACTTCTCCTAGGGGCTTATCTAATGTGGGGAGGAGCCGCGAGAGCCGCCGAGGGACCCCAGAAGACGATGATCGGGGCCACTCTGTGCAAAACGAGCTACACAGTGGAGGTAAGTATAACATGTTTGTTATTTATTTTTTGTTAAATAAACAAAGCTTTACAATCACTTTAAGCTTTGATTAAAAATCTTAGATACCGAATGATTTCTATGCAGAGTTGCACCAGATTTTGCACTCTCCAGTTTTGGTAAATCAACCCCTGAGTCTGTCTGTGTGTTTAGAAATTTCTATATCCCGTACGTTGTGTTCACGAATGCCCTGTTCGTATGTCACGCACTTATTGGATTTACACGCTTTTCCACATGTCACGCATAGGGCAGCCCATTCACTTCAATACCCTATATGCGTTTGTCAGCCAAAAGAAGCTCCTGCTCCTTTTTAGGCGACAAGCCTAGCGTGATTTTTTTAATGTGTTTTGCCGCAATTGTCGCACAGTAAGCACCTCCTTTGGGGGTACCATTAAGAATAATGGCACCGGAATGTGTTTCACGCATTTTACTGTGATTTGGAATCGCAGGTGATTCCGTCCACGTTTTCAAATCACCTAATGTGAATAGGACCTAAGAAACAGATCTAAACGTTTTTTTTTTTAACTTATCTACAATCGCCGTTGACACCCTCCTGATAGAAAAAAGGCAATAGCTGAGCAAAGGTCGCAGAGTCGCTTGTTTGTTTGTTTTTTTTTCTTAACCACTTCACCTCTTACACCTGTTCCTGTCCTATGGATCACAGCAATTTTTACATTTCTGCTATGAACTTGTTTATTCAGCGATAACTTTGTCATTACATAAGATAACAAGGTAATACATACTGTATATTGTTTTTTTTAAAGGGGAAGTCCAAAATGAGCTCGTTTGGCCAGGCTTCACCTCTGGGTCACAGGAGAGCAATTCGTTCTGCACTCCTGTGACCCGTTTCCAGCGGAGAGAGGTCTGAAGTCCGCTGTCTGCTGACATCACTGGAATCAGTCCAGGCACCGCGTCATCCCGACAATAAAGTCTGGATCTGCCAGGTGCCTGGACTGACACCCAGCTCAGCCTCTCAGCGAGCCGCCCCTCCACAGCTCAGCGCTCCAATGAGCGTGGAAGTGCAGAGAGGAGAGCTGCTGATTGACAGTCAGCAGCTCTCCGCTTGGGGATCTGTGGGAACCGATCCACTGGCGATGTTCGATCGCTCAGTTCTCAGTGCAGAGGCGCCGGGGGACCGATGCTGCATCCATCTAGGTAAGTGTAAATGGGTAAAAAATAAACAAACCCATACTTCTCTTTTAAGGACAAACAAGGCTTTTTTTTCCATAATTATTGTCTTGCAACAATTTATTTATTTATTTGCAGTCCTTTGACAATTAAATGTAACAACATTAAACAAAACACGCTTTTTCTTTCTTTCTTTCTTTCTTTCTTTCTTTCTTTCTTTCTTTCTTTCTTTCTTTCTTTCTTTCTTTCTTTCTTTCTTTCTTTCTTTTTTCTTCTTTATAACAGTGTTAGTTAAAAGTTAGTTAAAAGTTGCATTTTATTCTATAATTTGTCCTGCATTACACAGTTATTTACAAATAAAATAATAAAGTTTTTTTTTTTTTTATGTGAAACATGTAACTATATGTTAAATGTAAAAATAAAACAAACAAACAAAAGGTTTAAATAATAATAGTGAATACATTTAAAAAAAAAAAACCTGCAGCAAAAAAATAATTGTATGGATATGGAGAATAAAGAGTTAGGGCCGGTTCACACCATGGAAACGCAGCCTGGATGCGTTCTAGATGCTTTTCTGCATGCACGTTTTTGACATGTTTCTGATGCGTTCCAGTGTTTTGATCCGTTTTTAACCACTTCCACACCAGGCACTTCCCCCATTCCTGCCGATTAAAAAAAAAAACTGATGGGCACTGATAGAGAGCACTGATGGGTACTGATAGGTGGCACTGGATAGGCAGCACTGATGAGGAGCTACTGACAGGCATTACTGATGGAGCACTGATTGGCATTTTTTTGGGCACTGATTGGCACTGTTGTGGGCTCTGATCGGCATTGTTGTGGGCACTGACAGGCGTTTATTATGAGGATAGGCTGGCAGGTGTTGGGCACTGATTGGCAGCTGATGGGCACCTTTTGACGGGGGCTGTGCTGATAATCAATGTGCTGATTATCAGCACAGACCCCCCCTCTGACAGGGAGAGCCGCCGATTGGCTCTCCCTGTCAGCGTGAACCGAGGAAAGCCGTTTACCGTCACTTCCTGGTTCACGCGATGATCAGCTGTGATTGGTCACAGCTGATCACGTGGTAAGAAGCCTCTGTCGGAGGTGTCATATC
Organism: Aquarana catesbeiana; assembly: GCF_042186555.1. Lineage (NCBI taxonomy): Eukaryota > Metazoa > Chordata > Amphibia > Anura > Ranidae > Aquarana > Aquarana catesbeiana. The sequence continues at coordinate 23,080,705 of NC_133328.1, forward strand.
ACGATCAGAGTTGCGGTGTGTCAGACTGACACACAGCACCAGTGATCAACACGCTCTGCGCCCCCCGCGGGCAAGCGCCGGCTTTGTTATCCTGATCACATCATGTGACGTCCAGTCAGGATATCACAACCACTTTGCCGCCGTCATTCTGCTATATAGTAAGTGGCAAGTGGTTAATGCAGTCCAGTGCATGTTTTCCCCTCTTTTCTTAACCTTAAGTAAGGACATGTGCATTCCAGTGCATTTTTGGTGCGTTCCAGTTTGTGATGGGTTTTACAGTGTTCTGGTACAGTCCAGTGCAGAAAAAACGCAGCATGTTCTACATTTTTTTTCTGGAACTGGAACTCACTGGAACTGCAAGCACTGGTGTGAACTATGCCATTGAAAACCATATAACCTACTTTCCATGCAGTTTTGATGCAGAAAAAAATGCACTGGACTGCATGTGGTGTGAAATGGCCCTTAAATTGGTTGTAAGGGACAAGGTTTTTTAACCTACATGCATTCTATGTATTAAGATAAAAAAAGTCTGTGTGCAGCAGTCCCCCCAGCCCCCCCCCCCCCCATAATACTTACCTGAGCCCCCTCTCGATCCAGCAATGTCAACGAGAGCCTTGGGGTTCTGAGGACTCACACTCCTTATTGGCTTTTGGCAGCTACTGTCAATCACAGCCAGTGAGCCAATCAGGAGACGGAGGGGATGGGGCCAAGCCACGGCTTGGGAGTGCGCCTGCTTGGGTGCCCCCACAGCAAGCTGTGACACATAGAGCTGTGGCTTGGGAGTGCTCCTGTTTGGGTGCCCCCACAGCAAGCTGCTTGCTGTGGGGGCACCCAGCAGGAGGAAGGGGCCAGGAGCGCCAACAAAGGACCCGAGAAGAGGAGCATCAGGGCTGCTCTGTGCAAAACCACTGCACAGAGGAGGTAAGTGTAACGTGTTTGTTATTTTAGAAAAAAAAAAAAAACAAGACTTTAGTATCGCTTTAATGAGGGCTGGTTAGTGTAAACTAAGGGGTAATAAGGGGTTAAACTAAACTTTTTAATTTTTTTTTACTTGTGAGGTTGCTTTAACGCTTGGTTCACATCTATGTGTGTGTGGAGGCCGCATTTGCTTGGGCACGGCAGCACATTCATTTGAATAGGCTGCCATGCCTGCATTTCCCGCAGAAAAAGGTGCATTCCCTGCAGCTCCTGCACCCACAAATATGCGGCAGCCCCGTGCGTTTTCCACAGAAACCCAAGGAGTTGTACGTGGCTGGGAGGAGGTACTTACGTATCATGTGTTCCTTAGTGACCCAGAGGACTCAGAATCGAATGCCTCTGCAAACTTTCGCTGCGTGGCCTCCCTGATTCTGCAAAGCCTGCGAAAGGACCCTAGGATTCGTGGTATCAAGGAGAGGGATCATTACTGGCTGGCAACCCTTCTTGATCCACATTACAAGGGTAAGGTTGCAGAACTCATCCTGCCTTCACAGGGGGAGCAGAGGATAAAACATCTTTAGGAGGCCTTGAAGAAAGGTTTGTGTAACGCATTTCCAGACCCTGGGAGGTTACAATTTCCTGGTGCTGGACAACGTGTTGCTGAGGCTTTGTTCAGTCAGAGGCAGAGCGATGGAGAAGGTGGCCGGCTGACCGATGCCTTTAAACAATTTTTCAGTCCTCAGCGCCAAGGTCTGATCGGTTTAAGCAACCATTGCCAGTGTCTGCATTACATGGTGCAGGAATATCTAGGGGCAAGAGCAGACTTGGAGACTTTTCCAACGGAGCACCCACTGGGTTACTGGGTCTTGAGGATGGACCACTGGCCAGAACTGGCCTGTCCTGCATCCAGCATGCTTTCTGGTCGTACATTCAGTGCTGCTGGAGGGTTTGTAATGGATCAAAGAGTGCGCCTGTCCTTCGTTGATAGGCTCACATTCATAAAAAAGGAATCAGTCTTGGATCAGCATCTATCAAGCACCTGATGCTGATGTAACTGATTGTATTTGCTATGGATGTGGGATCCCTTGAAGATTGCCTATGCTGACTATCCTATTCCTCCTTAATCTTGATGATGCTAGCTTCCAACAATTTTTTTGGTTTAGGGCACCACCACCACCCAAGGCCCAATTTTTAATGTTTAACAGGGGCAGGTAATTACAATTTTTGATATAATATTTCACAGCAGGGCCCATCCCTGTGCCCACCAAGAGTAACTGTGAGGGCTTACAGTGTTCTGGTACCACCACCACCTAAGGCCCAATTTTCTGCAGGGTATACAGGGCAGGCTGTATAGTACATATACTGCTGTTCGGAGTATATAGTGCCTGGAGGGGACCCATGCCATATTTTAAAAAATGATTATCATCTATATTGCCGGCCCCGACAATACATGACAGCCGCGAGCCGTTTTGAATGACATTTTTTCTTTTAGAAATGTCATTTTGCTGTGGTATTGTTCTAAACACGGGAAAAATGTGCTACTTTACAGGAATACTAAGGACACCCCCAGGCACGATATTTAAAGGAATATTTCATTTGTCTTCAGCAAGCTGTTTGCAGGCTTTCTTGTGCATAACCTTTGGAAGAAGCTTCCTTCTAGGATGATAGCCATGCAGACCAATTAGATGCAGCGTGCGGCGTATGGTCTGAGCACTGACAGGCTGACCCCCCACCCCTTCAACCTCTGCAGCAATGCTGGCAGCACTCATATGTCTATTTCCCAAAGACAACCTCTGGATATGATGCTGTGCACGTGCACTCAACTTCTCAGTTTCAGGGTCTTGGCAATCTTCTTATAGCCTAGGCCATCTTTATGTAGAGCAACAATTCTTTTTTTCACGTTTGTGAGATACTGTATGCATAGAACATTCTTCCCAGTGATCACCAATGTAAGGAGCATTCTTCCCAGTGATCACCAAAGTAAGGGGCATTCTTCTCACTGGCTACCAATGTAAGGAGCACTCTTCCCATTGACCACCAATGTAAGGAGCACTCTTCCCACTGACCATCAATTGTAAGGAGCATTCTTTCCATGGACTACCAATGTAAGAAGCATTCTTCCCATGGACCACCAATGTAAGAAGTATTTTTCCCACTGACCATCAATTGTAAGGAGCATTCTTCCAGAACTAACCACACAATTAGGGAGCTTTCATCCCACTGATCACCAATGTAAGGACCATTCTCCCTACTGACCATCAATGTAAGGAACATTTTTCCCAATGGCCCATAATGTAATGAATATTCTTCTCACTGATCCCCAATGTAAAGTGCATTCTTCCCACTGATCACTAATGTAAGGTCCATTCTTCCCGCTGACCATCAATGCAAGGAACATTCTTCTCACTGACCACCAATGTAAGGAGCATTCTTCCCAATGGCCCCTATTGTAATGAACATTCTTCCCACTGATCACCAATGTAAGGAACATTCTTTCCACTAATCACCAATATAAGGTCCATTGTTCCCGCTGACCATCAATGCAAGGAGCATTTTTTTTTACTAACAGACAATTTTTTAGTTTTTGGACCCCTTGATAATGACCTATTGGATGAAATGGGGGGTGTTTCTGGTGCTGACGTCAAGCCGTTGCACAATCTCAGGTCGGCAGCAGCTTTACATGTGAGTGTACTATGCTTTTTATGTACTTGTATGCTTTTAATCGGATCCAAATAAAATACTACATTAGCAGAGGTCTCTCTTGGCTGGTGGTGAGCTTTGTTTGCCCTAGCCGGAGTACATCAGAAGGAGCCACTGAATGTGAGATGGCGCACGGACTCCCGAGAGATTTCTTTCACTTGTCACAGGCGCTAATGCTGCTGTAATGGCAGCTATACATTTTGGTGAGTGTTGAATTCACTGGGAGCTGGTGGCTGGTTCTTTTGAGCACTTTTTGAAGAATTCACACTTGTGTTATAGAGAGGGACTGCTGATATCACTTCCACGGTTTAGGATCATTGTGAAAATAATTCAGTGTGGGACTTTTAGTTTATTTAATATTTTTTACTGACTTTTTGGCACTATATTCTTTTTGCTGTCATATATCATTTGTGCATTATGGAGAAGGATCGCTGATTCCATGTAAGGAGCATTCTTCCCACTGACCACCAATGTAAGAAACATTCTTCTCACTGATCACCAATGTAAGGTGCATTCTTCCCACTGACTACCAATGTAAGAAACATTCTTCCCACTGATCACCAATGTAAGGTGCATTTTCCCCGGTGACCATCAATGCAAGGTGCATTTTCTTACTAACAGCAAATTATTTTGTTTTTGGACCCCTTAATATTGTCCTATTGGACGAAATGCATTGGGCGGAGGTTCTGGTCCATATGTATGTGTAATTCATTTACTTTGGGACTTTTGCATTATATTATTACTCTATATGAATTATTTGTATATTATTTAATTTTATCACTACACATCTGTATATAAATTCTTTTGTTTTGTAAAAGTAAAAAGTGATTCTGCGCTAATGGTAAAAAAAATCAGTACGAATGAGCTGGGGCAAAAAAATGCATAGGGTAAACACACATAACGAAAAACTTTCTCATTAGGATGCCGTGCTGACAAAGATAATTTACATAAATATGGAAAATTTATGTAACATTATTAAATGAAACAGAGCACCGAGCTCACATAGTGTAAAATCCTGGGTGGTACTTTATTAAAAACACGCCAAAAAGTCAAGGCAATGGGCGTCTCGCTGTCCAAAGAAAACTATGATTCCCACAATGCAATGCAGGACCACACATGCGTTGTGACGTTCCGCCTTGTGTACGTTTTGTCAAAAATGACGTCATCTTCATTGCATGAACTTTATATATTATTCATTTGTGTTACATGAATTTTCCATACTTATGTAATTCACTATCTTTATCATTTTATTTTTATTGACTTTGAATGTATATGTTAATTTATTTACCATTTATCTTACAGAAAAAAAATTATTTTGTTTTAGCAGGGGTTCCTCAAGACCTGAAAAGTTTGACAAAGACTGTATTATAGTGTATAATCTTTATATTTTAACAAGATAACTTATAAGGCCACTTGCCAACCTGCCCATAGTAAAAGTACGTCATTACATGGACGTTAAATAACGGGGTTATGGCAGCAGTTAGCTGCCACAACCCTGTTTTTTTTTTTTTTTAACTATGGCCAATTCTCTTTCAGATAAAAGTGGTCCCGCAGGTGTATTCACCGCAGGATCACTTTTAGAAGCAGCTGGAGGGGTGCCCCCCCCACCTTCCTCTGCTTCTCAGTCGGCTAACCTAACAGGTCGGTAAAGCCTGCGAGCGATCCAATGCCGCTGTTAGCTGGGCATGGAGAAAAGTAAGGCCAAGATGGCTGCCACTCATGTCTATGCCCTTGGAGGACTGGAGCGACATCACTTCCAGTTCTCGGGCCATAGTATTTTTTTTTTTTTTTTTTTAAAGCGAAAGTTTAAAAAAACTTTTTTTTCCTTTTGTTTTAAAAGGTAAATGAGAGATTTGGGGTCTTTTTGACCCCAGATCTCTCAATAAAGAGGACCATCCTTATTTCTATTACAAGAGATATTTACATTCCTTGTAATAGGAATAAAAGTGATAAAAAAAAATAAAAATAAAATGGGACAGTGTAAAAATGTAAAATAAAAAGTGAAATAAATAATAATAATAAAAAAAATTTAAAGCACCCCATCCCTCTGTGCTCGCGCACAGAAGCGAAAGCACGCGTAAGTTACGCAAGCATATGTAAACGGTGTTCAAACCACACATATGAGGTATCACCGTGAACGTTAGAGCGAGAGCAATAATTCTACCAGAAGAACCTCTCTGTAACTCTAAACAGGTATGCTGTAAAAAATGTTGAAAGCGTCACCTATGGAGGTTTTTAAGTACCGAAGTTTGGCGCCATTCCACGAGTGTGTGCAATTTTAAAGCATGACATGTCAGGTATCTATTTACTCAGTGTAACATCATCTTTCACATTATACAAAAAAATGGGGTAAATAATGTATTTTTTTTTATTATTCATTAAAGTGTATTTTTTATTTTTTTTTTTTACATAAAAATATATTTTTTTTTTACAAAAAATATTGCAACAATCGCCATTTTATTATCCAGGGTCTCTGCTAAAAAAATATATATGTTTGGGGTTTCTAATTAATTTTCCAGCAAAAAATGCTGATTTAAACTTTTAAGCAAAAAGTTCCAGAAAAGGCCCGGTCTTCAACTGGTTAATCTGAAATGAATAATATGGTTATCGGGGATGTTGTGCCTTAATAAACACCTTGTCCACCATATGTACTATGATAATATTCCCTGCTTTGTCCAAAAAAAAAATAAAAATTGTACTTTTAGATACACTTTAAATATCTTTTACTTTTTTCATGTTGCCAGTTTTTGTTGCTACATAATGGTATGCCGCCCTAAACACACATCAACAGATTAAAAGGGGGGCCAATGCTGCAGCGGTGCGGGCATGTTTTGCATCGATCGGTGTCAGCGCGTTCTGATCTCTGACACAGCCGTAAATTGAGCGTCTGTTTAAGGCCTGGCACCTGTGCAGGAAATAGGACATTCCGCTTACCAACACTTTGACTCTGCGTTCCAAATGGTCTCCCCTATTATCCCGAGGAAGAAAACACTCTGCGATTAAAACCATACTGTTAAACCGCTCTCTCTCATATGTGCAGCCAGATTTTCATCTGGTAACAAGAAGCTTTGTACTTTGCTCTCGCATTAGTGTTTTTATTTATTTTATTTTTTTTGTTTTTTTTAATGGCTTGCTGGATTTTTACCCAGGCTGAAAAAAGTAACAGGAATTGCAGGTTTCCAATCGAGGAGAAGTTACACTTTGTCCCTGAAAAATAATTCAGAGGGATATTAGAAACGGATTATATTAAAAGAACACAAAATCGAGGAAACAATATAAAACATAAAATGGAAACTTTGGGCAATTTTCAGTATATGATGGAGGCAGAGACATGGTTTCATAGTTAGGATGAAAAAAAAGACACAAGTTTAACTAATATAATGGAAAAAAAAAAAAAAATTTAAATAAATAAAAAAAAAATAGTTACATAGTTAGGATGAAAAAATACACAAGATCAACTAATATAAGGGGAAAACCCACAAAAAATAAAATAAATTTTATATATATATATATATATATATATATATATATATATATATATATATATATATATTTATGGGTGGAGCCCTATGTCCGATATGGACATAGATAACATTTGTAGTTAACATAAAACTTACCATCGGAAATAGACCTGGAAGTGTGGACTTACCATATGAAATGGACCTGAAAGTGTGCCTTGGTCTAATGGCCGGTATGCCAAAATAAGGGGGCATACCCTGGTTTTAAGAAATGATTATTCTGTAGAGAGAAATGAAATGAAATGAATGAATGAAATGAATGCCTTGAAATGGGGATGGGAGGGTGGGTATCGCGCACAGGAAACCGACAAGCACCACAGGTGAGCGGGCTGCTTAAATACCCCCCGGGCTCCTCCCATAAATTCAGGCCACCATACTGGCCTTCCTACTTATGGGTGGAGCCCTATGTCCGATATGGACATAGATAACATTTGTAGTTAACATAAAACTTACCATCGGAAATAGACCTGGAAGTGTAGACTTACCATATGAAATGGACCTGAAAGTGTGCCTTGGTCTAATGGCCGGTATGCCAAAATAAGGGGGCAAAAACATTCAGGTAGGGGTATAATATTTTATTGGTTTTCAGGTATTCATTGAGCCAATTTGGAGAATGCCTGTGCCATCTCTACTTGAGGATTGGGTATATACCGGGCGAAGCAGGCTGATTTGCCTCTGCCTAGTCTTTTGATGATGTGGTCTGGAACCCCATGGCGGGATGCTGCGGAGGCTGCTCCGATGCGGAAGGAGTGTCCGGAGTACTGACTGGGGTTAAGGTGAAGATTGCGGAGAAGTATCCTTATGTGTTTTACAAACTGACAGGCGTTTAAGGGTTTAACTGGGAATGGTAGAAGAGGACTGGTGTCCGATTGTTCAGGCAGGAGTGAGAGGAGACGATTAAGTACGGTGACTGGACACCAGCTGTTATTGGTTCTGTAGAGGTGAATGTCCACTCCAGAGCCTGTTTGCTGAGTTTTAGAAACCTCGAAGTGAAGGATGAAATGGTCTTGGTGGCGAAGCAAGTGCCGTCTGCATAATACTTGGTCTGTGGGGTTGTTATAGGTGAATTCGCCAGGTCGCAAGAACCTGTAGTAAGCCAAATATATGGCTGCTTGTAGGACCGTGCTGGGCAGCAGACCGAATGGCGAAGTAGCCAGAATAGTCGACATATCCCTGAAGATGGGCCCCGTAATGGGTAAGCGCTTGGTGCTGATCACTGGTTGTTGTTTCTGAATGCCCCTTAGGATGGCTCGTATAGCGTGTGATGAGAACAGTGAAGATTATGTGGGGTCTTCCAGGGTCACGAAATGTTGTATGCCGGCTAGGTATAGCCGAATGGTATTGTAAGATAAGGCCAGCTGAGTGTGGCAGTATGAAATGAAGGCCAGTACCTGTTTGACATCTGTTGGTCCTTTACAGCAGGATGTGAGAAATTTATTGAACGCCTTCCAAGTTGTCTGGTAGGCTTTGAGTGTGTTATGAGAGAGTGAGTGATTGATGAGCTGCGTTGCTCCTTGTAAATGTTGAACTAGTCCAGGGTCAGTTGTGACCAGACAGGAATAGGGGCCGACACTAGATCGGCTCCGGGAACCTGTTTGGAAAAAGAGGTGTAGTTAAAACGTGACAGTGCGTCAGCGGCTAAATTGTATCTACCTGGAATAAATGCACAGTGTATGTTAAACTGATGCTGTAAGGACAGTTGTACCAATCTGTGCAGGAAGGACATGACTGCTAGGGACTTGGACCTGCCTTTGTTGATGATGTCTGCCGTGGCCTGATTGACCCCAGAGTTGTGCAGCTGCCACTATGGGATAGAGTTCGAAGAGGGAAGATGTTTGAATAAAGCCGGGTATCAACAGTATCTGTTGAGGCCAGGGTCCTGAAAACCAATGATGGCCAAAAATTGCCGCGAAACCTGTGGTGGCTGCAGCGTCTGTCACCACCTGGGGTGACAGGGCCGAAACCATGGGTTTAATAGGGATATACCATTCCAGGCGGACCGGAATTCGTCCCACATAGATAGGTCCGCTATTGCTGCGGAGTCTAGATTTAAGATCTGATCGGGGTCTTGTGTTTCTGGCAGGAATCTCAGCAGGCGTGACACGAAGGTGCGGCCTTGTGGAATAATTCGCCTGGCGAAATTCAGCATTCCCAGGAGAGATTGCAACTGCTTCTTGGTACACCCCTTGGTGTGGGTAAATTTGTGAAGGACCGCCCTAATGCGGGTTCGTTTGTCGAGGGGGAGACTGGCTTGCATAGCGCAGGTGTCTAAGTTGACCCCGAGAAAGGTGACGTTGTGTGCTGGGCCTTCTACTTTGTGCTCGGCGATGGGAACATTGAGTTTTCCGAATATCGCTCTGAGTTTGTCGAGGTCTCCTGGGGGCTTGCTGGGAGGTTCTATTAGTAGGAAGTCGTCCAGGTAATGGATGACTTCTTGGCACTGAGCCTTGTGTAACCGTATCCAAGCAAGGGACTGAGCGAATGTGTCGAAGAGCCAAGGGCTACTCTTTGAACCGAACGTCAGTTTTGTGGCAAAATAATATGCCTCCTTCCACTTGATGCCATGCCAGCACCAAAGGGATGGGTGGATAGGCCGGAGCTTAAAGGCATCCGAGATGTCGGCTTTGGAAAGCCAGGCACCTGTACCTGCTTTGATGACTGCTTGTATCGCCATGTCTACGGAGGAATATTTTAGGAAGAATTCTTCGGAGGGAATCAGGGAATTGAGACTGGGGATGTGGGAAGAATGAGGTGCAGACAGGTCGTACACCAAACGTAATTTATTTGTGAATTTTGCCCTTGACAAGCCCAATAGGGCTGACTCTCCAAGTGCTGAAAGGGGGCTGAGTGAAAGGGCCTATAACGTACTCTCGGTCTACTTCTGCTTGTAAGAGCCGATCTATGGCTTGTTCGTCGATGGCTGCTGAATGAAGATTCCCACATTCGTACGTACTGTGAGGTAGTGAAATGAGGCCGGTGTGAAAGCCTACTGTAAAGCCCTGAATAAGGTAGGTGACCAGAGAGGGGGTGGGATGTGAGGTGAGGTAGAGTCTTAGCCATAAGACATTGATCCGGCTTAGTCATGCCCTCTTCTGTTGTTTTGACTTCGCACAAGTTCCTTGGGTGCGCTCTTTGGCATAAGGTGCAGATGTGGAGTAGGCGGCACTGACTGCAGTTGCGGGACCCATAATTGTAATTATTGCAGATGGCTGCCCCTCCCACGGTTCGGACTGGGCTTCCGAATTTGTCCACCTGAGGCGTTTGTTCAGGGGCCGACTGACCCTGAAGTGCACCGGAGGTAGAGGGAAATTCGAAAGGACGTTTGATAGTCGCATTGGCGCACCAGGTGGCAGTGTGGGTGGAGGACTGGCAAATCGCACATAGGGGTGAGCGTAAGCCGGCAAAATGGTGGCACAAGAGCTCTGTGTCCATGAGACTCCAATTTGTTGTTGTTTGGAACTGTGTGAGTCTGGCTGCAGCCTTTGCGGAAAAGGAACGGTGGTAGTCGTAAAAGGAAAATCCTCCATACTTGTAGCCCAAGTCTACTACCGTATGGAGGTACAAATCCAGCTCTTCCCTTCTGCTGGGGGCGGCTGAGCATAGGACGTCTCTCAGCATACCAAAGGCCAGGGTAAATTCTGAGACAGATAACTTGCGGTTCAGTCTGGGGTCTTTGGTTTTAAGGACCACCGATATGTACCCCCATGAGTAGGCCTTATTTTCTGCCAGATCGTGCACAGAAATAAGGAGAGAGGCCAGGTTGACATCCCTGCCGTCCAAAATGTCCTTCCTGATGCTGGTTGGAACCAGATGGGAGGGGTAGACAATGGAGCTCCAGCCTGTGGTACCTGTAGAAAGGGGTGTTGAGGTTTGGGTCGGGGATAGCCGCGGTCGGTCGAGCCTCCAGGAGTGCCACCCTGGTTTGTACGTCTGAGACCGAGGTAGACAGGGATGACACCATCGTGTGAAGTTGTGCGATGGCTGAAGATATTGACTGAAGGGATGCCTGTTGGGTACTGGGTCCTGCTGTTGGTGGGGGAAAAAGGAACTTGAACAGCTCGCCTTTCCTCGCTGCAGCGGGGAAGGGCAAACCTCTGCGTCTTAGCTCCGCCGTCAGTTTGGGGATAGTCCATCCCCTGAGGGACTGCACGCTGCCGCTCTCTGAGACCGGGGAAGGTGACAGAGGGGCCGTGAAGTCTTCGCTGCCGGCCTGTGACATGGTTGATCTGATGAGACTATCCTGTCTTTGAGCTCGTATTTTTTGGTTGACTGTAACCTGGGGGGATATCGTCCAACCTAGTGCAGGGTGGACCTACTGACTTTGACTGACCTAGAGGAAAATGAAAGGTGATAACTCGTGAAGGGTTTGCTGACTTCCTTGAAGCAATGACTTGTATGGTGCTTGCAACCTTGTGACAATGAAATGATTTTGAAATGTTTGCCTTGATAATGAAATGAGTGAACTCCATGACAGAGGTCCGGCTCGGTCGTGTCGTGATTGAGCCGACCGTGAACCGGGCTCTGGAGCATGTACTGAAATGAGGCAATAGAAAACATTGGTGCACACCGGGACGAATCGGTGCATGATTGATGCATCTGGATTTGAATCGGAGCGCAGTATGAACGAAATGAGAGAAATGTATTTACCTTGACCGAGGCTCGCATTGGTTGTGCCGCATTCTGCGACTGGCAACTAACCGAGCTCTGGTATAGGTATTGATACGGCCGAATCAACTGCGGCATTCCGTGACGAATCGGTGCATGTCGGATGCGACTGTTTCGAAACAGTGATGCGCTGTGGGAGTGAAATGGTAGCAATTCCCATGACAGAGATGCGGATCAGTCGCCCGATATCTGCGACTAGCTGTGATCCGGACTCTGGAGCATGTTTCAGAAATGAGGCCGAGCCCTGGGGCACGCCGTAACGAATCGGTGCATGGAGGATGCGACTGGATTCGAAGCGGAGCGCGGTAAGTGCAGGTGTAACATATCGTTTGCCATGATGGAGGCGCGAATCGGTCGTGCTGTTGTAGCGACTGACTACGACTCGGACTCCGGAGCATGTACTGAAATGTGGCCAATCCTGGGGCACGCCGAGATGAATCGGTGCATTTCCATGCGACTGAATTCATGTCGGAACGTGATACGTGGTAATGAAATGATAACCATGACAGAGGTACGAATGACTGATAATAACGTGACTCTGGAGCATGTACTGAAATGAGGCCGTGACTACTGGGGCACACCGGAGCGAATCGGTGCATCTTTTAGGTGCGACTGGATTCGAATCGGAGCGCGGTAGGTGACTGAAATGAGAAATGATTGAAATGATTTGAAATGTTAGAAATGAGTTTAGAAATGTTTCAGAAATGAGAAATGATTGGTATCGAACTGACTTGATCCGATAGATTAGAGAATTGCGACTCGCTGTGGCTGTCTACAGACGTATATGAAATCACTGACATGCTAGAAATGAAGCGACGTCTGCGTCGCGGTGGTTTTCTCGAGTAAGGCGAATGGTAACATAACGATAGTACGAGTGAAACGAAAATTTGAAATCACGGTTTAGTGACATGATATGAAAACGAAAAAACAAAGTCCGACGGGACCCTACCTGCGACAGCCAAGCCAGACGCGTGGTACGAACTACAAACGGAAAACACGGACTTCGAAAGTTTCGACCACGGAAATAATGAATACGGGAACTTGCGAGGCAAGAACTTGCGGACGATGGTATTTCGAATAGTCGGCCTAGTGACGTATCCTATCGCGCACAGGAAACCGACAAGCACCACAGGTGAGTGGGCTGCTTAAATACCCCCCGGGCTCCTCCCATAAATTCAGGCCACCATACTGGCCTTCCTACATATATATATATATATATATATATATATATATATATATATATATATATATATATGTGTGTGTTTTGTGTTTTTTTTTCCACAAAGCAAGGTCCATAAAGACATGGATGAGCGAGTTTGGGGTGGAGGAACTTGACTGGCCTGCACAGAGTCCTGACCTCAACCTGATAGAACACATTTGGGATGAATTCAGGCAGAGACTGTGAGCCAGGCCTTCTGGTCAACATCACTGCCTGACCACATAAATGCGCTTCAGGAAGAATGGTCAAACATTCCCATAGACACACTCCTAAACCTTGTGGACAGCCTTCCCAGAAGAGCTGAAGCTGTTATAGCTGCAAAGGGTGGGCCAACTCAATACTGAACCCTACGCACTAAGACTGGGATGCCATTAAAGTTTGTGTGCGTGTAAGGGCAGGCGTCCCAATACTTTTGGTAATATAGTGTGTGTATACTGCATACAGTATCTCACAAAAGTGAGTACACCCCTCACGTTTTTGTAAATATTTTATTATATCTTTTCATGTGACAACACTGAAGAAATGACACTTTGCTACAATGTAAAGTAGTGAGTGTACAGCTTGTATAACAGTGTAAATTTGCTGTCCCCTCAAAATAACTCAACACACTGCCATTAATGTCTAAACCGCTGGCAACAAAAGTGAGTACACCCCTAAGTGAAAATGTCCAAATTGGGCCCAATTAGCCATTTTCCCTCCCCCGGTGTCATGTGACTCGTTAGTGTTACAAGGTCTCAGGTGTGAATTGGGAGCAGGTGTGTTAAATTTGGGCCACAGTTTGGAGACCACTGCTCTATGTGAAAGGTTCACCAGAAGGAGGAACCCCGGTTTCCAGAGGTCAGAAATCTCTTTTGTGTGGTACAATCCTCATACTAGAATATAGGAGCTCTAACCACTGCGCTCTACAGAAATGATGACACACAAAGGATTATGTGAATATCCTCCCATAAAATGTTTAAAAAATATCCAATGGTACAGGTCGTATGAATACATTTATTAAAATAGATTGGAATCGATAAACAAATGCATAAATAAGCTCAAAAAAGTTGAGCATGGAAATGTGCTCACATATGGAATGCAAATAATTGCGCCAAACCATAAGCGCGTCCTCAAACTGTATACCATAATGATGTCCGTGTTAAAAACTCTGCTTACGCGTTTCATTACAAGAGGACGTCTTTAAGGGCAAAGGAGGTCTAATGTCCTGCCACTAAGGCTGAATACCAGGCCAGTGTGATAGCAGCCTCTTGCTGTTCCCCAACATTCCTTTTGGTCCATTACCATAATGGACTGTATTACTGGCCAACAGGAGTGTTCAGGAGGCAGGAAACCTTTTTTGGGTAACCCTTCAATAAACTCTTGTAACAACTGATTAGCCCTGTTTAAACCTCAATCTTTACCTGTTCTCCCCACTTAAAAAATAAATAAATAACTTAGATACACTATATTACCCAAAGTATTGGGACACCTGCCTTTACACACACATGAATTTAATGACATCCCAGTCTTAGTCCGTAGGGTTCAATATTGAGTTGGCCCACCCTTTCAACTATAACAGCTTCACCTCTTCTGGGAAGGCTGTCCACAAGGTTTAGGAGTGTGTCTATGGGAATGTTTGACCATTCTTCCAGAAGCGCATGTGTGAGGTCAGGCACTGATGTGGACGAGAAGGCCTGGCTTACAGTCTCTGCTCCAATTCATCCCAAATGTGTTCTATCGGGTTGAGGTCAGGACTCTGTGCAGGCCAGTCAAGTTCCTTCACCCCAAACTCGCTCATCCATGTCATTCTGGACCGTGCTTTGTGCACTGGTGCTCTGGACCTGTGAGTAGCCACTGCAGTGTCACACATTTCACAGAGTCTGCCTTCTGAACTACAGAGGTGCTGAGTGGAGGGGTTTTAGGAGGGGGAGTCAGTACAGGATTCACTGCTTCAAGGCAGCAAGGTACCATGTGACATGTAGTCCTTAGAAGAGGAGAAGCTGTAAAGCATGCAAGGAATCCAGGAAGTTGTGGAAAGAGGCGACCAGCAAAATTCACAATATGAAAGGTGTTTTTTCAAGCTTTGTAACGAGCCCCTGCTCGCTCGATTCCACTCTCCCGACACTCCTCTTTGGCTATTGAATCAGATTGCAACGTCTGATGGTTTGGTCATCTGATGCTCCGGGATTCGAACTACAGCTATGTGCCGTTCTAATCCAGTTGTGATAGCTCAGAACAAACACCAGGCAGGCTGTATGTAAGTTCAAACAGGAATCTCACTTTTATTGGATGCACACAACACACTTTTATACCCAGCAGTTTGAACACCCCGCCTCCAACAACCACTTTCCTATTGGTCAATTGTAGAGTACCCTCTAGTCCTCAATTAGGTCCTCTTGGCCATGCAAATGAGGACTTGAAACAGAGTCAGCAGGGATTGGTCCGATAGCTTGAATAGGAGGACTGATATGTGTAATGACACAGAGAAGCCCCAGGGGGGTAATTAAAGTACATAAACAAACGGTCAAACATAGAACAATACATTCCTTCCAGACCACAGAGCCGTCTGGAGGGGGTTAACCTTAAGACACGGCGGAAGACCCACCACTGTGTAATAGAATCGAAGGAGAAATAATTCAGTATTCCAAGGTTCATGACAATCCAGTATTCCAAGGTTCATGACAATCCAGTATTCCAAGGTTCATGACAAGCTTATATTGGATTGTCAAATAATAACTATTGTTTGTATTATTATTGCAATAGTGATGTTATAAAATGAAAGAGTGTGCTGTGACCCTGGAACTCCTTTAATAACACTTTCCTCTCTTCTGCAGTGTTGCATTCAGAGGCGTGGAGGTGACCACTTACATCTACGTATGGAACAACTACAGACTGGTGGAGCTTCCATGGGACTCTCCTTGGACGTGGTGGTTGACGTTCCTGGGTGTAGACTTTGCTTACTATTGGTTCCATCGGATGGCACACGGTAGGGGATTTTAGAGGATGTACCTCGCTCATCCCATGCAATTGCATTAGAAGAACCGTTTAAAGGCCAGTGCTCATAAAAAGTAAATTCCAGTTTTTCAGTAGATGATGAAGAGTTAACCACCCTCTTAGTTTCTTCTATGTCTCAGGGACTTTATTGGTGAGATCTCTGTGCTGAGTTCCCGGGTCTGCGCACCTGCTGTGTTCATTATGAAGGGCTCTCGCCATTCTTGCTGGATTTCAATTTGTTTTAGATTACAGAGAATATAACAAGGAGAGCTGGGACACAGACAGGTGGATGGGAAGACACAAAATCCTCAGGTGGGCATAAGTCGAGAATTATAGCCAAGAAATCTTGCGGTTTGAGTTTCTAAGACATATAAGAAGCCGAGGGGCAGACTCAGCTCACCAGGCTCAACCTATAGCTAAGATAGATTTTGGGTGGATCAACAAGAATTCCATATTTCAGGCCTATTCAATAATAAAATGGATAATCCTCTGACATTTAAGAAAGTGCTGGAGTTTTGTCATATTGCCCGTCATTTGGGCAAAGTGTGTGTGTGTGTGTGTGGGGGGGATGGGTTTGGGTGCGTGAGAACTGCTATGGGTACATGTAGAACCTCTAAATTCCTACACTTTATGGCTTCATTTTTATGGGCATCCTTAATTGTACACCAGTGTGAGGGGCGTGTTTGCCCACATTGGATGCACAGGTGTTCTGCATGCAGGCAGTCCCATTCATGTCTGTTGGAACGCAGCCTTGGCACGGACACAGCCGGTGCTCCCAGTCTTACATTCATGTGGGCTCACTGCTTTTTGGGTGTGTGTCCCCAAAGCACACATGCACAGATGTTAAATTGGGAGCAGGGGCTGTGTCTGTGCAACTGATACTTCCCAATAGTCATGGACTGGACTGCCTGCACAAGGGCCCCAAAGAAACAAATTAAACAACAGATATGAAGTGCAGGTTCTTAGTGGCTATTGGTTTACATAAAAGGAACTTGGCATTAGATTTCTGTTTAGTATCTCTAATAGTTTGAAGATATTTGTTTCACTGTATCCATATACTGTATATACAGTTGTGCTCATAAGTTTGCATACCCTGGCAGAATTTATGATTTCTTGGCCATTTTTCAGAGAATATGAATGATAACACAAAAACTTTTCTTTCATGGTTAGTGTTTGGCTGAAGCCATTTATTATCAATCAACCGTGTTTACTCTTTTTAAATCATAATCGTAACAGAAACTACCCAAATGACCCTGATCAAAAGTTTACATACCCTGGTGATTTTGGCCTAACATGCACACAAGTTGACACAAAGAGGTTTGAATGGTTATTAAAGGTAACCATCCTCACCTGTGATCTGTTTGCTTGTAATTAGTGTGTGTGTATAAAAGGTCAATGAGTTTCTGGGCTCCTGGCAGACCCTTGCATCTTTCATCCAGTGCACTGATGTTTCTGGATTCTGAGTCATGGGGAAAGCAAAAGAATTGTCAAAGGATCTGCGGGAAAAGGTAGTTGAACTGTATAAAACAGGAAAGGGATATAAAAAGATATCCAAGAAATTGAGAATGCCAATCAGCAGTGTTCAAACTCTAATCAAGAAGTGGAAAATGAGGGGTTCTGTTGAAACCAAACCACGGTCAGGTAGACCAACTAAAATTTCAGCCACAACTGCCAGGAAAATTGTTCCGGATGCAAAGAAAAATCCACAAATATCTTCAGGTGAAATACAGGACTCTCTGAAAACATGTGGTGTGGCCGTTTCAAGATGCACAATAAGGAGGCACTTGAAGAAAGATGGGCTGCATGGTCGAGTCACCAGAAGAAAGCCATTACTACGCAAATGCCACAAAGTATCCCGCTTACAATAAGCCAAACAGCACAGAGACAAGCCTCAAACCTTCCGGCACAAAGTCATTTGCAGTGATAAGACCAAAATTGAGCTTTTTGGCCACAACCATAAACGCTACATTTGGAGAGGAGTCAACAAGGCCTATAATGAAAGGTACACCATTCCTACTGTGAAACACGGAGGTGGATTGCTGATATTTTGGGGATGTGTGAGCTACAAAGGCACAGGAAATTTGGTCAAAATTGTTGGCAAGATGAATGTAGTATGTTATCAAAAAATACTGGAGGAACATTTGCATTCATCAGCCAGGAAGCTGCACATGGGACGTACTTGGACATTCCAACATGACAATGATCCAAAACACAAGGCCAAGTCGACCTGTCATTGGCTACAGCAGAATAAAGTGAAGGTTCTGGAGTGGCCATCTCAGTCTCCTGACCTCAATATCATTGAGCCACTCTGGGGAGATCTCAAACGTGCCGTTCATACAAGACAGCCCAAGAATTTACAGCAACTGGAGACGTTTTGCCAAGAGGAATGGGCAGCTTTACCATCTAAGAAGATAAAGAGCCTCATCCACAAATACCACAAAAGACTTCAAGCTGTCATTGATGTTAAAGGGGGCAATACACAGTAGGGTTACCACCTGCCCGGGATTCACCTGGATAGTTTGGGTTTGGAATCATGTGTCCGGGTTTCAAACTGCCTGAAACCCAAACACATTATTCTGACTGCTCTATGGCTTCCCAGCTGGGTTGCTGCCTGCATTTGTCTAAGCCGGGATTGTCTGTTATACTCTCTTTCACACTGCACAAAGCCAGTGCTAACAATTCCCCCCCCCCACACACACACACGGGAGAGGAGAGAGGGCGCAATCTGCTCCTCTTCCTCCCGCTCCTACCCCTCTGTGTCTGCCCACACTCCAATCCCCAGGGCTGTGCCTCAGAAAAGGAAAGTGGGGGCCAGAAATATGAAGTCCGGCAGCCTCACATACATCTGAATGAGAGGTGCTGACTGCCAAGGGGTGAGTGAGCTCACCATCCATCCCCGTCTGTGACTGTCTCCCCCCTTCTCTCTACTGCCTCTGAGTGAGCACACTAAGGTAAATCAGGGTTCTCAGAGCACCCCTTACATCAGAGTTCCCCTTTACACCAGAAGCCACAGTGTGTCCCCTTACATCAGAGTCCTCTCCGTACATCAGAGTTCTCAGTGTTTCCCCTTAAATCAGTGATCCCAGAGGATCCCTTATGTCAGAGTCCCCAGAGTTCTCCCTTACATCAGAGTCTGCAGAGTCCCCCCTTACAGTGTCAGATAACTCTGCAAGTGGATTCAGATGTAAAAGGGGAACTCTGTGGATTCAGATGTAAAAGGGGGACTCTTGTGATTAACTTCATATCATTAGAAATGTTACTTAATTGCAAAATATATGTATAGTTTATACTATAACAAAAAAAAAAAAAAAAATTTCTGTGAGGTGCTAAAGTGTTCGAGTTTGACTTGAAGAAAAGGTGGCAACCCTAATACACGGTATTAAGAACTGGGGTATGTAAACTTTTGATCAGGGTCATTTGGGTAGTTTCTGTTGTCATTATGTCTTTAACCACTAAGCCACCGCCCACCGTCATATGACGGCGGGACGAGGCTTCTCTTGTTCTGGGCGGACGTCATATGACGTGATCGCCCTCCCGAGCCACTAGGGGGCACGCGCGTGCCCCCGGCCGCGATGTCCGCCGGGCACCCGCGATTGCCGGGTAACAGAGCAGGACCGTGGATCTGTGCATGTAAACACAGATCCACGTCCTGTCAGAGAGGAGAGGAGACCGATGGTGTGTCCCTTGTACATAGGGACACCGATCGGTCACCTCCCCCAGTCAGTCCCCTCCCCCCACAGTTAGAATCACCTCCTTAGGTCATACATTAACCCCTCGATCGCCCCCTAGTGTTTAACCCCTTCCCTGCCAGTCACATTTACACAGTAATCAATGCAATTTTATAGCATTGATCGCTGTATAAATGTGAATGGTCCCAAAAATGTGTCAAAAGTGTCCGATATGTCTGCCGCAATCACAATAAAAATCGCAGATCGCCGCCATTACTAGTAATAAATAAATAAATAAATAAAAATGCTATAAATGTATCCCCTATTTTGTAGACGCTATAACTTTTGCGCAAACCAATCAATATATGCTTATCGCGATTTTTTTTTTACCAAAAATATGTAGAAGAATACGTATCGGCCTAAACTGAGGAAAAAATTTGTTAAAAAAAAATGGATATTTATTATAGCAAAAAGTAAAAAATATTGTGTTTTTTCAAAATTGTCCCTCTTCTTTTGTTTATAGCGCAATAAATAAAAACCGCAGAGGTGATCAAATACCACCAAAAGAAAGCTCTATTTGTGGGGAAAAAATGATAAAAATTTCATTAGGGTGCAGTGTAACATGACCGCGCAATTGTCATTCAAAGTGCGACAGCGCTGAAAACTGAAAAATGGCTTGGGCAGGAAGGGGGTGAAAGTGCCCGGTATTGAGGTGGTTAAAAAGAGTAAACACACTTGATTGGTAATAAATGGCTTCAGCCAAACACTAACCATGAGTGAAAGAAAAGTTTTTGTGTTATCATTCATATTCTCTGAAAAATGGGCAAGAAATCATACATTTTGCCAGGGTATGTAAACTTATGAGCACAACTGTATGTATGTATATCTATATATATATCTATATATATATCTATATACTGTGTATATATATATATATATATATATATATATTTATATATATATATATATATATATATATATATATATATATATATATATATATATATGTCTATATATATATATACATATAGACATATGTCTATATATATATATATAGACATATATATATATATATATATATATATATATATATATATATATATATATATATATATATATATAACTGACAACGTCTGTGTGCACAGGCACATTACAATAAATGGGCTGTATTTTAGCTCAGTGAAAAAAAGAAGCTGTACTGAGCTTATTCAAGCTGCAGTGTGCAAGAGGCCTTATTGTTGCTTTTATTATTATTATATTAATGTTATAACCATTATCACCATTATTATGGTTATTATTATATTATCATTATTATGGGCGGAGTACCCCTTCAGTGGACAGATACGTCAGCCCCTCGGGAATGGGTTCCCCCCGGTCATAAACAAGCTGGGTGACCTTTGCCGGTGGCCGTGTCGGAGACTTGTGTCCTCCCTGCTGATTCCCCCCCCCGGATAGAACCTCCAATCCAAACATTACTTCCTAATTGCCACATTGTTGTCTCCTCTCTCGGATCGGATCGCGTTCCGTCACATCCACTCCATCCAGCATGTGGAAAACAGCGCTGCTCACATTTCCCCTCAAACCTTGTCAATACAATCCATTTTCTTCTTTTTTTCCATCCCAGATAATGACAGTACCGTATGTCCTCCTCATCAGATGGCTTCACCTCCGACTGACACAGGGCCGGGGCAATCATAAATGACCTGTGATAAAGGCCGCCGTCTCCTCTTCCCTCCACCATTGCTGGGAGCTTTACCAATCTTTATTATCTAATTTATTTTTCTTATTTGCATTGCATGTCTTCTCCTAGAGAGGAACTTAGTTTAGCACTGTTTGCATCTAAATTGGCTGTAAAATAACTCTGCCCCCCCCCCCCCCCCCAAAAAAAAACAAAAAAAAGCTAAACTTCTAGGCAGGGACTTGGGACTTGAACAAGCTGAGTTGCTTTTTATTGATGTATTATTTGCCTGACTGTCCCTCCAGTTCTGAGATGTACACAGCTCTGCCACACAGCACAGCCAGAGGGCACAACACCATTTTTCTCTGTTACAGTTATAGTAAACCCTCACTGCTGAGTATGCAGCTTCCTGATCTTTTAATCTTTGCCTACATTTCAGCTTAAGCTAGTGCCATGACCGCTTTTCAGGGTGGCTCCTTTCTCCTTCAGCATCACCCTCGCATGATGTGTATCCCTACACTGTGTGCGTCAATAGAAACACACAACCCCATAGCCTAGGATGGCAAGGCACTCACGTGCTCCTCCTTCCTCCTCCCTTCTACCTTCTATTTTTTTGGCCCTTCACTGCCCAACCCTCAAATTTACCTTCAATCTCCAAGCTAACTTCTTCCCATAAATTATTTTTATTCACTTGGAACTTGCTTTTGAACTTGCTAGAAGATTAGACTATTCCAGCAAAGGTCAGTTCCCTAGCACAGCCTCCTCTCTCTTTGCACATCACAGCCCTCAGCGTGTCCAATTACTGCCTGTGCTGGCCCAGCTCCTCCACTCCTTCCCTCACCTCCCTGCTGATCGCATTACTAGCAATAAAAAATAAATAAATACATAAATAAAAATATCCCAATCCTTCACTCACCTCCCTGCTGATCGCATTACTGGCAATAAAAAAATAAAAATAAATAAATATATCCCAATCCTTCCCTCACCTCCCTGCTGATTGCATTACTAGCAATAAAAAAAAAAATTAACAATAAATAAATAAAAATATCCCATAGTTTGTAGACGCTATAACTTTTGTGCAAACCAATCAATATACACTTACTGAGATTTTTTAACTTTTTTTACCAAAAGCATGTAGCAGAATACATATTGGTTTGATGAAGGCTTCTTAGCTGAAACGCGTCAACGTAGCCTGTACCCGTGTACCCATGTAACCATATAAAGGACTTTTATTCAAGAGCATCCGAGTAACGCCAGCCATTTTCTGATTCAAATATTGTCCTAAATTGTATTCTTTACATTTTTTTTGGACATGTTTTTTAGCAGAAAGTAAAAAATATTGTTTTTTTTTTGTTTTTTTTTAATTGTCAGTCTTTTCTTGTTTATGGCTCAAACAATAAAAAAACACAGAGGTGAATAAATACCACCAAAAGAAATCTTTATTTGTGGGGAAAATAATGCCATAAATTTTATTTGGGTAAAGCGTCGCACAACCGCAATTGTCAGTAAAATAACCCAGTACCGTATCGCCAAAAAAATGGCCTGGTCATGAAGGGGGGGGGTAAATCTTCTGGAGGGCAAGTGGTTAAAGAAGAAATCCAGAAACATGAGAAAAAAGAGGAAAAGCTGTCAACCTGGACCTTCTGCCTTTTTAGAAAAAAAAATACTAGCGTCTTTGTAAGGCTTTTACTGCTGCCGGTGACAGGAGATTTTCCTATCAGTTCCTGGTCCCAAGAAGAGGAAGTTTTTTATTTGTTTTTTTTTTTGCAAACTAGGAAAAATGAAGCAACTACATATTTTCATTCCTTTCTGTGCATGCGCTGGGGAGGTTTCTGTTCATATATATATATATATATATATATATATATATATATATATATATATATGTATGAAGTTACTGGGGCAGGAAGTGATGGCAGATCACACTAATGAGGACAAAGACAACAATAAAAATCAATTAAAAAAAATGTTTAAATATATATATATATATATATATATATATATATATATATATATATATATATATATATATATATATATATATATATTATTGCATTTTTATATATATATATATATATATATATATATAGATATAGATATATCTATATCTATATATATAGATATAGATATATCTATATCTATATATATATAAAATTATATATAATTATAATTAATATAAATAATAATAAAAAATATAAATAAATAAATATATATATATGTATATATATATATATATATATATATATATATATATATATATATATATATATATATATATATATATATATATATATATATATATATATATATATATATATATATATATATATATATATATATAATAAGGTCCATTTAGCTTTATAGACAGCTATAATGAGCTGGAAAAATGTGCAAAATTGTAACATTTTTGATGGGCTTCCCTATGGAGTCACCGGAGTCACAGGAAGTAATGGCAGATCACAAAATGGAGACAAAGACAGAAATAAAAATCTGACAAAAATGTACCCTTTTTCACACTTTCCAAAAAATTTAATATAAAAAAATGATATATATAATTTTGTTATTACATTTTACAATATATATTCTGTATATATATATATATATATATATATATATATATATATATATATATATATATATGTCATAAGTTCCATTTAGTTTTACAGACAACTATAATTAGCAAGAAAAAAATTACAGTCATTGCAAATTATTTGCATCTGCTGGGTTTCCCTATGGGAAATTCGGCCCTGGCCTGCAGCTGCTAACCTATAAGAGGCTGAAAACCTTCCTGTCTTTCCTTGACACAAGTAGCCAAGTATTAAAAGTTGATGTTCCTTTAAAATAAAAAATAAAAATGAAATTCATTTTAAAGGGCATTCCTGCACCCGCTCCTTTTCTACCACCTTCACACACCACGCTTATTCTTGGCATGTTGCTGCAACCTTTCAAATGAAAAGCCCAGGCCGGGGTCCAAGGAGCTACCAGCATACGTAATGGTTCTCTGTTAATGTGGGGGTTGCTTGAATTTCATGCAAGGGCCCCCGGGGCTTTGCTGCTAAACTTGCTGCTTTGTTTTAGTTTTCCTCAACATATATGGATTGTGATCCTATGGGGAGTAGTGATGATCCATGCAGGAGATGAGAAATTTGCCAAACTTTTGATTCTACCCAATAGTTCCTTCAATTGCAGTTTTTGAATCCAAATGACTTCCATGATTTTCTGCAGACTAGATAAATCTACTATAACTATGTGTGATGGGTTCCCATTGCAAGACTACAGTATTAAAGTGGACCTGGAATCTGGTATTTTTTTATGTTAAGCGTATGCTATGCAGTGGGGTTAATTTACTAAAGGCAAATACTGTGTCCTCTGCAAGTGCATTAGTAAATGAGATGAAGCTTCACTTTGCAAAGAATACCCAATCACTTGCAAGGGAAATAAAAAATAAAACTGCATTTTGGCTTGCACATGATTGGATGATGGAAGTCAGCAGAGCTTCCCCTCATATAAGCTCTGGAGCAACTGCACTTTGCAAAGTGCACAATTTTCCGTTTCCGTTTAGTAAATCAGCCCCAGTGTGTCAGTGTACCACCTACAGGTATTTGATCCCTCTCACAGAGATCACAGGACTTCCTCTGACAATGCTTGCATCTGATTTTCTCCCCAAAAGGACAGTGGAAGCTTTGTTCAGGCATCATCACTCCAAAATCCTAGATTTGGGGCCAATGGTGGTCCGTAATGCAGGGTGCACGGGCGCCGCACCCTATCAATGCATCTGCCCCCCTAATCTACATGCAGGGTGCTGGACGCATGGATTCCAACGGGGGGGGGGGTTATTTTTTTCTTTGATGCACATGATTAGAGCCAGAGGCTCTAATAGGCTTCAAAAAAGGGTGGGCTTGGGGCGCAGAGCACTGCGCTCTGAGCCCACCCTGTTGTGTGACAATAGCAAATGAACATTTGATATTGTTACACTGATTCTCCTCAGACCCATTTCCCGATTGGCCGAAAGGAGAAGTGAGCCCATTGGCCTGGGAGGGGGAGGGAGGAGACGCATGGCCACCGTGATGCCAAGGAGGAAGATGAGACTGCCGAGACATCGCCTGGAAGGAAGCGCTGCCCGCGCCATAGATGGGGTAAGTACAAGGCTCGACCAACTTGGTGCAGGTGATACGACCGCCCGGGGGGGGAGAGATAGCTGTGGGTAAATTTTTTGCCACAACCCCCAAAAAAAATATACCACCAGCCGCCACTGTTTGGGGTGTTGTCACACACAGGAGTCTGTAACCACTGGGAGAGAGTCAGTCCAGGAGTTAAAGGAGCGTACCTGAGGCTGTGTGAAGAGGCCAGTGTCATGGGGGTGCCTAGTGTGCAATAGATTTATGCAATGATTCTGGATCACTGTAAGAGGTCATTAGGTGACTCAAAATGCTCTGAGGTTGCAGGAGTCACTGGAGACACTGGAAAAAAGCAGAGTGAAAGGGGTCACTAGAGGCACTGAGATCAATGGAAGCACAGGAGCACTGGAGACATTGGGGTATCTGAAGACACAGAAGTCACTAAAGATACAGAAACACTTAAGGTCACTTAAGAGACAGGAGTCGCTGGAAGCACAGAAGCACAGGGGTCACTGGAGACAATGGGGTCACTAGGAGCACTGGGGTCACTGGAGGCACTGGGGTTACTTGAGGCACTAGGGTAACTGAAGACACAGGAGTCACTAGAAATGCAGGAAAATGTGGGGTCCAGCTATCACTGGAAGCAGAGGAGCACTTGGGTCACTAGAGACACTGAGGTCACTGAAAGGACAGGCGCACTGGAGACATTGGGGTATCTAGAAACATAGGAACACTTCAAGTTATACTTGGGGTCACTGAAGATACAGGCCTCACTGGAAGCACAGGAGCGCTGGGATCACTGGAGACACTGAGGTTATTGGAAGCACTGGAGCACTGGGGTCACCAGAGACACCAGGGTATCTGAAGACACAGGAGTCACTAGAAACACAGGAACACTTGAGGTCTCTGAAGACATAGGTGTCACTGGAAGCACAGGTTCACTGGGGATCACAGAAGACACTAAGGTCACTGGAAGCACAGGAGCACTGGGGTCACTAGGATCACAGGAGACACTGGGGCAACAGAAGATACAGGGGTTACTAGAAACACAGGAACACTTGGGGTCACTGAACACGCAGCTATCACTGGAAGCACAGGAGCACTGGGGTCACTAGAGACACTGGGATATCTGAAGCTATAGGAGTCACTAGAAAAACAGGTGCATTTAGCGGTCACTGAAGACACAGGTATCACTAGAAGCACTGGATCGCTGGGGTAACCAGAAACACAGGAGTCACTGGAAACACAGAAGCGATGTGGTCACTGGAGACACCGAGGTCACTGAAAGCACAGGAGCACTGGAGACATTGGGGTATCTAGAAACACAGGAACACTTCAGGTCACTAAAGACACAAGAGTCACTCAAGGCACAGGAGTAATAGGGTCAGTGAAGGCACTGAGGTCACTGGAATCACAGGAGCACTGGGGTCATGGAGACACCGGGGTAGTTTAAGACCCAGGAGTCACTAGAAACATAGTTATACTTGGGGTCACTGAAGACACAGGAGACACTGGAAGCACAGGAGCGTTGGGATCACTGGAGACACTGAGGTTACTGGAAGCACAGGAGCACTTGAGTCACCGGAGACACCAGGGTATCTGAAGACACAAGAGTCACTATAAGTACTGCATTGCTTGTGCTTCTAAATACACAGGAATCGCTATAGGAACAGGATTGCTGAGGTCAGTAGAACCACAGAGGTCACTGGAAGCACAGGAGCGCTGGAGTCAGTGGAGATAATGGGGTTTTGAAAGACACAGGAGTCACTATAAGAATAGGAGTGATAGGGTCACTGAAGACACTTGGGTAACCAGAAACACAGGAGTTACTTGAAGCATAGGAACACTGGAGTCCTTGGGGATACTGGAGTCGTTGAAAACACAGATGTCTCTAAAAGCACAGGAGTGTTGGACACTGGGGTCACCAAGGACACAGGAGTAACTGAGGTGCACTGGGGTTACTGGAGTGCTCAGTGGCCACAGAGTCACTGAAGACACAGTAGTCACTAGAAACCCCGGAACACTCTGGGTCACTGAAGACACAGGAGTCAATATGAGAACAGGAGTGCTGGGGTCAATGGAAACACAAGGGTCACCAGAGACACAGGAGTCACATAAAGCATAGGAGCTCTGGGGCCCTTGGGGACACTGAAGACACAGGAGACACTGGAAGCACAGGAACGCTGGACACAGGAGTCACTATAGTCAAGGCAGATGCTGGGCTCACCAAGGACATAGGAGTAACTGGAGTGCACTGGGGTTGGTGGAGTGCACAGTGGCCAAAGAGTGACTGAAGACACAGGAGCAATGAAGTCACTGAAGTGCACAGGGAACACAGAGTATCTGGAGGCAGAGGAGTGCATGGAACACTGGAGACACTGTGGTCACAGGAATGCACAGGGCCAGGGTCATCAAGTCTCAAATGTAGAGAAATACAGGGAATGCTGGAGTGCACAAGGGGTGACTATTAGGCACAGATCCATAGTGCCTAAAAGTATGTCGGGTCCTGCCCAGTGGTTGGTTGGTCAGTTGGTCACTCAGTCAAACCCCCCACCCCCCCCAACGCTCACTTGTCCCCCCACCACCCCCACACTTACCCCATCTAGGTCGCAGGCAGCTTCAGCTCCCCCTCGGCGGCGGCGGCTTCCTCCTCGGCAACTATGGCTTCATGGCGGCTTTCTTCTTGGTGGCTTTCCTCATCCTTCCCTCAGGGGCCAATATTATCGCTTCTTCTCTCGGCCTAATCGGGATTAAAGACCCGCTTCCTGATTGGGGGAGGAGAATCAGGAAGACAATAGCAAATATTAATTCACTATTGTCACACAATTGGGTGGGCTCAGGGTGCAGTTCTCTGTGCCCCGCATCCACCCTTTTTTGAAGCCAATTAGAGCCTCAGGATCTAATCATGTGCTTAAAAAAAAATACCCCTTGAAATCAGTGTGTCCGCCGCCCTGGATTAGGGGGCCCGGCTCATGGATTAGGGGGCCCGGCTCATATGGAGGGGCCGCCACTGGTCCTGCCTAAAGTAGCTTGTATCTCTTTAAACTCTCAATGGCCATCACACGTGTCACTCTCTTTTAGTTGGACCCTTTGATACTTATACATTTGGCATTATGCGAAAAAGGAGCACAAGGAGCCAATCATATCATGTGCTGACAAGGAGCATGGGCTCACAAGAAGTGTATTGATCAATGCTAACAATCAGACTGAGGACACCTAGTGGTGGAAACAAGTACTGGGGGGGGGTGAATCCCAGGACTGGAGCAATAACTGGAGAAAAAAAAAATATTGTGTCATTTTGAATAGTCTATTCATTTTGATCTTATTTTTGGCTGTAGACTTGCTTTAAATTACAGGGATTAATTCACCTGCAGTAAATGTTTGGTGAATGTCACATTCATTGCTTAATAAATATGCCTCTAAATAAAATAAGTAAACTACACTGAATATTACCCCCACCCTAAAAAAAATGTCTATAAAAGAAAAAAAAGGGTAAGCAATATCATCAATATAGCTCAATATGAGAAATTAGGAGCTTGCCAAGTTTGTTCTGGTGGCAAATTGGGTATCTCACCACAAATTCGATCCACCACTCATCACTATTTAGGTGTGAAGAAGGGCTGATTGTATTTCTATACAGAGATATGGAGTGGGAGGAGTGAGGGCAAAAGTCTCAGCTGTGTGTGTAATTTGAGCTTCAGCTATTCAGCTGTCAAAAGGAGACTCAGGCTATATCAGAGACGGAATAAAAAGTAAAAAAAAAAAAAAAAAAAATGAGATTAATGATATTTATACTGTACTCATTCATGAGCGCCTTCTCAAAGGTCTCTTTCATTTTGTTGTGTGTACAATGTGGATACTAGTAATTTAGAGGGTAATTTCCTGTTTGACTGCAGGTAAGCACAGATCTTCTGGGAAAGGCTCCAGATATATTTACTGCAGTCTATAGCGGAATATATGTCTTCATTTTCTTTCCTGTAATTAAGTGAAAGCGCTCAATTCTTTTTTTTTTTTTTTTTTGCATAGCATGAAACTGCTAACATGTTACTACTTACAGTATTTGGTGATAACTATTTTTAATATGAACATCAATAGACTTTGTGCTGGGATCCATTTCACTTTTTTATATCATTTTTTTTTATATTTATATAACACACATATGATCACTTATTTTATGTTATTATTGTATATAAAGGTAGATTATTCGTTTGTAGATTCCGATTGCTATAAGCTCTTCCTTTTAAATTTTTGATTTGTTAATAATTATCCATTAGTTTTCTATTAAAAAAAAAAAAATTGTATCAAGATAAAAAAAAAAAAAAGCTGAAATCAAATATCATTATTTTTAACAAAAGAAATATGATCATCTTAGATGACACATCTGCTAACATGTTACTACTTATTTGGTAATTATAACTATTTTTAATATAGACATCAGTGGATTTTGTGCTGGAATTCACTATATGTTGGGAAGCACAACCCGTTAAGACCATTATGGACTGTTCCATAGGAGCTATTTCTTAAGGACCTGTTGGAAAACCTAACATCTTAAGACAGTTATGAACTGTTCCATAGGAGCCGTGTCGGAAGAAGGGTGGTATGCGCCCTTTAGGCGCAAAGCGGCATATGTTGGAAGGCAACCCGCTCTAATGTCATAGTTCTGGAGTTTCTCTGCCAATGTTACTGCGTTTATTGGTAACAGTGTTGCGGAACTACAATTCCCATGAGGCATTGCAAGGCTGACAGTTAAAAGCTTGAGTTCCAAAGGCAGAGGCATTATGGGTCTTGGAGTTTCGCAACAGCTGGAGGGCCACCAATTTGACACCCCTGCTTTAAAGGGTAAAGGTCTGACATTCTTCCTGGTTGATACCAGGTCTGGAATGTAACAAATTGCACATCAAAGCTACGAATTCAAACTCTGGATACTACCAAAACACTGTTACCAACAAACGCAGTAACATTGACCGAGAAACTCCAGAAATATGACATTAGACCATGTTGCCTTCCAACATTATATATGTATAGAGATCATTCTCTCTCTCTCTCTCTCTTCTCTCTCTCTCTCTCTCTCTCTCTCTCTCTCTCTCTCTCTCTCTCTATCCCATCTCTTTTTATATATATAGATATATCTATCTATGTATATAGAGATCTATCTATCTATCTATCTATCTATCTATCTATCTATCTATCTATCTATCTATCTATCTATCTATCTATCTATCTATCTATCTATCTATCTATCTGTGAGAGAGAGAGAGAGAGAGAGAGAGAGAGAGAGAGAGAGATGAATTGTCACTTATTTTAATCTTATGTTATCATTGTACATAGAAGTACACTATATTGTTAAAAGTATTGGGACGCCTGCCTTTACACCCACATGAACTTTAATGGCATCCCAGTCAAAGGCTGACCATACACTATACAATTTTCCTTTAGATTTTCCAAAACCATATAATATGAGGTCAAACCTAAACACATTCAGTTTGTATGCAATCAGGCAGGCCCTTGCAGTACATAGCTGAAGGTAAATCTAAAGAAAATTGAACAAGAAAATTGTATAATGCATGGCCAGCATTTGTCCGTAGGGTTCAATATTGAGTTGGCCCGCCGTTTGCAGTTATAAGAGCTTCAACTCTTCTGGGAAGGCCGTCCACAAGGTTTAGGAGTGTGTCTATGGGAATGTTTGACCATTCTTCCAGAAGAGCATTTGTGAGGTCAGGCACTGATGTTGGACGAGAAAGTCTGGCTCACAGTCTCCGCTCTAATTCATCCCAAAGGTGTTCTATCGGGTTGAGGTCAGGACAGTCAAGTTCCTCCACCCCAAACTCGCTCATCCATGTCTTGATGGACCTTGTTTTGTGCACTGGTCCAAATCATTTGGTGGAGGAGGGTGTGGGGTTGTTTTTCAGGGTTCGGCCCCTTAGTTCCAGTGAAGGGAACTCTTAAGGTGTCAGCATACCAAGACATTTTAGATAATTTCATGCTCCCTACTTTGTGGGAACAATTTGGGGATGGCCCCTTCCTGTTCCAACATGACTGCACACCAGTGCACAAAACAAGGTCCATAAAGACAAGGATGAGCGAGTTTGGGGTGGAGGAACGTGACTGGCCTGCACAGAGTCCTGACCTCAACCCAATAGAAACACCTTTGGGATGAATTAGAGCGGAGACTGCGAGCTGCTTTCACGTGTTGGTCACTTGGAGTGCCATTACTATTACCACGAGTGCGACACATGTTTAGCGCCCTTTCACAAAACACTCAGGTGTGACTGGGGCTTTAGTGTTTTATTAAAAAAAGAAATATTAAGATACTTAAAAAAAAAAAAAACCCTGAAATGAGTGATTCTTATTTTTATTAAAAGGAATGTGATGGTCTGAGATGACAGATCTGGTGCAGGGGACGGAGGCAGAGCACAGCGAGGTTCTTCATTACATTTTGGCAGCGGGAAGTGGAAAGTGGAAGCGTCGAAGAACGATCGCCAGTGTAGTCTTCCCATCTCCCTCGCCGTAGTAATCCTTCTTCCGGAGGCTAAATTGTTATGAATGTGAAATGGAGTTCAGGTCTTCGGGGGAATAGTGGGTGTAAAAATGGAGACTGAGGAAGAGCCGGCAACAGGAGGAAATTCAGCGAGTCTGCTTTTCTCTTTTCCAGATAAATTATGTGTTTAAAAGGACATTATATAGAAAACGGTCGGTGAAGCGGCGTCCTGTGTGTTTTTCGATGGGGAGCCTGCAGGTGGAGAGGGCTAGTGCCACGTCAGAAGGATGAAGTTTGCAAGGAACTATAAAGCAACATTGTAGGCAAATAAAAAAAAAGACACAAATTAATACAGAGTTGTAATAATTAATACATGAATAAATGTATTTTTTAATCCAATCACCTGATATCAGCAGGGCTGGAATGTGAGTGGAAAAAGCAGTGCAAGGACCCAAACACTTGACAAGGGGCATGCTGAAAGAAGCGGAGAGCAGAGTGACCACCAAGAGATGTGCTGCTTCTCCTTTCACTGCCCAATTGCATGCTGGGGGCGGGTCTAGATTGATGTAAAATGATGCTAGCCAGACTTAGGACATCTAGTGGTAGAAAACTAGTACTACATAGAAAATCTCTGGATTTAGGGCGCTATCACCTTGTAGTTCCCAGGCTGCCATGCTGATCCAAATACTTAACTACCTTTTACCTCACAGATTTTAGAATACATTTGCAGATTTGGAGTTCTGACTACACTTTGACTCTGATCCGCATGCTTGTTCTGGACCAGTGTATTAAAGTGGTTGTAAACCTCAGACATGAAATATGATCAAAGCATATCCTTCTATAGCAGTGTTTTTCAGCCTTATTTCAGGCAAGGCAACCTTTAGAATTGCAAACAATCCCGGGACACACCAGTCCGAGGGCTCATTCACACCAGAAGGTGCATCTGAGCGCACGCGCTTTTTTGCGCGTTCCCCTTCTAGCACAACCCCCCAAACTCCCCCTCCTAGCACAACCTCCTCCAATGAAATCCCCCTCCCCCAAAGCCCCACCTAACACAGCCCCCACCACCTAAATCTCCCTCCCAACACAACCCCCCCTCCTAACACACACCACATACGGTAGCCACACCATCCCTTTAATCCAGGACACCTATTAATTACACAGGTTCTGTGGCTGATTGAGGTGGTAATTAAACTCACTTGGTGCCTTATCTACATTAAATCAGCTTCAGAACCTGTGTAATTCATATGTGTCCTGGATTAAAGGGATGATGTGGCAACCCTAACACCACATCCTTCTAGCACAACCCAACCCAAATCCCCTTCCCAGCCCAACCCCCCCAGCACAACCCGACCCAAATTCCCCTCCCAGCACAACCCCCCCTCCTTGCACAGCCCCCACCCACATCCCCCTTCCAGCACAAACCACCACAAACCCCCCTACAAGCACAATCCTCCCCCAAATCTCCTCTCCTAGCACAACCCCCCCCACCCAAATCCCCCTCCCAGCACAAACCGCCAAAAATCCCCCCGTCCAGTACAACCCCGCAATCCCTCTTCCAAGCACTAACCCAAATCAACCCATCCCCATAAATCCCCCCTCCTAGCACACCCCCCCAAACTCAGCCTTCTAGCACAAACTCCTCCAATAAAATCCCCTCCCACCATAACCCCCCTAACTGCCCTCCTAGCACAGTCCCCCCCCCAAATCCCCCTCCCAATGCAACCCCCCCTTCCTAGCACAACCCGACCAAAATCCCCCTCCCAGCACAACCCCCCTCCTAGCACAACCCCCCCACCCACATTCCCCTTCCATCACAAACCACCACAACCCTCCCCCAAATACCCCTCCTAGCACAACCCCCCTCCCAGCACAACCCCCCCTCCTAGCACAACCCCCCCACCCACATCCCCCTTCTAGCACAAACCACCACAAATCCCCCCCTCCAAGAACAACCCTCCCCCAAATATCCCTCCTAGTTCAACCTCTCCACCATAATCCCCCTCTCAGCACAAACTGAAAAAAATCCCCCCTGTCTAGTACTAACCCCCCCAAATCCCTCTTCCAAGCACAAACCCAACCCAAACCACCTTCCCAGCACAACCCGCCCCCCAAAAACACTGACACCGAGTGCAGCACTAGTAGAAAGCAGAGCTGGGACAAGGGGTGGGCAGGAGGGACGGCTGCCCTGGGCACTGTGGTATTATGTGAGGTGGGTGGGGGGGGGGGCACCACAAGGAAATTGGAGGGAGGGAATGGGGGGGGGGTGTTGGGTGGCAGGGGGTAAGAATTGTCCTAGGAGGGGGAAATTTGGGGAGGTTTGCTAGGAGTAGTGATTTGTGGGGACTTGTGTTGAGGGAGGGGGGTAGGTGAAAAGGATTTGTGATAGGGAGGAGGGGAATTGTGCTAAGATCAGAATTTTTTTTTTTTGGGGGGGGGGATTAATGCTAGTTGGGATGTTTGGGGGGTATTTGTGCTAGGAGGGAGGGAGAGCATTTTTCCTAGGAGGGGGACTTTTTTTGGGGGGGGGGGGGGATTTGTGCTGAGGGCATATGTGGAGGGAGATGATTTGAGCCGGGGGGGGGGGGGGGATTGGGGGGCAAAGATTTGTGCCAGGGGGGGGGGGATTTCATTTGTACTAAGATTTCTGATGGTACTTTTTTTTTTTTTTTTTTTTTGCACTTATAGAACAAATATGACAAAATACTTTTCCCCAGGCATTCCCATACAGGTCAGCCCATTCATTTCAATGGACCACCCTAAGCACAAGAAACATGGAAAAGAAGTCCCTGACATTTCAGGGTTAAATATCGCCTCCTCACCTGCAGCCAAACGCCCTCTGAAAAGCAATCCAATGGAGATCACTTTTCAGAGGGGCAGCAATCATGGGCGCACATCTGAACGAGCCCCTAATTCGGAGGATTTGTTGCTATCTGTCAGTCGGCTTTGCTGGAAAAACCTTCAAGTCCAGCACTGGTTACATTTTAATGTTTTATCCTTTATAAAAATCTTGTTCTCAAGTTGCAACATCACAATATTGAAGATTTGTTTGCAGCTGGGGGCAGATGACCAAGTTCCTGTCAGTCTGCGGATGTTTGCAATCCCCGGACACCCACCAAAAAAAGCCGCTGAATCCCCCCGGAGAGCCAGTGGGAAAGACAGACAGGAAGAGTACATTTCTCATCCCCCGGGGTGGCTGTGCGGAGGGCCGGGGGGGGGGGGGGGGGGAGACTCCATTAATAAATTAGTCATGTGGCTACATAGGGATGTTCTACCTGCATTTGTTAGGTATGTCTACTCTATAGATCACATGTTACTGCTACTTTCTGGGCATTTTACATTTTCTATGGACTTCAAATTAGAGCTGATCATACATGTTACAATCTAATTGTACAAGCTTAGTACGATTTGTTCAGTTTAGGTGCATTGTGATTGTGTAAGTCTATTTTATTGGACTGTGTAGTTTTTTTTAATACTATGTATTCCCCCCCCCATTTATTGTGGTAATCTCTTCTTACCGATGTAATGTACATATGCATCAGCCGGCCCAATCAGCTGCAGCCATGGAATTTCCGGCCCTGCAGCCGCACGCAACAAAAGCACGGGGATGCTGGCTGATGTAATTAGCCAAATATCTCCAAATGGGCATGTATTCAGGCATAGAAATTAACCAAACATGGTCATGTGGCCAGATTTGTTTAATCAGGGCACCAGTTTCCTTACTCTTTCCCAATTTTAGATTGGGAGCCGGTAGGCGGGGCCTCCCATTTATGTGACCACCCTGACAGCCAATTACAGCGATGGCATAATTGGGTAGCCTGCCTCAGCCTCCTGTCTTTCAGAACTGCTAAAGGGAGACAGCTTCAAAGGGTTAAAGCCTAGTTCTGGGCTCCGTGTCTCCTTTACCCTCAAAGCTGAGGGTCCACCCTACTTCCTTCCAGCGATGTGATGTCCACAAGCTCAAAGTGTGAAAGTGGCCTAAAGCTGAACTAAAGTCCACCCTACTACCTTCCAGCGATGTGATGTCCACAAGCTCAAAGTGTGAAAGTGGCCTAAAGCTGAACTAAAGTCCACCCTACTACCTTCCAGCGATGTGATGTCCACAAGCTCAAAGTGTGAAAGTGGCCTAATGCTGAACTAAAGTCCACCCTACTACCTTCCAGTGATGTGATGTCCACAAACTCACTTGCCAGTGCCAACATCTTTGCCTGGACTTCTTCTTGGTTTGACATCTGTGGCCAATGTCATTAACCAAATTTGGCAATGTGGCTATATTAGCTCAATTATATGATCAGCTTCCCTACTTCTGGTCAGTTTTTTTTGAGAGCCAGTGGGAGGGGCGTATGATTATGTGACTACCCTGACAGCCAATTACAGTGATGACATCATTGGGAAGCCTGCCTTGACCTCCTGTCTTTCAAAACCTCTAAGCGAACTTTTCGACCGGACTGGTCTGACGGACCGAGTCCGGCAGACAATTCGACTGTGTGTGGGCTTCATCGGACCTGCAGCGGACTTTTTTGGACGAAAATCTAACAGACTTTAGATTTGGAACATGTTTCAAATCTTTCCGACGGACTCGAGTCCGGTCGAAAAGTCCGCTCGTCTGTATGCTAGTCCGAAGGACAAAAACCGACGTTAGGGAAGCTATTGGCTACTGGCTATCAACTTCCCTATTTTAGTCCGGTCGTACGTCATCACGTACGAATTCGTCGGACTTTGGTGTGATCGTGTGTAGGCAAGTCCGTTCGTTGGGAAAGTCCATCGGAAGTCCGCCAAAAGTCCGCCAGATAGACCGTCGGACCAGTCTGGTCGAAAGGTCCGCCCGTGTATACGCTTCATAAAGGGTTGTTGGGAGCCAGTGTCAAAGGGTTAAAGCCTAGCTCTGGACTCCATACCTCTACTCACCTTAAAGCTAAGCTAAAGTCTGCTATACTTCCCTCCTGGGATGTGATGATCACAAGCTTCCTTGCTGACACCAACATCTTTGCCTGGCTTCCTGCTCGATTTGGCATCTTTGGCCAATGTCATTGACCAAAATTGTCAATGTGGCTATATTAGGTCAATGATATTACCAGCTTCCCTACTCCTGGTCAGTTTTTGGGAGCCAGTAGGAGGGTGCCCAATTATGTGACCACCATGAAAGCCAATTACAGTGATGACATATTTGGGAAGCCTGCCTTAACCTGCTGTCTTTCAGAACTGCTAAAGGGCTGTTCTTAGCCAGCATCAAAGAATTGAAGCCTAGCTCTGGGCACTGTGTCTCCTCCTCCCCTTAAAGCTGAAATCAAGTCTACGCTACTCTCCTTCAACAGTGTGATGTCCACAAGCTCCCTTGCCAGTGCCAACATCTTTGCCTGGCCTTCTTTTGTGTTTGGCATCTTTGGCAAAAGTCACTGACCAAATTTGTCCATATTAGGTCAATGATGTCACCAGTTTCCTTACTCCTGTTGATTGGGAGTCGGTGAGAGGGGCTCCCGATTATGTGACCACCCTAACAGCCAATTACAGTGATGATGTAATTGGGATACCTGTCATGGCCTCCTGTCTTTCAGAACCTCTAAAGCAGACTTTCTCAACCTTTTCAACACGGAGGAACCCTTGAAATAACCTTTCGGTCTCAGGGAACCCCTGTTAAAAATGGCTATATCTACAACTCACGATACATTGGTATGATGGTCAGTGGAACAGTGCTCCTTACATCTGTGGTCTTGGGGAAGAATCCCCCCCCCCCCTACAGATAGCTAAAAAGATCATTGGTGTCAGTTGAAACTTATCTTAGAGGCAAAAATTGGTCATTGCTCAGGGAACCCCTAGCAACCATTGGAGGAACCGTAGGGTTCCACGGAACCCTAGTTGAGAAACCCTGCTCTAAAGGGTCATCCAGAGCCAGTGTCAAAGCTTTAAAGCCTAGTTCTGGACTCCGTGCCTCTCCCCCACCTGAAAGCTGAGCCAAAGTCTGCTATACTTCCTTTCAGTGATGTAATGACCACTAGCTCCCTTACCGGCACCAACATCCTTGCCTGGCTTTCTGCTGGATTTGGTGTCTTTGGCCAATGTCATTGACCAAATTTGGCAATGTCGCCATATTAGGTCAATAATGTCACCCATTTCCTTACTCCAGGCCAGTTTTTGATTTGGAGCCGTGGGAGGGTCTCCCGATTATGTGACCAGCCTAACAATCAATCACAGTGATTACATAATTGGGAAGCCTGCCTTGCCCTCCTGTTTTTCAGAACCCCTAAAGGGTCGTTGGGAGCCAGCATCAAACAGTTCAAGCCTAGCTCTGGGCTCTGAGCCTCCCCTCCTCCTATTAGTTGAGCTACAGTCTTTATTACTTCTCTCCAGAAAAAAGAGATGTCCACAAGCTCCCTTGCTGGTACCAACATCTTTACCTGACCTTCTTTTGTGTTTGGCATCTTTGGCCAATATCATTGAGAAAATTTGGCAATGTGGTCATATTAGGTAAACAATGTCACCAGCTTCCCTAGTCTTGACCACTGTCTTTGATCAAGAGCTGGTCAGAGGTACACCCGATTAGGGATGAGCCGAACACCCCCCGGTTCGGTTTGCACCAGAACTTGTGAACAGGCAAAAAATGTGTGCGAACACCGTTAAAGTCTATGGGACATGAACATGAAAAATCAAAAGTGCTCAATTTAAAGGCTTATATGCAAGTTATTGTCATAAAAAGCATTTGCAGACCTGGGTCCTGCCCCAGGGGACAAAAAGTTTTAAAAACGTCCGTTTTTCGGGAGCAATGATTTTAATAACGCTTAAAGTGAAACAAAAAAAATGAAATATTCCTTTAAATATCGTGCCTGGGGGGGGTGTCCTTAGGATGACTGTAAAGTAGCGCATCTTTCCCGTGTTTAGAACAGTACCACAGCAAAATTACATTTCTAAAGGAAAAAAAGTAATTCAAAACTGATCGCGGCTGTAATGTATTGTCGGATCCCTTTGGATCTGGTATGGATATTAGGGGAACCCCGCACTAATTTTTTTCAAAAAAATGGCGTAGGGGTCCCCCCAAATTCCATTGTGGATTGCGGCCAACAGATTGGACACCTAACTGACATTTTTTACTCTTTTTTTCGGAATCAGTGACATTATTACAGTAATCAGTGCTAAAAATATGCACTGGCACTGTACTAATGGCACTGGCAGGGAAGGGGTTAACATCAGGGGCGATCAAGGGGTTAAATGTGTTCCCTCAGGCCCCTTTCACACTTCTGCGACTTGGGACTGCAAAGTTGCATGACAAGTCATACCCCATGATTTCCAATGATAACCATTCATATCTGTGCGACTTCAAGTCGCACCAACATCAAAGTACTCCCTGTACTACTTTGGTCTGACTGCAAGTTGAGGTCCATAGGCCTCAGGTTTACACAGGCATTCCCTGAAATTGAGGTAAAATTGTGGGACTTTCAAGTCGCAGAAGTGTGAAAGGGGTTTCACTGTGTGTTCTAACTGTATGGGGGATGGGCTGCCTGGAACAACACACAGATCCGTCTTCCTGCATAGCAGAAAGACAAGATCTGTGTGATCTCCCCTGTGCCTTTTTTTACACTCGTTTACAAGTTAAAATATTTTTTTTTTTGCTAGAAAATTAATTAGAATCCCCAAACATTAAATATATATATTTTTTCTAACACCCTAGAGAATAAAATGGTGGTCGTTGCAATACTTTCTGTCACACCGTATTTGTGCAGCGGTCTTACAAGTGCACTTTTTTTGGAAAAAAGTTGACTTTTTTGAATTAAAAAAAAAGGCAACAATAAAGTTAGCCCAATTTTTTTTTTATATCGTGAAAGATAATGTTACGCCGAGTAAATTGATGCCCAACATGCCACGCTGTTTGGAGGTTATAAGTCATTTTCTAGCAAACAATACTGATTTAAACTTGTAAACAAAAAGTGCCAGAAAAAGCCTGGTCTTCAAGTGGTATACTGATTTAAACGGAGCTTCTGTAAACCTCAGAAGCCATTTAAAGCCCGTCACAGCCTAAAGCCTGGTGCACACGATCAGATTGTTGGCCAACAGAGCGTCAGACTTTTGTCCGAAGGGCGTGTGCCGGGAACTTGTCTTGCATACAAACAGGTACACAATTGTCGGCCAACAAACACGAACGTAGTGACGTACTACGAGGAATTTCAGCTCTTGAGCGCCATCCTTTGGGCACCTCCAGCTAATATTGTGTTTGGTGAGCATTGATTCCGAGCATGCGTGTTTGTGCTTTCAACTTTTGTGTGACGGTCTGATGTACAGACGATAGGAAAATCTGACAACAGACCGCTGTCCGCCGAAAATTTACTAGCCTGCCATCCAACATTTGTTGGCGGAAAGTTGGACAACAGTTGTCTGAAGGAGCGTACTAACGGTCGGATTTTAGGCCAACAGTCTGTCATCATCACACAATTCCCTGCCGAAAATCCGATCATGTGTACGAGGCTTTAGAAATCACCAAACACCATTATAGTTTTGCCATTGACTCCAAACCATATCACCAAAATGGTAAAATTTTGCCAAAATTTCCAGATTTTTGCTGAAATTTTTGGGGAAATAAAAACTTTTAAAACTGATCATCCTTAAGCCTCGTACACACGATCTGACTTTCCGACAACCAAACCGTGGAATTATGTTCAAAGGGCGTTGGCTCCAACTTGTCTTGCATACACACGGCCACACAAATGTTGGCCAACAATTACGAATGCTGTGACGTACAAGACGTACGTGATGTCTCCATTACGAACTCTAGTGCTCTGCGCTTCCGGCTCGTCCTTGATTCCGAGCATGCGTGTTTGTACTTTGGACTTTTGTCTGACGGACTTGTGCACACACGATCGGAAAGTCCGACAACACACATTTGTTGGCGGAAAATTTGAGAGCATGCTAGCCAACATTTGTTGACAGAAAGTCCGACAAACAAATGTCCAATGGAGCGTACACACAGTCGGAGTTACCACCAACAAGCTCATATCCAAAATTTCCCATCGGAAAATCCGATCGTGTGTACGCTGCATTAAGGCCCATACACACGATCGAACTTTTTGACAACAA
The DNA here is from genome assembly GCF_042186555.1 of Aquarana catesbeiana. Lineage (NCBI taxonomy): Eukaryota > Metazoa > Chordata > Amphibia > Anura > Ranidae > Aquarana > Aquarana catesbeiana. Next base: position 23,121,703 of record NC_133328.1, read on the forward strand.
GCATGCAAATTACCTGTTTTAAGGCAACATATGACCGTGTGTACGCTCCATCGGACAAGCTTTTTCGTTTTTCTTCGGACAAATGTTGGCTGTGCAAACAGACAAACTTTCTGGCAACAAAAGTCCTATGGTGCAAAATCCTATCGTGTGTACACAAGTCCGTAGGACTTTAGTCCAAAGTACAAACACGCATGCTCAGAACCAATGCAAAAGATCAGACAATAATACAGAAGTTGACTAAAGGGTGGCGGTAAAGAGCTGAAAAACCACGTGATTTGGTGAAAGTTGGCTGAAAAAGTCCTGCCGTGTGTATGCATACCAAGTTCACGGCCAACGCCCTTTGAACAGAAATCCATGGAAAAGTTTGTTTGACGTCCGATCATGTGTACGAGGCTTAAGTTATGATATAATCCCAAAAGTTCTATGTTTATATCTTTAATTATTTCGTTTTGCACGCAGTAGATGATACAGGCTCCCCACCTTTTAAAGAAAAAGTTCCCTATTTTTTTGTGGGAGAATTGTTACATTACGGCACAAGCTCCTGTACATCATGACAACTTTTGTCCACGCCGTGTCCGGTGCCCCTGTTTTGGAAATCCTCCGGATTCTAATTCTCTGCAGCTGTTCGTACAACTGACAACCTTCTCAAATGCCGCAAGACTCGGGGCTACCGTGCCTAAAGAGATTGATAAACGACCTTGACGGGGACCTACATATGCAGCTCTTGTTAGGGAAGAATCCATGACCCCCCCGAGCCAAATCTTCTACCCTATTGAGTTGTGGATGGATGTTACTATTTTCTAGGAAGTGGTCCTCTGGTGAAAGATCGGCGGTGACCTTGCTGCTGGGACGCCCATAAATCTCCTTCTACTGAACCCTCTCTGGCAGCGGGGATTGGAGAGGAGACAACAGAAATCCGAACAGGACAGGATGTAATACTTTCTTATTTTGTATTTTTGGTAACGTGCGAGTGAGGACGGCCTGGGGGGACTCAGCAATAACATTGCAGCGGCCAAGAAGAAGCAGCGCAGCCCTGGTTCTCAGAAAACACTTTCGAGTTTGTGCCGGTAGGAGATGCTGAACAAATTGTCCGCAATCAGCCAATGGTTCCATTCCGCAAAGCAGAACCTCCTTTATTTCCTGCAGTTTTTAAGGACAAAAGTGGTGGTCTTCATAGTTTTAGTAGTGCAGCAGGCAGCCAGCGTGCCCCCCCCAATACATTTCAATCATGAATAATACATTTAAAGGTCGGCCTTTTGTGAACAAAGAAACCCGTTTCACGCTGTTCTGCCCCATGTAGGTCAGATGCAGGACCCATATCTTCTAGTGCAGGCACAGGGAACCCCCCGGAGAGGTGGAGATTAGGGATGGTCTCGGATGTGTTCGGATAGTACCCGCCAGGAAGCCGTCACTGCACACCACCAATCATAGACAGTGAGGCATTTCCCGGCCTGAGCTGCACATACACACGATGCCTATGATTGGTGGGGTGCAGTGACGGCTTCCAAACACTCCCGAGACCATCATTAGTGGAGATATAGGTTTGAAAAAAAAAAAGGCTGGAAGAGTGTAAGGGTCAGGATTAACACAGAGTGCAGGTGTCTGTAGTAACGCAGAGTGCAGGGTTCTAAAGTAACGCAGAGTGCAGGGGTCAGTAGTAACGCAGAGTGCAGGGCTTTGTAGTAACGCAGAGTGCAGGGGTCAGTAGTAGCGCAGAGTGAAGGGGGTCAGTAGTAACGCAGAGTGCAGGGCTCTGTAGTAACGCAGAGTGCAGGGGTCAGTAGTAACGCAGAGTGCAGGGGTCAGTAGTAACGCAGAGTGCAGGGGTCAGTAGTAATGCAGAGTGCAGGGGTCAGTAGTAACGCAGGGTGCAGGGGTCAGTAGTAACGCAGGGTGCAGGGGTCAGTAGTAACGCAGAGTGCAGGGGTCAGTAGTAACACAGAGTGCAGGGTTCTAAAGTAACGCAGAGTGCAGGGATCAGTAGTAACGCAGAGTGTAGGGCTTTGTAGTAACGCAGAGTGCAGGGGTCAGTAGTAACGCAGAGTGCAGGGGGTCAGTAGTAACGCAGAGTGCAGGGGGTCAGTAGTAGCGCAGAGTGCAGGGGGTCAGTAATAACGCAGAGTGCAGGGCTCTGTAGTAACGCAGAGTGCAGGGCTCTGTAGTAACGCAGAGTGCAGGGGTCAGTAGTAACGCAGAGTGCAGGGGTCAGTAGTAACGCAGAGTGCAGGGGTCAGTAGTAACGCAGAGTGCAGGGGTCAGTAGTAATGCAGAGTGCAGGGCTCTGTAGTAACGCAGAGTGCAGGGCTCTGTAGTAACGCAGAGTGCAGGGCTCTGTAGTAACGGAGAGTGCAGGGGTCAGTAGTAACGCAGAGTGTAGGGGTCAGTAGTAACGCAGAGTGCAGGGGGTCAGTAGTAACGCAGAGTGTAGGAGTCAGTAGTAACGCAGAGTTCAGGGCTCTGTAGTAACGCAGAGTTCAGGGGGTCAGTAGTAGCGCAGAGTGCGGGGGTCAGTAGTAGCGCAGAGTGCGGGGGTCAGTAGTAGCGCAGAGTGCGGGGGTCAGTAGTAGCTCAGAGTGCAGGGGTCAGTAGTAGCTCAGAGTGCAGGAGGTCAGTAGTAACACAGAGTGCAGGGGTCAGTAGTAGCTCAGAGTGCAGGGGTCAGTAGTAACGCAGAATGCAGGGGGTCAGTAGTAACGCAGAGTGCAGGGGGTCAGTAGTAGCGCAGAGTGCAGGGGGTCAGTAGTAACGCAGAGTGCAGGGCTCTGTAGTAACGCAGAGTGCAGGGCTCTATAGTAACGGAGAGTGCAGGGGTCAGTAGTGACGCAGAGTGTAGGGGTCAGTAGTAACGCAGAGTGCAGGGCTCTGTAGTAACGCAGAGTGCAGGGCTCTATAGTAACGGAAAGTGCAGGGGTCAGTAGTGACGCAGAGTGTAGGGGTCAGTAGTAACGCAGAGTGCAGGGCTCTGTAGTAACGCAGAGTGCAGGTCTCTGTAGTAACGCAGAGTGCAGGGGGTCAGTAGTAACGCAGAGTGTAGGGGTCAGTAGTAACGCAGAGTGCAGGGGGTCAGTAGTAACGCAGAGTGCAGGGGGTCAGTAGTAACGCAGAGTGCAGGGGGTAAGTAGTAACGCAGAGTGTAGGAGTCAGTAGTAACGCAGAGTTCAGGGGGTCAGTAGTAGCGCAGAGTGCGGGGGTCAGTAGTAGCGCAGAGTGCGGAGGTCAGTAGTAGCACAGAGTGCAGGGGGTCAGTAGTAACACAGAGTGCAGGGGTCAGTAGTAGCTCAGAGTGCAGGAGGTCAGTAGTAACACAGAGTGCAGGGGGTCAGTAGTAGCTCAGATTGCAGGGGTCAGTAATAATGCAGAGTGCAGGGCTCTGTAGTAACGCAGAGTGCAGGGCTCTGTAGTAACGCAGAGTGTAGGGGTCAGTAGTAACGCAGAGTGCAGGGGGTCAGTAGTAACGCAGAGTGTAGGGGTCAGTAGTAACGCAGAGTGTAGGAGCCAGGAGAAACGCAGAATGCAGGGATCAGTAGTAATGCAGAGTGCAGGGCTCAGCAGTAGTGCAGAGTGCAGGGGTCAGTGACAAATAACGCAGAGTTCAGAGGTTAGGAGTAAGTACCACAAAGTGCAAGGGTCAGAAGTAAGTAACGCAGAGGGCAGAGGTCAGTAGTAAGTAACTCAGGAGTGCAGAGGTCAGTAGTAATGCAGAGTTTAGGGTTCAATAAGTTACTCAGAGTTCAGAGGTTATGAGTAAGTAAAGCAGAATGAGGAGGTCGACGGTAAGTGAAGCAGAATGCAGGGGTCAGGAGTAAGTATGACGGAGTGTAGGAGTCAGTATTTATTAACACAGAGAGCAGGGGTCAGAAGTAATGCAGAATTCTGCGGACAGTAGTACCTAACAGACAGTGCAGAAGTCAGCCATAACTGACACAAATCTTGCCCTATAAGGATACGCCAATATTGTCTAAATCCATTCCTCATGTCTTCTTTTTGAATCTCGGTGTGTTTTGTGTATTTCTTCCAGATCTGTGCAGTAATCAAGTGTGAGACTTCCCCTCTGTGCAGGAGCTTCCTGTAATAAAGACCGCTCACTGCTGCCCTCTCTCCTTGTGTAGGGGGACTGGTCTTGTCTCCACCCCCTCCTGTAGTTTTCTGCAGGCCTGCTGATGTCACTACTACTTTACAGGGTAATATCTGTGTTTGCAAAGGTATTTGGTACACACAAAGTGGACTTAGATCCTCTGTGGCTATTGAGGAATACGCTTCAATAAAAGTTTTCCTGCCTGGAGTTCACCTTTAACCGCTTTCGGACCAACCCACGTACGTTTACTACGGCAGGGCAGCCCGGCTGCGCAAAATCATGTACCTGTATAGGGACACTTTTTTGGCTGTAGGCGGGGTCTTGTTATAATTAGGGGCGGGGCATGTGTTTGTAGGCGTGACATAGCAAAAAAGAAGAATGTGGCGCGCTGCGTGCCGCACTGACAAAATGGTCGTGGTTTACGTGAAAGTGGGCGTGGCTTATATGGGCGTGGTTCAAATTGGGGTGGTTAGAGTCTGAGATGAATGAGAGCTGGAGAGAGAAAGGGGAAAAGAGGGAGGGAGAGAGAAAGAAGGAAAGAAGGAGGGAAGGAGAGAGAGAAGGTAGGAAAGAGGGATGGAGGGACAGCAGGCCCAGATCCTACACCACAATATAAATGTGTATTCCAGGGTTTAACAAATCAGCAGATAAAGATACTCCAAACATTTGGTGTTGGCGCTTCAATCATCCCAGCACCATGATTGTTATGATGTCCCTGGCAGCGGAGCCCTCCTTTACATCTGGTGTCCCTGGCAGCGGAGCCCTCCTTTACATCTGGTGTCCCCCAGCAGCGGAGCCCTCCTTTACATCTGGTGTCCCCGGCAGCGGAGCCCTCCTTTACATCTGGTGTCCCCGGCAGCGGAGCCCTCCTTTACATCTGGTTCCGCGGCAGCGGAGCCCTCCTTTACATTTGGTGTCCCCAGCAGCGGAGCCCTCCTTTACATCTGGTGTCCCCGGCAGCAGAGCCCTCCTTTACTTCTGGTGTCCCCCAGCAGCGGAGCCCTCCTTTACATCTGGTTTCCCCCAGCAGCGGAGCCCTCCTTTACATCTGGTGTCCCCGGCAGCGGAGCCCTCCTTTACAACTGGTGTCCCCCAGCAGCGGAGCCCTCCTTTACATCTGGTGTCTCCGGCAGCGGAGCCCTCCTTTACATCTGGTGTCCCCGGCAGCGGAGCCCTCCTTTACATCTGGTGTCCCCCAGCAGCGGAGCCCTCCTTTACATCTGGTGTCTCCGGCAGCGGAGCCCTCCTTTACATCTGGTGTCCCCGGCAGCGGAGCCCTCCTTTACATCTGGTGTCCCCCAGCAGCAGAGCCCTCCTTTACATCTGGTGTCCCCCAGCAGCAGAGCCCTCCATACAGATCTGTGTCCCCGGCAGAGGAGCCCTCCTTTACATCTGGTGTCCCCCAGCAGCAGAGCCCTCCATACAGATCTGTGTCCCCGGCAGAGGAGCCCTCCTTTACATCTGGTGTCCCCCAGCAGCAGAGCCCTCCATACAGATCTGTGTCCCCCAGCAGCGGAGTCCTCCATACAGATCTGTGTCCCCCAGCAGCAGAGCCCTCCATACAGATCTGTGTCCCCCAGCAGTGGAGTCCTCCATACAGATCTGTGTCCCCCAGCAGCAGAGCCCTCCATACAGATCTGTGTCCCCCAGCAGCGGAGTCCTCCATACAGATCTGTGTCCCCCAGCAGTGGAGTCCTCCATACAGATCTGTGTCCCCCAGCAGCAGAGCCCTCCATACAGATCTGTGTCCCCCAGCAGTGGAGTCCTCCATACAGATCTGTGTCCCCCAGCAGCAGAGCCCTCCATACAGATCTGTGTCCCCCAGCAGCGGAGTCCTCCATACAGATCTGTGTCCCCCAGCAGCGGAGTCCTCCATACAGATCTGTGTCCCCCAGCAGCGCGGCAGCTACAGTTCCCGGCAGTTCCCAGCTTTCTCGTGTGTGAATTCAGTGGAGAGGGGAGAAGCTGATTGGCTGCCCCTCTCCTCTCCACTGAACACAAGGGGAAATAAACCTCGTGACGGCGGCGACGGCGGCCAACTTTTTGTAGCCCGCCGGTCGTTTTTTCCTAAAACATTCCCGATTTTCCCGGGCCAAAGGCAAAATCCCAGGAAATTAATCGGGACAAGCTCCGATCGGACGAGGGTCCCAAAATCGGGATTCTCTCAGGAAAATCGTGACTGTTGGCAAGTATGTGATTTCGTGCACGCGGTTTAGAGGGCGTGCATACGCTGCCGGCGCGCCGCTCCCACTGTGATTGGACACAGCGTGAGCCAATCAGCAGGTCCGGCGACCGTGATGCCCGCCGTGACCCGCCAGTCGTTCACAGGAGAGACGGATCAGCTGTCTGCCTGTGTAAACAAGGCAAACGGCAGATCTGTCAGGAAGGGAAAGAGATCTTGTCATTCAGCTAAGCTGAATGACAGATCTCTCTTTTTCTTCAGTGTGACCCCGCCCAAAACCTCCCTAGGGAACATTTAACCATTTGATTGCCCCTAGTGTTAACCCCTTTCCTGCCAGTGTCATTTATACAGTGACAGTGCATTTTTATAGCACTGTTCACTGTATTGGTGTCACTGGTCCCCAAAAAGTGTCACTAAGTGTCAGATTTGTCCGCCGCAATGTCGCAGTCCCGCTAAAAATTGCAGATCGCCGCCATTAATAGGAAAAAATAAAAAAATAAATAATAAAAGTCCTTAATCTATCACCTATTTTGTAGATGCTATAACTTTTGCACAAACCAATCAATATATGCTTATTGGGATTTTTTTTTACCAAAAATATGTAGAAGAATACATATTGGCCTAAATTGATAAACAAATTTGTATTTTTACTTTTTTTTTTCTTGGATATTTATCATAGCAGAAAGTACAGTAGTAGCCAGTGACATTTACACAGTAATCAGTGGCTATTTTTTAGCTCTGATCGCTGTATAAATGTCACTGGTCCCAAAAAAGGGTCAAAAAGTGTCCGATCTGTCCGCTGCAATGTCGCAGTCCCGCTAGAAATCGCAGCTCGCCGCCATTACTAGTAAAAAAAAATTATAATAAAAATGCCATAAATATACTGTATCCCCTATTTTGTAGACACTATAACTTTTGCACAAACCAATCAATATACACTTACTGCGATTTTAAAAAAAGTGTCCGATCTGTCCGCCGCAATGTCGCAGTCCCGCTAAAAATTGCAGATCGCCGCCATTACTAGTAAAAAAAAAAAATAATAATAATAAAAATGCCATAAATATATTGTATCCCCTATTTTGTAGACGCTATAACTTTTGCACAAACCAATCAATATACACTTACTGCGATTTAAAAAAAAAGTGTCCGGTCTGTCTGCCGCAGTGTCGCAATCCCGCTAAAAATCGCAGATCGCCGCCATTACTAGTAAAAAAAATATACATATCCTAAAAATGCCATAAATATACAGTATCCCCTATTTTGTAGACGCTATAACTTTTGCACAAACCAATCAATATACACTTATTGGGATTTTTTTTTTACCAAAAGTATGTAGAAGAATACATATCGGCCTAAATTGATAAAGAAATTCGTTTTTTTTTTGTTTTTTTGGATATGTATTAGAGCAGAAAGTAGTAGCCAGTGACATTTACACAGTAATCAGTGGCTATTTTTAGCTCTGATCGCTGTATAAATGTCAGTGGTCCCAAAAAAGTGTCAAAAAGTGTCCGATCAATCCGCCGCAATGTCGCAGTCCGGCTTAAAATCGCAGATCGCCGACATTACTAGTAAAAAAAAAAAAAAAAAAAAGAATAATAAAAATGCCATAAATATACTGTATCCCCTATTTTGTAGACGCTATAACTTTTGCACAAACCAATCAACGTACATTATGCCCTGTACACACGGGCGGACTTTTCGACCTGACTGGTCCGACGGACTGAATCCGGTGGACAATCCGACTGTGTGTGGGCTTCATCGGACCTGCAGCGGATTGTTTCTGCCGAAAATCTGACGGACTTTAGATTTGGAACATGTTTCAAATCTTTCCGACGGACTCGAGTCCGGTAGAAAAATTTGCTCGTCTGTATGCTAGTCCGACGGACGAAAACCGACGCTGGGGAAGCTATTGACTACTGGCTATGAACTTCCTTATTTTAGTCCGGTGTACGTCATCATGTACGAATCCGTCGCACTTCGGTGTGATCGTGTGTAGGAAAGTCCGGTCGTTCGAAAGTCCGTCGGAAAGACTTCGGACCTTTGTTGGCGAAAAGTCCGCCTGTGTGTACGCGGCATTACTGCGATTTTAACAAAAATATGTAGAAGAATCTAACCCCTTTCACACTGGGGCGGTGGGGGCGTCGGCGGTACAACAGCGCTATTTTTAGCGCTGCTGTACCGTCGTTCTTGTAGCGGTATTCGGCCGCTAGCGGTTCGGTTTTAACCCCCGCTGGCGGCCGAAAAAGGGTTAAATCCGCTCGTACAGCGCGGCTATAGCCGCGGTATTACCGCGGTATAGCCGCGCTGTCCCATTGATTTCAATGGGCAGGAGCGGTTTAGGAGCGGTGAATACACCGCTCCTTCCCCGCTCCAAAGAAGCGGCTCGCAGGACTTTTTTTACCGTCCTGCGAGCGCACCGCTTCAGTGTGAAAGCCCTCGGGCTTTCACACTGAACAAACAGCGGAGGCTGTTTAGGGGCGGTTTTCAGGCGGTATTTTTAGCGCAATACCGCCTGAAAACCGCTCCAGTGTGAAAGGGGCCTACATATTGGTCTAAACTGATGTACTTAAAAAGTAAAACATTGTTTTTTTTTCCAAAATTGTTGCTCTTTTTTTGAATAAATAAATTCGCTTTTTATATTTGTTTTTTTGGATATGTATTATAGCAGAAAGTGAAAAAATATATTTTCTTTTTAAAATTGTTGCTCTTTTTTTGTTTATAGCGCAAAGAATAAAAACCGCAGAGGTGATCAAATACCACCAAAAGAAATTTCTATTTGTGGGGGAAAAACGGACATCAATTTTATTTGGGTGCAATGTCGCACGACCGTGCAGTTGTCAGTTAAAGCGACGCAGTGCCGTATCGCAAAAAAATGGCCTGGTCAGGAAGAAAGGGGGTGGTGGGGGGGTAAAACCTTCCGGAGCTGAAGTGGTTAAAGGCCAAGCTTGTCCCGAAGTCCTACCTTTTGTACACTCGTCGTCTTTATACACGACTTCTTTAGGGCCGAATTCTGCCGCTGCCCCAGACAAAGAGCGGCTCTATAATCCCACTTCTAAATTCACTTCCAAGGAAAGCAGAGCCGGCTTCCTTCCACATCTAACGCGTTCCTGCAAATAACGCCACTTTACTCGCGCCCAAATTTATTACCGCAGTATGCACGAATCATTACCTAAATAAACTTGTTTCACCAGCGCTGCAAAGTACTCATATTCACCTCATAACAAATATATTTTTATGCTCACTTGTTAAACGGCTCCCAATTGAGCTAAATTAAACAGACGAACGTACGGCGGTATTTTAAAATTGGCTACAAAAAAAAATTGGAGTTGCATAATTCTATAGACGCTCCCATAAATACGTACGGGTCTAATGTAAAGAGGATAATTCACATCAGAGGGTCCTACATGAGCCTCCTATACAGGGGCCCGACTGTGCTCTGTAAGTAATGCTTTGTTCGGGGGCGACCGGAGCCGAGGACAAAAAACGTACTATACATGGAAGAGCCGAGCAGATTTAAAGTGGAACTTTCTTTTAACCGCTTACAGACCGCACGCCGCAGTTTTACGTCGGCTGTTTGAAGGAGGATATCGTTGTTATGGCAGCAGCTAGCTCTTCTTCAACAGGTGGTCCGCTACAAGATAAAAGTGGTCTCTGTGGCGGATTCGCTGCAAGATCACTTTTATCGGTGGCGGGAGAAGGCCAACCCCCCAAATCCCGCCACGATCCGGTGCCCTCCGCCGCTTACCGGAGCCGTCGGCGGAGGCGATTGCTTCTTGTCACTTGCTGTGCATGGAGACGAGTGAGGGAGAAGAAGATGGCCCCCACCCATCTCCATGACACTGCAGGGCGGAAGCGACGTTAAAACTTCACTTCCGCCCACAGCTCTTAAAGGGCCATTTAAAAAAATTTTTTTTTTTAAATGACAATTTTTTTTATTTTTATTTTTTATTGCATTTTAGTGTAAATATGAGATCTGAGGTCTTTTTGACCCCAGGTCTCATATTTAAGAGGTCTTGTTGTGCTTTTTTTCTATTACAAAGGCATACCTCCCAACATTTTTAGATGGGAATGAGGGACACCTCTCAGCAAAAGCATGCAGGCATAGGACACACCCCTTGCCACACCCCCTTAAAGGAGAATTGTACAAAAAAAAAAAAACAAGATTGGTTAAACCCACAAGTGCTTTTTTACCACTACTATTCTTTTATATTGGCTTTTGGAATTTACAAATGCAGCGATTTAGAAATCAGATGAAAGGTTTAGTACTGGGAAACACTTTTTGATAGATAAAAAGTGCATTTTAAAAACATCTACATAGATCAGACCAAAATGAGGGACAAATGAGGAGGAATGAGGGACAGAGGGACATTGCTCCAAATCAGGGACAGTCCCTCCAAATCAAAGACAGTTGGGAGCTATGCAAGGGATGTTTACATTCCTTGTAATAGGCATAAAAGTGACATTTTTTTTTAAACAGTGTAAAAATAAAAGATAAAATAAATAAGAAAAAAAAAAATTTAAACGCGCCCGTCCCAACGAGCTTGCGTGCAGACGCGAACGCATACGTAAGTAGCGCCCGCATATGAAAACGGTGTTCAAACCACACATGTGAGGTATCGCCGCGATCAGTGGAGCGAGAGCAATAATTCTAGCCCTAGACCTCCTCTGTAACTCAAAACATGCAACCTGTAGAATTTTTTAAACGTCACCTATGGAGATTTTTAAGAGTAAAAGTTTGTCGCCATTCCACGAGCGGGCGCAATTTTGAAGCGTGACATGTTGGGCATCAATTTACTCGGCGTAACATTTTCTTTCACAAATGTAAAAAAAAATTGGGCTAACTTTACTGTTGTCTTATTTTTTAATTCAAAAAAGTGTATTTTTTCCCCCAAAAAATTGCGATTGTAAGACCCGCTGCGCAAATACGGTGTGACAAAGGATTGCAACGTCCGCCATTTTATTCTCTAGGGTGTTAGAAAAAAAAATGTATAATGTTTGGGGGTTCTAAGTAATTTTCTAGCAAAAAAAAATGTTTTTAACTTGTAAACAACAAATCCCAGAAAGAGGCTCGGTCCTTAAGTGGTTAATTTTTAAAATTCTTTTTTTTTTTTCCAAAAAGTGCCGAAGGTGTAGAAACTCTGTCCATTTTTATTGATTTCTATGTCCGTCCGCCCCCCTCCCCCCCCATGGTGAGAAGAAGCAAGGGGAGATCCCGCCAAACCGAGACAGTCTGCATAGCTCCCAGCTGTCCCTGATTTTCCAGGTTTTTGATTTCGAGGGTCTGTCCCTGATTTGGAACAAAGTCCTTCTTTGCTCCTCGTTTGTCCCTCATTTTGGTCGGAGTTGTCCACTCACCGGCCACTATATTAGGTACACCCATTCAAAGGCTTGGTAAGGCAGGGCCATACACGGGTTGAATTTCGAAAGAATTTTCGGTCGTATTTCGCACCATTGGTGGGCGGCAGCAACAGGCGATTTTCGTGCGGCCATCAAATTTGAGTAATCGGACATGTTGGAAATTTTTGGAAAAATAAACGATTTTCTAATCAATGGGAGAATTGTGCGAGAAATGTAATCGAAAAAAAAATGCGCATGTGCAAGAAAAGAAAAAGAAGGTTCCCAGCCACGAAAATTATTTTCTGTAGCAACATGGAGGTGAAATTGAAGGCTTGGTTGTCCGAATTTGGAAATCAATGGTGGCGCCATCGGATCGCAAAAACGCACAAATTTTCAGATTTTCGATAGAAAATTCTTTTGACATTCGACCCATGTATGGCCAGCCTAACATAAACTGCTAATCAGCCAATCACACGGCAGCAACTCAAGGCATTAGGCTCCATGCACACTGAAGCTCATAAACGGACGTTTTTTGGGAGTTTGGGCGTTTTTTTTTAACAGCCCATAAACTCCCCTCTATGTTATCTTATGTGTCCATGGAAGCCCACATGGACGTTTTTGGATGTTTATCAGCAGTGGAGTTTATGGGCTGTTTTTCTGAACGCCATAAAATTGCATTCAGGAGTCCTTTTCCTGACCACAAAAAACGCCAAACGCTCACAAACATTGATAAACGGTCAAAAACGTGGCTCACCGGCGTTTTTTAACGTTTTTGATCCATTGTAAAAAAAAAAAATGATACAAAACGCTAACGTGGAAAAACGCCAACAAACGCTATTGCAAAGACATTAAAAAAAAAGTTGAAAGACTCACTGCAAAGCTACTGGCGTTTTTATAACGTTATTTTAACGTCCAGTGTGCACGGAGCCTTATGCTGCGTACACACGGTCGGACTTTACGGCAGTCTTTGTCCGGCGTACTTTTCGACGGATTTTACGACAGACTTTCCGAATGAATGGACTTGCCTACACACGATCAACCAAAGTCCGACGGATTCGTACGTGATGACGTACGACCGGACTAAAACAAGGAAGTTCATAGCCAATAGCTGCCCTAGCGTCGGTTTTCGTCCATAGGACTAGCATACAAACGAGCGGACTTTTCGACCGGACTCGAGTCCATCGGAAAAATTTGAAAACAAAGTCCGCTGGAGCCCACACACGATCGAATTGTCCGACAAAATCCGGTACGCCGGACCAAGTATGCCGTAAAGTCTGATCGTGTGTACGCGGCATTAGGCATCTAGACGTGGTGAAGATGACTTGCTGAAGTTCAAACCGAGCATCAGAATGGGGAAGAAAGGGGATTTAGGTGACTTTGAACGTGGCATGGCTGTTGGTGTCAGACGAACTGCTCTGAGTATTTTAAAAAACTGCTGTTCTACTGGGATTTTCACACACAACCATCTCTCGGGTTTAGAGAGAATGGTCCGAAAAAGAGAAAATATCCAGTGAGCGGCGGTTGTGTGGAGGAAAATGCTCTGTTGATATCAGAGGTCAGAGGAGAATGGGCAGACTGGTTCCAGATGATAGAAAGGCAACAGTAACTCAGATAACCAATCGTTACATCCAAGGTATGCAGAATATCATCTCTGAACGCACAACACATCGAACCTTGAAGCTTGAAGCCATTCCTGTCAACTAAGAACGGGAAACTGAGGCTACAATTCTCACAGGATCACCAAAAATGAAGATTTGGACGTCCAAGCCAGGCGACCAATCATATCAGAGGACGGGAAGAGAAGATGGGAGAAGACATCGAGGAGCTGTCCCACCGAGAAAGGTAAGTGCAGACGGCGGACCGGCGGGGGGCACACTGGCAGCATTTAATATGGCACAGTGGCTGCGTTTGATGGGGCACAGTGGGAGCAACTGATGGCGCAGTGGCTGCATTTTATGGGGCAAAGTGGCTGCGTTTGATGGCACAGTGGCGGCAATTGATGGGCACAGTGGCTGCGTTTTATGGGGCAAAGTGGCTGCGTTTGATGGCACAGTGGCGGCAATTGATGGGCACAGTGGCTGCGTTTGATGGCACAGTGGCTGCATTTGATGGCACAGTGGCTGTGTTTGTTGGCACAGTGATGGCAATTGATGGGCACAATGGCAGCATTTTATGGGGCACAGTGGCTGCGTTTGATGGCACAGTGGCGGCAATTGATGGGCACAATGGCTGCGTTTGATGGCACAGTGGCTGCGTTTGATGGGCACAGTGGTGGTAATTGATGGGTACAGTGACAGCAATTGATGGGCACAGTGGCTGCATTTGATGGCACAGTGGTGGTATTTGATGGGCACAGTGACAGCAATTGATGGCACAGTGGCTGCGATTGATGGTCCAGTGAGGCTGCAATTGATGGGGAGTTTGTCTCTGAATTTTTCAATTTGTTTGAACCCCCCAAAAATTTTGAGCACCAGCCGCCACTGGTAACACACGTGGTCAGAATATCACCAGTTGCACAGCTCCCGATGTACACAGGACAATGTCTTTTGTCATAGTGGCCTATGAAGGTCGGTGCTCCCTGTGACTGCTCATGCAGCCTTGTGCTGCCATCTGTTGGCGTGTTACAAAACTAGTTGATACCACCTCGTACATAGTTACGTTGGTTCAAGATAGACCAAGGTAACTATGTAAAAAATGCCATACCTGGATTTTTCTTTGAGTTTGGGGCACGTTATCCGACTATGTTGGTTTGAGGAACATCTCCAACATTCATTATGACCAGTAGAGCCATAATTGGAGGTAATAATTAATCGACTTACTTGTTGAAGGCCCTGAGTTAATAATTCAACACCGGCACTTCACGGACAGTTGCCCAAGTGAGCGATTAGCAATGGATTCCGTAGAAATGATACTAAATGCCAATCTATTCTCTTAATGGGCAGTAATTAGCTAATTACAGTGTTAAAAACTAACATTTGAAAATCAGCACCTTGGCCAGCTCCCCTCGCAAGACTAGTCCAAGAAAACTTTTCTATAGCGTTCAATATTTTAATTGTTTTTATACAGTATGTTAGTGTTTGTGTGTTAGAGCGTTTTATTGACAGTCAAATGAAAAAATCCACTGGAGATCTAGAAGGAAAAGTCGGAGGCTGTGAACGTTCCGGTGAAGTTGTCGATGGTGTGTGAAGAATTCTCACAGCCGGAGTTGAGTTATCTCATAATTAGATTTACAAAGTTGGCTCTGTGTAGTAAAACAGTGAAGAGCATCACGGCAAGACTTAGTTCATTCGCACTAGTAAAATTAAAGCTCTGCTCCAATATATAAGTATCGTGAAAACACCCACCAAAAAATATAGGACTTCAAATGTACGCTTGAGGAAACCCCCAACTAGAAATCACTGATGTTAATATCCATAACTAAATATGAATACAGAAAAAACAGTGAATGTGAATGAGCTGCAAACACACTTGAGATACTTGCCATAGTGACCAAATCTTATATACACACGCAAGTGCAGATAATGTGCAAGTGTATATATAGTGCTGCACTAATTGAAACAAAAAATATCAAATGATAAAAAAAAAAAAAACATTTAAATAATCAATTAAAAAAATTAATCCATCAAATAGTGAAGAAAATCTTCACCGTGACCATTCTTCAATTTATTAAAGCTTAAAATTGTCTGGAAGAAGTCAGCTCTGACGAAACGCGTAGGGTAGAGCTTGTGCTGACCTCATCACGCAACCAGGAATAGGTTTCGGAAGTTAGCATTTGTCGGCTGAATTTTGATTTTTTGCTGTGCAGTTACCATGATTTTATCTGTAAGTGAAGTGTTATGCTTTAACCACTTGCCGACGGCTGGCCGTCATATGACATCCTGGGCTTTGTGGGGGTAGATCGGAATGATACCTGCAGCTACAGGCATCATTGAGATACCAGCTTTTTCAGCCAGCGATTCCCTACACCTTAAGAATGATCATAGCGGCTGGTCAGCCGCTTGATCATTCTTACGGGTGGCGGGAGGTGACTCCCCCCTCCCGCTGCCCTCTGGTGCGTCTACTGACTCACATTGCGATGGAGGAGTCAGAGAACGTATCCACCAGCCCCAGATGTTCACCATAGAGATTTCCGGCTGACCAGATGGTCGCCGGAGTCTTTATGATCGTCGGAGGCCGGGCGCGATGTTATGAAGTCACGCCCGGCCTCTGCATTCAAGCAAACGGCTGGGAGGCCGAGATCGTTTTATTTATTTTTTATTTTTTAGACTTCCCAGCCTAGAGGTGAGATATGGGGCCTTATTGACCCCACATATCTCACTGTAAAGAGGACCGATCATGCCATAGTCCTATTACAGGGGATGTTTACATTCCTTGTAATAAGAATAAAAGTGATCAAATTTTTTTTAAAGTGTTAAAAAAAAAAATGTAAAGTAAAATTAACGATAAAATTTTTTTTTTTTAAAGCGCCCCTGTCCCCGTGTGCTCGCACGCAGAAGCGAACGCATACGTAAGTCCCGTCCACATATGAAAACGGTGTTCAAACCACACATGTGAGGTATCGCCGCGAACGTTAGATCGAGAGCAATAATTCTAGCCCTAGACCTCCTCTGTAACTCAAAACATGTAATCAGTAAAAAAATTTTAAGCGTTGCATATGGGGATTTGTAAGTTTGGCGCCATTCCACGAGCGTGTGCAATTTTGAAGCGTGACATGTTAGGTATCTATTTACTCGGCGTAACTTCATCATTCACATTATGCAATCAAACTGGGCTAACTTTACTGTTTTTTTTTTTTTCCCCCAAAAAAACGCTTTTGAAAAATTGCTGCGCATATACCGTGTGAGATAAAAAGTTGCAATTGTATTCTCTAGGGTCTTTGCTAAAAAAAACATATATAATGTTTGGGGGTTCTGTGTAATTTTCTAGCAAAAAAATGATGATTTTTACTTGTAGGAGAGAAATGTCAGAATTGGCCTGGTTGGTAAGTAGTTAATAAATGGAATATCACGGATTTTACACGATGTGGAGCCTCTGGTCTCCTGTTTTTCTCTGGGCATATATGAGGTTGGGAAGTGGATTGAGGACAAGTTGGTGGCTCCTTCACTTGTAGCCCATTGGGGATTCTGTTGGAAGAACTTTGGAAGTTTTACCTGCTGTAGACCATTTTCATTATACGCTACCCATGACTTCTCTATAACATGAGGATCATGGTTTTTCCATGAAAACTCAGGCTGGCTTCACACTGGAGCACGGAGCGGCTCACGGCAGGGGTCCGGTGCGTCTCCATTCACCGTTTTCATATCCGATTTCAGCCTGAATGTTGGGCTGAATTCGGACCTGAAACGGACCAAAAGACGCACAGGGATCCGGTGCCATTCACCCCGGAGCCGCCGCGGAGATGTGTGAACCGGCTCCATAGAGAGCTGGTCACAATCTCCCGCTATGCGAATTGGATACAGGGAAACCCACATTCAAATTGCATTAGTGTGAACTTAGCCTTATGCGGCAATTTTGGTGGCAGAGATCCCTCTTTGGCAAGGAAACTCACAATTGGGCATTTCTGAAGAGAAGGAAGCGCCACCTGAGTGTAGTATTAACAAATGATGTTTAATGACACCAGGTAAAAACACACTTACAGGATAAAAACATATAAAAACACATCTAAGTCATCTTCACCCAACATCTTAGCACTGGAGACAAATTATAAAGTCCTAACTCGCTGGTACCTTGTACCCGCTAGAGTGGCAAAATATTCACCTAATACCTCAACTCTTTGTTTTCGAGGATGCCCAGAAATAGGCACATATTTACACATATGGTGGACATGCCCAGTAATCCAAACCTTCTGGAAGGAAGTCTTCGTGATTGCATCTAAAATATTTAAAAAAATAATACAACCAGATCCATATTTAACTTTACTTAATCTAAAACCGGAATGGTTAACACTCTCTCAATTCAAACTTATGATCCAACTAATAACGGCTGCAAAACAAACAGTGGCCAAGGCATGGAAATCTCCTACATTGGTACTAGCAGAAACAATTCACAGAATGAATAATACAATGTCCCATGCTAAGATGGTAGCCATCGATCAAAATCAAATTCCAAAATTTGAAAAACTTTGGCATCCTTGGATAAAACAACAGTTCCTGTCAAACTTCAATGACTCTGTCCTGTTGCCATGGTAACAGATTAAATGACTTACAGAGACACCCATTCTAAGGCTTCAAAGAGAACTAAGAAGAATAATAAACTGACGAGCGGGACAACCTTGTGGACCATACCTCTACCTTTCAACCCTTTTTCTTCTTTCTCTTTCCTTTTCTCCACCTTACGATTAAAGCTCATTATCAGAATTTATTTGACCTATATACACTCTACCTGTAAACAATATGTATAGTAGGTATAAATCATTTAAATACCTACAAAAGTAACTAAGGAAATGATATATATCTTTAATTTAGGTTTACGTGAACCCAATGTTTAATATTTGAAATTTCATGATATTTACCTATATAAACCCTACTGTAAAACAATGAGCTTACTTTATAGATCCTTGTAAACTTACTTTATGTATCTTTATAATATTGTATACTCAATAAACTTTTTTTGACAAGGAAAAACATATAAAAGGCTCATCTGTATAGGTATGTGGTCCTCAGTGACCACATACCTATACAGATGAGCCTTTTATGTGTTTTTATCCTGTAAGTGTGTTTTTACCTGGTGTCATTAAACATCATTTGTTAATACTACACTCAGGTGGCGCTTCCTTCTCTACCCCTCTCTCATCCATCACAGAGCCAGCTCTCTGAGGAAACAGCAGCCGCCTAGCCTACCAGCCTACTTTAACCATTACATTACCGGTTACCACTTAACCCTTGAACTTCCAGCCTGTCCCCTATGGACTAAGTTGCTCAGCCCTTTATATCTCCTGTTATATATGGACTTGTGTGTTTGCGCTTACAGTTACCAATACTCTGTTGGGCATTTCTGAAGCACATTTCTGTTTGAACTGGCCAGGTTGCAGATTTTTCTTCATCATTTGATGGGACTTTAGGACGTTTTTTTTTTTATATATGGGAATAGAGAAGCTGCGCTAAAAAAAAAAAAAAAAAAAAAAAAAAAGCATCAATCAGTTTATCAAATCAAACATATGAATATGCAGAAAGTCCATAATGAATCACTTCAGCTTGTTGATGTCACCAAAGTGTATAAAAACAGACAGGAGAGTGCCCACCACCGTAATATGGACCTGCTTACCAGATAGCAAGCCTAAAGGGCAGATGGCTATAAACCACCGCCGCGGCCTTTAGCTTGTGGATGTCAACACCAAAATCGGCACACTGGATCTTGCAGATCGCTCACTCTCTCCAACTATGATGTCCGTCTGCAGGCCATTTGTAATGTCAGCACTTAGAAGGTATAGTAGTATTATTTTACAAAGTTATAATACCTCCCGGGTTTCCTCAGTCAGTATTTACTGTATATATTTATATATATATATATATATATATATATATATATATATTTATATCATTTGACCCTTTGGTGACCGTGCCATTTTTTGCTATTCGGCACGGTGCTAATTGAAGCCATTGCGCATTCATGCAACGCTGTACCCGAACAAAATTTTTATTTATTTATTAATGTTTTTCTCACAAATAGAGCTTTCTTCTGGTGGTATTTGATCAGCAACACGTTTTAAATTTTTTTTGCAATATAAACGAAAAAAGACCAAACATTAAAAAAAAATGTAAAAAAAAATATTTTTTTACTTAAGATATCCTTTACGGAAATAAAAAAAATTGTAGTTTCTTCATAAATTTTTGCCAAAATGTATTTTGCTACATAAAAAAAGAGAGAGAGATAAGCGGGACTTTGACGAGGCACACTGGAGCGACAAAAATGATTGAATATATACAGAGGTGTGCGCAGCCTATTGCATTAGGGTGTGCACCCCAAAGCTCAAATACACATGAACGCCACCTGCTGTCACAGGGAGGAGGCTCTGATGGTGGGAGACAGTTGATTGGGAGCCTATTACCTTAAATCCTAAGTATAGGTGTAATATGTTCCTACAGTTGAACCTAACCTTTAATATAATGGGAGCATTTACACTGGCCGCTGGCACCCCAACCACCCACCTGGTGCCACCCCTGGATAATGCTAATGCACATGGGGTGATTAGGGTGTGCCCAGGCACACCCGGCACACCCTGTGCGCACGCCTATGAATATATATATTTTTAATTGGTTCAAATTATCATAAATTTTTCATATCCAAACATTTAATGCATTTTGCTATATATAAATATCTGTATATTTTATTACAATTCATCAGAACCAAGTATTGTACATAAATAAACATTCCAACAATGGGTTGGTGCGGATTATAGAATATATATAGAATAAGACATAATTAATAGACTAAAATAGCTATATCAATTATAACAATGAAGATACCACCCACGTAGGACTGGCATGGAAGACAAATTAAAAGTAAAATTAAGAATAAATATAAAAAAGGAACGGCCATACAAAGTAATACAAAATTGTATACACATCGGTTGGTGTTAGCTCTACGCGTTTCAAGGCCTTATAGCCTATCATCAGGAGCGAAACCTTGGTAATTGTCTATGGATAGAAAAAACAAAATAAAATTGTAAAAAATGGAATATAAAGATATTCTGAACTAAATCAGAAGGTGGAAGGGTGAACCCAGGACATGGAAGAACGCCCATGACCTGAAATTAATGTATTTTGCTACATATTTTTGTTAAAAAAAAAAAAAAATCCCAATAAGTGTTTATTAGGGCTGTTACTGATTAAAATTTTCGTGTTCGACTAAACGATTTTTTTTTTTTAAATCGATTAATCGACTAATTTCGATTAATTATAAAGCACATACAGATCCAACTACTTTTAGCTGATCTCCTTGCATTGCAACTCTGCATTGGTCAGCAGTAAATGTGGTATACACTATATACAATCACCCGACACTAGTTAGTTTCCACAATCCATGACTTAACTTCACAGTTCACACAAATACGTTTTAAATTCATACTGTAGCACTGACGTAAGTAATTTTTTTTATTAAACTTTAAAAAAAACGTAGAAAGTTTAACTTTAATTGTAAAACTTATCTAGTATATTGACTGTCAAATTTAGTTATCAAATTTGCCT
This sequence comes from Aquarana catesbeiana, assembly GCF_042186555.1. Classification (NCBI taxonomy): domain Eukaryota; kingdom Metazoa; phylum Chordata; class Amphibia; order Anura; family Ranidae; genus Aquarana; species Aquarana catesbeiana. The sequence continues at coordinate 23,142,482 of NC_133328.1, forward strand.
ACACTTAGCTCACTGAATGATCCCAGTTAACCAACATCCATGTTTACCATCGCTGTCCAGGCTGTCCAGTGACGTTACGGACATCGACGTTACCGGACTCCTCCCCCCTTCCCTTCGTTAGCAGACGGAGGCACTTGGGGAAGGGGGGAGGAGTCCGGTGACGTCACTGGATCTCCGACGGAACTCCCTGAAGACCCGGAAGCCGGCGGAGAGGTGAGTACCGATCAAAAGAATTTTGATTGATCAAAAAAAGAACGATTAATCGAGGAATTAATCTTTAATTTCCACAGCCCTAGTGTTTATTGATTGGTTTGCATGAAAGTTATAGCGTCTACAAACTATAGTATGCAGCGGGTAAAATAAGTATTGAACACGTTACCATTTTTTTGTAGGTTAAATACTGTATATTTCTGAGGCTGGGTTCACACTATTGCAAATTGGATGCAAGTTCCCCACATCCAATTCACAATAGCAGGAGATTTTGACCGTCCCTCTATGGAGCCCGTTCACATATCCCCGCTGCGGTTCCGTTGCGAATTGAAACAGGAGCCCTGTGCGTCTTTTTGGTCCATTTAAGGTCCAAATTCAGCCAAAAATTCCAGCTGAAATCGTACCTGAAACAGTGAACGGGAACGCACTGGACCCCTGCTGGGAGCCGCATGTGAAGATAGTCTGAGCCCAGCCTGAAGATGGTATTGACATGAAATCTTCACCACATATCGGTAACACCCCATGCAGTCCATACATACAAAGACACCAAAGCAAATAAGTTCAGAAATGAAGTTCTTTGTAATAAAATGGAATGACACAGGGAAAAAGTACTGAACACACTAACTGAAATGTATTTAATACTTGGTACAAAATCCTTTGTTGTTAATGAGAGCTTCAAGACGCCTCCTGTATGGAGAAACTAGTCTCATGTGTTGCTCAGGTGTGATTTTGGCCCATTCTTCCACACAAACAGTCCTCAAATCTTGAAGGTTCTGTGGGCCTCTTCTATGAACTCTGATCTTTAGTTCTTTCCATAGATTTTCTATTGGATTCAAGTCAGGTGATTGGCTGGGCCATTCTAGCAGCTTTATTTTCTTTCTTCGAAACCAATGGAGAGTTTCCTTGGCTTGGTGTTTGGGATTATTGTCTTCCTGAAATGTCCTCCCTCGTTTCATCTTCATCATCCTGGTAGATGGCAGCAGATTTTTATCAAGAATGTCTTGGTACATTTTTCCATTCATCCTTCCTTCAACGACATGAAGTTTGCCAGTACCATATGCTGAAAAACAGCCCCACACCATGATGTTCCCACCTCCAAACCTCACTGTTGGTATGGGAGGTGTTTTTGGGGTGATGTGCAATTTGACCTCCAAACATGGTGTGTATTATGGCATCCAAAGAGTTTAATGTTGGTCTCCTCTGACCAGACTATATTCTCTCAGTATTTCACAGGCTTGTCTAAATGTGCAGCAAACTTTAAATGAGCTTCAACATGCTTTTTCTTCAGCAATGGAGTCTTGTGTGATGAGCATACATACAGGTCATGGCGGGTGAGTGCATCACTTATTGTTTTCTTTAAAACAATTGTTCCTGCTATTTCCAGGTCTTTCTGAAGCTCTCCAGAAGAGGTCCTTGGCTCTTGGACATCTCTTCTGATAATTCTTTTCACTCCTCTGTCAGAAATCTTGTGAGGAGCACCTGGTCATGGCTGGTTTATGGTGAAATGATGTTCTTTCCACTTCCAGATTATGGCCCCAACAGTGCTCACTGAAACATTCAGAAGTTTAGAAATCCTTCTGTAACCAATGCCATCAGTATGTTTTGCAACAATAAGGTTGTGAAGGTCTCGGGAGAGCTCTTTGCTTTTAGCCACCATGAGATGTTTCTTGGGTGACACCTTGGTAATGAGACACCTTTCTATAGGCCATCAGTTGAGACTGAACCAGCTGATATTAATTTGCACTGACAAGGGGCAGGATTGCGTTATAATTACTGATAGATTTCAGCTGGTGTCTTTCCATGCCTTTTTGCACCTCCCTTTCTTCATGTGTTCAATACTTTTTCCCCAGGATCATACCATTTTATTACACATAACTTAATTTCTGAACGTATTTGTTTTGGTTTCTTTGTATGTATGGATTGCATAGGTTGTTACCGACATGTGGTGAAACTTTCATGTCAATATCACCTTTTGAAATATATTTACAAAAATGGTGATGTGTTCAATACTTATTTTACCCGCTATATTTTTTTTAATACTACTAATGGGAGCATTCAGCGACTTATAACTGCGAAAGTGCACAAGCTGTCATTGACGCTGGGGGGTGGGGTGGGGCTGACTGCCACCGACATCACCAGTGACACTAATTCAGTGATCAGTGATAATACTATACACTGTCACTGTACTAATGACACTGGCTGGGAAGGGGTTAACATCTAGGGGCGATCAAAGGGTTAAATATGTGCCTAGCTATGTGCAATGTGTGTACAGTTGTGCCGCTTTTACTAGCTGACCTCTCAGTTTGAACTGCGATGAACTTGTCCAGAGATGAGAAACTGACAGATTGTTCTCTTCCTACAGAGCTCTGTGTTGTTTACCAACACAGAGCTCTGGGCTGTGATTGGACACAGCCGATCAGCAGGTGCTGGCAATGAATCATTACCCGAAACTTGCTAACAGGCTCCTGCTGTGTACAAATATATATGTAAGCTGCAGGGCCACTTCACGGCACCCTAGTTAAATAGTTAAAGAGGAGCTCCAGTCTGAAAAAAAAATTCAAATTCAACAACTACAAATACTGTACTTGCTGACTTTTATTATTAGAACACTTACCTGTCCAGGGATCCAACAATGTCGACACCCCCCGAGCTGTTTCGTCAATCGGCTTCGGGTGCAGGCGCTGGCAATGTAAGCAAGGGGAACTGGCTGCGAAGCCTCCAGGCTCCACAGCTGGTTACCTACTGCGCATGCGTGAGTCGCGCTGCACTTTCTGAATGGTCACGCTATCTTCTGGTATCTGTGTGTCTCCCAGAAGGCAGCGGGGCGCTGGGGGGGGGGTAGGAGGAGGGGCCGGAAAAAAATGCTCGTATATCGCCACGGCACTTTCACCCCCTCCCTACCCAGGTCAATTTTTAGGTTTCAGCGCTCTCACACTTTGAATGACAATTGCGCGGTCATACAACACTGTACCCAAAACAAATTTGTATCCTTTTGTTCACACAAATAGAGCTTTCTTTTGGTGGTATTTAATCACTGCTGGGCTTTTTATATATGTTTTATATATATATATATATATATATATATATATATATATATATATATATATATATATATATATATATATATATATATAAAAGTTTATCTTAGTTTCTTTTAAAGAATTTTTGTAAATAAGTAATTTTTCTCCTTCACTGATGAGGCAGCACTGACGGGCACTGATTGGCAGCATTTATGGGCACTGATTGGCAGCACTGATGGGCACTGATGAGGAGGCACTGATAGGCGCTGATGGGCGGCACTTGTGGGCAATGATTTGCGGCACTGATGGGCGGCACTGATGAGCAGGCACTTATGAGCACTGAAAGGCAGCACTCATGGGCACAAATTTACATCACTGATGGGCAGCACTGATGGGCACAGATTGGCATCACAGATGGTCACTGCTGGGGCTGCACTGATGATTGGTGCCCTGATTACCTGTACAGGCCCCCCCTACTCTGTCAGTGTGATCACATAGATAAAGAGCCGCGTTGCGCGCCCCCTGCAGGCGCACAAGAGCGGTAACACTGGGCTGACGTCATATGACATCACCCCAGAACGGGAGGGGATCCCGCCCGCCGTCATTTTACTATATGACGGGCGGGAGGTGTTTAAATTCAGAAATACTGTAGTTGTTGGCTTTAAACCTCAGATACCTACCAGTGCCTGGAGTAAAAGGCGCGTTAAGCAGTGTTTGCCGTTTTTAGGCATTTTTACATTGTAATGTTTTTGATGAAAAGACGCCAAAAACCGCTAATGCCAAAAAACACAGGAAAACGAGGGAAAAAAACATGCAATAACGCTAATGTAAAAACGCGCCTAACGCGGAAAAACAGGTGTTTTTTAGCGCTGCTGTAGCGCTGGCGTTTTTAAAACGTCCTGTGTGCATGAGCCCTTAAAGTGGATTTTTTTTCTCAAAAAAATTGCATTTGAAAGACCGCTGTGTAACGTAAAATATTGTGTGACGTAAAATATTGCAATGATGATCGCCATTTTATTCTCTAAAGTTTCTGCTAAAATATATAAATACATTATATATATATATATATATATATATATATATATATATATATATATATATATATACATATATATATATATATATATACATATATATATCTATATATATATATATATATATATATATATATATATATACATATATATATATATATATATATATATATATACACACATATATATATATATATATACATACATACATATATACACACATATATATATATATACACACACATACATACATATATATATATATATATATATATATATATATATATATATACACACACATACATACATATATATATATATATATATATATATATATATATATATATATATATATACATATATACATATATATATATATACATATATATATATACATATATATATATATATATATATATATATATATATATATATATAAATATATATATATAATGTTTGGGGGTTCTAAGTAATCTTCTAACAAAAAATACTGATTTAATCTTTTAACACAATTTAATCTCTTTAACAAAAAGTTAGAGAAAAGGCCTGGGCTCCATTAATCAATGCGACTCAAGTCACAGCGACAATGTTACATCACAAAAGTCGCAAAGCAATCAAAAGTCGCAAATTGAATGCAAGTCACAAGGAAGTCGCAAAAAAATCGCAAGCAAGTCTTACTTCCCACCACATGTTCTGCAGCGGCCCCCTCCCTGCCGTCTTGGGGGGTCCCACCCACGGTGGCCTAACCTCAGGGGGGGGGTGCACGGTCACAAGTGCGATCTTTGCGACCTCTGAAAGAGGCCTGACTCTCTGTATGCGATGCAGCTATATAGCACAGCAGGATCCCAGAACTACGACTGTTCATTTTTTGGCACGTATCGTAGTTCCTACATGTGGGTTACATCTGTCTATTTAGTTGTTTGGCAGAATTCGCCTTTTTTACCTGCTGCTTTCCCTTCAATAGAAAGGCATCCATCTTTACCGGGATTACTATATCACAGCGCTCGTCAGCAGTCTGTCACACATACAGCATCATCTCCTAGACCTGAAATAAATCTCTTTTTTTTCCTTTTTTTTTTTTTTTTTTTTTGGGGATGTCTTTCCAGGGATATTTTTGACTTGCGTGCTTTTTACCGCCGCACCGACGCAGAGTTCATACAGTGAGTGTGGATGTATTTCAATATTGACAGTGTAACGTGATCTGCTGTTAGCAAGCTCTGCAGAAAAGTCAGTGCAGTCAGTGAGTGCCAGCAAAGTCCTGCGGGAGATTCTCTAAATAAAAATTTGTGATCCGAAATGCCGGCGCGGGATACTAGACAGCCATATTGCATATCCTGGTACTGGCCATATTTTCAGGGAAATGTCTTATTTTTCCACAATCCATTTCCATTAAGGTTGGGCTCCGGGCAGATGTTATAGATCATTATTTAATCCACTTATTTAGTCCTTTAAAAAGTAATTAAAGTGGATCTTTCATCTTTTTTTTTATGTTAAAGCAGAAATCCAGCTAAAAATTAAATAGCAATGAATAGTCCATTAACCACATTGACCACTTTACCTCGGGAAGATTTACCCCGGCCCCCCCCCCCCTTCATGACCAGGCCATTTTTTGCGTTACTTTACCACTTCAGCCCCGGAAGCATTTGCCCCCTCAATGACCAGGCCATTTTTTGCAACATCATTTTAACTGACAATTGCGCGGTCGTGCGACTTTGTATCCAAACAAAATTGACGTCCTTTTTTTCCCACAAATTTAGCTTTCTTTTGGTGGTATTTGATCACCTCTGCGGTTTTTTTTTTTGTGCTATAAACAAGAAAAGAGCGACAATTTTGAAGAAAAAAAAAAAAACATTTTCTTTTTTTTTACTTTCTGTTATAACACATATCAACCCCAAAAAAATAAATAAAAATGTTTCCCTCAGTTTAGGCCGATATGTATTCTACATATTTTTGGTAAAAAAAAAATTAAAAAAAATCGTAATAGGCGTATATTGATTGGTTTGATTTAGGGAGTTTTATTTATTTTTTAATGTTTTTACTGGTAATGGCTGCGATCTGCGATTTTTTTTTTTTTAGCGGGACTGTGACATTGCGGCGGACAAATCTGACCCAGAGTCACTTGACCCCACTGGACTGTTTTTTTTTGGGGATGGCCCCTTCCTGTTCCAACATGACTGTGCACCAGTGCACAAAGCAAGGTCCATAAAGACGTGGATGAGCGAGTTTGGGGTGGAGGAGCTTGACTTGCCTGTGCAGAGTCCTGACCTCAACCCGATAGAACACCTTTGGGATGAATTAGAGTGGTGACTGCGAGCCAGGCCTTCTCATCCAACATCAGTGCCTGACCTCACAAATGCTCTTCTGGAAGAATGGTCAAACATTCCCATAGACACACTCCTAAACCTTGTGGACAGTCTTCCCAGAAGAATTGAAGCTGTTATAGCTGTAAAGGGCGGGCCAACTAGGGTTGCCACCTTTTCTTCAAGCCAAACCCGAATACTTTGGCCGCGCATGGCAAAATGTTATTTTTAAGGGGGAACGCTGTGGACTCTGGTGTAAAGGGGAACTCTGATGTAAGGGGGGTTCGGCTCATCAAACCTCCCACTTACATCAGAGCCCGCAGGGCACTCCTTCCATCTGAGTCCCCCTTACCTTAGTGTACTCACTTGCTCGGAGGCAGGAGAGAGAAGGAGGATGGGGGAAGACTCCAGTCACAGAGATTGGATGGTGAGCTCACTCACCCAAGGATGGAGGCTCAGACATCACCTTTCATCCATGATGTATCTGCCGGATGCTGAGCTTCAAACTTCCAGCCCACACATCTCTTTCCTGAGGCACAGAATGTCAGGGATTGGAGTGTGGGTGGGCAGACACAGGGGTAGGGGCGAGAGGAGGAGGAGCAGATCAAGCCCTATTTCCTTTCCTGTCCGTGTTTGGCGATGGGGCCCATGTGCACACCTATGCACACAGTGATTGTTGTACTTGGTTACTTGGGGAGCCACAGTCCATTCTGAATCAATTGTCCGGGTTTCAGGTGGTCTGAAACCCAGACACATGATTCAAAACCCGGACTGTCGGGTAAATCCCAGACAGGTGGCAACCCTAAGGCCAACTCAATATTGAACCCTATGGACTAAGACTGGGATGCAGTGGCGGATGGTGCTCAACATTTTTGGGGGACGTCAACAAACTGAAAAAATACTGAACCCCCCCATCAATTGCAGCCTCACTGTGCCCATCAATTGCAGCCATTGTGTTCATCAAACGCAGCCACTGTGCCCATCATATGCAGATATTTTGCCCATCATATGCAGCCACTTGTGCCCATGAAATGCAGCCATTGTGCCCATCAAATGCAGCCATTGTGTTCATCAAACGCAGCCACTTTGCCCATCATATGCAGATATTGTGCCCATCATATGCAGCCACATGTGCCCATCATATGCAGCCACTGTGCCCATTATATGTAGCCACTTGTGCCCATCTAATGCAGCCCCTTGTGCCCATCATATGTAGCCACTTGTGCCCATCTAATGCAGCCATTGTGCCCATCAAATGCAGTCACTGTGCCCATTAATTGCAGCCATTGTGTTCATCAAATGCAGCCACTGTGCCCATCATATGCAGATATTGTGCCCATCATATGCAGCCACTGTGCCCATCATAGGTAGCCACTTGTGCCCATCAAATGCAGCCACTTGTGCCCATCAAATGCAGCCACTTGTGCCCATCATATGCAGCCACTTGTGCCCATCAAATGCAGCCACTTGTGCCCATCATATGCAGCCACTGTGACAACAAACACCCCCCCCCCCACACTCGAGGCTCTGGCAGCACCCAACTACCCCCCCCCCCCCCCTATTTTGAAGCCTATGCCCACAGTGCCGTTCATGTGCGTGTAAAGTCAGGCGTCACCAATACTTTTGGTAATATAGTGCATCTTCCTATCTATTTACTAATGCTAGCAGCATAAGGATTAAAAATAGTTTACGTTGATTGAGAGAATTTAGTTCTGCTTTAAGAGAGATACAAATCTTTTGCCAAGTAAAACAAATTATTTATTTATATATATAAAAAAGGTGTATTTCTTTTTGTCTGGAATTCGGCCTCCTATTTTCTCTCCAAGTTTCCTTTGCTGTGATTGTCATAAAAATCCTCCAGCCCCTCAAGACTCATCTCCATACTGGCCCGACCTGTCATTGTGGGTGGGGGGTGGGGGGGTCACGACACGGAGCCCCCCATCATGTGTCAGGAAACTGCCAGGTGTTTGTAAGACTGAGCCTCAGGGACAGGCTGTGTGATACGTGCCGAGCGGGGAATATAGAATGCAAAATCAGCCGCTCATCTGGCTTGTCTCCAGTAAGCCGAGAAGATTCTTGTGCTGCTTCATGGCCCAGAATAAGAAGAGAGGAGTCATAAAGGTGAGAAGAGTCCAGATCACGATGTACACATTACTGGGGGCCTGCTCGGGTTTGACACTCGTGGTGCTTTTGCATTTGAATATGAGCAGCTGCTAAGAAATACTTCTTTTGTTTAACCGCTTAGTGACCGCCCACCATAGATATACTTGCGGCAGGGCGGCCGCTCTGCGCCAGATCACATACCTGCTGCGTGATCTGACACTTCTAGGTAGGGTTGCCACCTCGTCCCTTTAAACCCGAACACATATGAATTACACAGGCTCTGAGGCTAAATAAAGGCAGATAAGGCAACAAGTGAGTTTAACCCCTTCCCGCCCGGCCTATAGCAGATTGACGGCCGGGAGGTGCTTCTGTTATCCTGCCTGGGCGTCATATGAGCAGGATAACATGCCAGCGTGCGCCCGTCAGAGGCTTCTTACCACGTGATCAGCTGTGACCAATCACAGCTGATCACAGCGTGAACCAGGAGGTGCCGGTAAACGGCATTCCTCGGTTCGCGCTGACAGGGAGAGCCAATCGGAGGCGATCGGCGGCTCTCCCTGTCAGGAGGGGGGGTCTGTGCTGATAGTCAGCACATTGATTATCAGCACAGCCCCCTCAAATGTATAAAAACACTACCAATCAGTGCCCAGCATTCCCCCAATAAAAAAAACCCTTCATGTGCCCACCACAGTGCCAATCAGTGCCCACCACTGTGCCAATCAGAGCCCACCACAGTGCCAATAAGTTCCCACCACAGTGCCAATCAGTGCCCACCACTGTGCCAATCAGAGCCCACCACAGTGCCAATAAGTTCCCACCACAGTGCCAATCAGTGCCCAGCAGTAACACCTGTCAGTAACACATCAGTACCTCATCATCAGTGCTGCCCATCAGTGCCACCTGTCAGTGCCAATCAGTACCACCTATTAGTGCCAATTAGTGCCGCCTGTCAGTGCCCATCAGTGCCACCTGTCAGTGCCCATCAGTGCTGCCTATCAGTGCCCATCAGTGCTGCATATCAGTGCCACCTATTGGTGCCCATCAGTGTTTAATATCAGTGCCACCTATCAGTGCCCATCAATTCTACATATCAGTGCCTCCTTATCAGTGCCCATCAGTGCCAACTCATCAGTGCCCATCAGTGCTGCATATCAGTGCCCATCAATTCTACATATCAGTGCCACCTTATCAGTGCCAACTCATCAGTGCCCATCAGTGCTGCATATCAGTGCCACCTATCAGTGCCCATCAATTCTACATATCAGTGCCACCTCATCAGTGCCAACTCATCAGTGCCCATCAGTGCTGCCTCATCAGTGCCCATCAGTTCCGCCTCATTAGTGCCCGTCAATGAAAGGGAAAACAAAATTTTATGACAAAAACTAAGAAAAACTTTTTTTTTTCAAAAATGTTGGTCTTTTTTAGTTTGTTTATCAAAAAATAAAAACCACAGAGGTGATCAAATACCACCAAAAGAAAGCTCTATTTGTGGGAACAAAATGATAAAAACTTTGTTTGGGTACAGTGATGGATGACCGCGCGATTGTCATTCAAAGTGCGACAGCGCTGAAAGCTGAAAATTGTCCTGGGCTGGAAGGGGCGTAAGTGCCCGGTATTGAAGTGGTTAATTACCACCTTAATCAGCCACAGAACCCGTGTAATTCGTATGTGTCCGGGTTTAAAGGGATGAGGCGGCAACTCTACAGCTGGGTCTTGTGCGGGCACACGCGCCCGCCGGGCGAACCTGCTTCCGCTGTGATTGGACACAGCAGGGGGAGCCAATCAGCGGGTTCCGGCGGATGCCGATCGTTCAAGAGAAAGGCAGAACGGTGGTCTGCCTATGTAAACAAGGCAGATCGCCATTCTGTGAGAGGGGGACATGTGCCGATCCTGTGTTCCTGCTAATGCCGTGTACACACGAGCGGACTTTGCGGCAGACTTTGCCCGGCGGACTTTTCGACGGACTTTACGACGGACTTTCTGAATGAACGGACTTGCCTACACACAATCCACCAAAGTCCGTCGGATTCGTACGTGATGACCTACGACCGGACTAAAATAAGGAAGTTCATAGCCAGTAGCCAATAGCTGCCCTAGCGTGGTTTTTTGTCCATCAGACTAGCATACAGACGAGCGGACTTTTCGACCGGACTCGATTTCGACGGATTAATTTAAAACACGTTTCAAATCTAATGCCGCGTACACACGAGCGGACTTTACGGCAGACTTTGCCCGGCGGATGGGATTTCATCAGACAATTCGATCGTTGTGGACTCCAGCGGACTTTGTTTTCTCAAAAGTTGGACGGACTTAGATTTGAAACATGTTTTAAATTAATCCGTCGAACTCGAGTCCGGTCGAATAGTCCGCTCGTCTGTATGCTGGTCCGACGGACATAAAGCCACGCTAGGGCAGCTATTGGCTACTGGCTATGAACTTCCTTATTTTAGTCTGGTCATATGTCATCACGTACGAATTCGACAGACTTTGGTGGATTGTGTGTAGGCAAGTCCGTTCATTAAGAAAGTCTGTCGTAAAGTACGTTGAAAAGTCTGCCGGACAAAGTCTGCCGTAAAGTCCGCTCATGTGTACACGGCATAAGAAACATGGATCTTTACATCCGCCCAGTAGAAGCAGCCTCCCAGGGAACCCTTTTAACTCTTTTATCGCTCCAGATGTTAACCCCTTCCCTGCCAGTGTCATTAGTACAGTGACAGTGCATATATTTTTTTAAGCACTGATCATCACTGTATTGGTGTCACTGGTTCCCACAAAGTGTCAAAAGTGTTTATGCAGCGTACACACGGTCGCACTTTTCGACCGGACCTGTCCCACGGACCAAATCTGGCGAACAATCCAATCGTGTGTGGGCTTCACCGGACCTTCAGCACACTTTTCCAGTCGCAAATCTGATGGACTTTAGATTTGGAACATGCTTCAAATCTTTATGTCGTAACCCAGAAATCCGCTCGTCTGTATGCTAGTCCGACGGACAAAAACCGACGCTAGGGCAGCTATTGGCTACCGGCTATCAACTTCCTTATTTTAGTCCGGTGTACGTCATCATGTACGAATCCGTCGGACTTTGGTGTGATCGTGTGTAGGCAAGTCCGTTCGTTAGAAAGTCAGTCGAAAGTCCGCTGGAAAGTCTGTCGGACCAGTCCGGTCGAAAAGTCCACCCGTGTGTACGCGGCCTTAGGTGTCTGATTTGTCCGCCACAATATCGCAGTCCCACTACAATGCCGCGTACACACAACTGGACTTTCCGTCAGAATAGACTCCGACGGTCTTTCCGACGGAGTTCCGCTGAAACGGACTTGCCTACACACGATCACACCAAAGTCCGATCGTTTAGAACGCGATGACGTACGACGGGACTAGAAAAAGGAAGTTCAATGGCCAGTAGCCAATAGCTGCCCTAGCGTCGTTTTTGGTCCGTCGGAATAGCATACAGACGAAGGGCTTTCCCGATAGGAATTGAGTCCATCGGAAAGATTTAAAACAAGTTCTATTTCTAGGTCCGTCAGAATTTTAGAAAGAAAAAGCCCGATGAAGCCCACACACGATCGGAATGTCCAACGGAAAGATTCAGTCGGACCTTTTCTGCCGGAAAGTCCGGTCGTGTGTACACGGCATAAGTCACTGATTGCCACCATTACTAGTTAAAAAAAATAAAATAAAATTACCATAGCTTGTAAACGCTATAACTTTTGCGCAAACCAATTTTTGCCATTTATTTTAACAAAAATTTATAGCAGAATAAATATTGGCCTAAATTGATGAAGAAATTCGATTTTTTTTATTTATTTTTTTTATTGGGAATGTTTTATAGCAGAAAGTAAAAAATATTGTTTTGGTTTTTTTCACAATTGTCGCTCTTTTTTTGTATATAGTGCAAAAAGTAAAAACGGCAGAGGTGATCAAATACCACCAATAAAAAGCTCTATATGTGGGAAAGAAGGAGACATCAATTTTATTTGGGTACAGCGTTGCATGCCCACGCAATTGTCAGCTAAAATAACACAGTACCGTATCGCAAAAAATGGCCTGGTCATGAAGGAGAGTAAACCTTCCGGGGCTGACGTGTTTAATCTGCTTATATTTTACCATTCCTGGTTCCCCCTCCCACCTCATCAACATGCTAATGACATTTTTAAATACAACTTTCTTGTTTCTATTACATACCTTATTTTACACCCAGTGATACCATCACTGGGTCTCTGTGCTTCTCTATGGAATGCAGGCAGATCATGGCTGGTGGGAGGGGCCGGCAGGGTTCTGCGTATAGCTTCCTGAAAACGTTACAGCACCCGGGCTCAGTACTACTCTTAAGAGCACTCAGCCCTGATGTAAGCAGTTGGCCGGCTCTTGGGAGGAGTTATGCCAATAGCAAAAATGCCTTGATGGGTGGATGCCAGGCTTGTGGAGTGGGCATTCCTAGGCAGGCTGTATTTGCATGCAGACCATCCTAGGTAAAGCCCACACGTGATGCTGAGCCTCCATGATTGAAGGAACTAAGATCCAATGAATGAAAGGGGCAGGCCAGGAACAGTCAGGTTGGGGTGCAAAGTGCTAGATGATGCTGGATGTCTTCCAGCAAGGAAATGAGGTGAGGCTCTAATTAACTTGCTGCAGCTTCTAATGCACACTGTGAGAAGCTCACAGTGTGCAGTGAAATCAGAGTAAGCCATTTCTGTCAGAAGAGGAGTCGGTACAACTGTGCGAGACTGAAGGGAAGTCCAGGGTTTAGCTTTAAATGTTTTCCCATTGGGGGGGGGGGGGGGGGGGATAGCAGGGTTTTTTTTTTTATCAGTTATATTGAATAATAACAGTTAGCAGCTTTTATAACTACATTACAGTATTATTTATAGCAGCAATAAATACCAAGAAGAGAGACGGGATTTTAAAGATGCCGACACAAATGAATATAAAAATATCCAATGTTTTTATTATAAACATTTAAAAACAGCAAATTCATATAAAACCATCATAGAACATCCATACGGCTACAATACAGATGCAGTAGCTTCAGCTCAACATGTTTCACCAAACTATGGCTTCTTCAGGAGGCTTTAGAAATATACTGCATACATAATCACTAGGATTAGAAAGCAAAGCATTAGTCAATGAAGCAGTTACACTAAATCTAGACATATATATATATATATAGAAAGATATTTTTTTACACAAATACATTGTTGCTATATGAGGTATACAGATCATATATACAGCATCTCACAAAAGTGAGTACACCCCTCACATTTTTGTAAATATTTTATTCTATCTTTTCATGTGATAACACTGAAGAAATGACACTTTGCTACAATGTAAAGTAGTGAGTGTACAGCTTGTATAACAGTGTAAATTTGCTGTCCCCTCAAGATAACTCAACACACAGCCATTAATGTCTAAACTGCTGGTAACAAAAGTGAGTACACCCCTAAGTGAAAATGTCCAAATTGGGCCCAAATAGCCATTTTCCCTCCCCGGTGTCATGTGACTCATTAGTGTTACAAGGTCTCAGGTGTGAATGGGGAGCAGGTGTGTTAAATTTGGTGTTATCGCTCTCACTCTCTCATACTGGTCACTAGAAGTTAAACATGGCACCTCATGGCAAAGAACTCTCTGAGGATCTGAACAAAGGAATTGTTGCTCTACATAAAGATGGCCTAGGCTATAAGAAGATTGCCAAGACCCTGAAACTGAGCTGCAGCACGGTGGCCAAGACCATACAGCAGTTAATAGGACAGGTTCCACTCAGAACAGGCCTCACCATGGTCGACCAAAGAAGTTGAGTACACGTGCTCAGCGTCATATCCAGAGGTTGTCTTTGGGAAATAGACATATGAGTGCTGCCAGCATTGCTGCAGAGGTTGAAGGGGTGGGGGGGGTCAGCCTGTCAGTACTCAGACCATACGCCACACACTGCATCAAATTGGTGTGCATGGCTGTCGTCCCAGAAGGAAGCCTCTTCTAAAGATGATGCACAAGAAAGCCCGCAAACAGTTGGCTGAAGACAAGCAGACTAAGGACATGGATTACTGGAACCATGTCCTGTGGTCTGATGAGACCAAGATAAACTTATTTGGTTCAGATGGTGACAAGCGTGTGTGGGGGCAACCAGGTGAGGAGTACAAAGACAAGTGTGTCTTGTCTACAGTCAAGCATGGTGGTGGGGGTAACAAGACACTGGTCACCGCCCACACCCATAACTGGCCTTCACAGTAAGGAGCACATGGAGGGCATATACATACAAGAAAAAGACAATTCCATAGCTCAACTCACCAACCAGTCTGCTGACCAACCAAATTTACCTGTCTAACCGTATGTTAAAAGCAGGGGTTTAGTTAGGACACATTTGCAAACGCATGTGAAAGCTGCTCGTCAAGGCACCCTGTATTACTTGAAGTCCTAACACTAAATTTATAAGTGTCTCCACAGTGGAAGCACATGCATTGAATGGATAGGTGTGAGACAGGTGAGCCAGGAGGCCGCCCTAGCCCCCTTAAAGGGACAGGACACACACTGGACACCCAGCAATAGCAGCAGAGGCGTCCAGTGTGTCCCCGACCCAAATATACAAACGGTAACAAGACACTGGTCACCGCCCACACCCATAACTGGCCTTCACAGTAAGGAGCACATGGAGGGCATATACATACAAGAAAAAGACAATTCCATAGCTCAACTCACCAACTAACTAAACCCCTGCTTTTAACATACGGTTAGACAGGTAAATTTGGTTGGTCAGCAGACTGGTTGGTGAGTTGAGCTATGGAATTGTCTTTTTCTTGTATGGTGGTGGGGGTGTCATGGTCTGGGGCTCCATGAGTGCTGCCGGAACCGGGGAGCTACAGATCATTGAGGGAACCATGAATGCCAACATGTACTGTGACATACTGAAGCAGAGCATGATCCTCTCCCTTCAGAGACTGGGCCGCAGGGCAGTATTCCAACATGATAATGACCCCAAACACACCTCCAAGAGGACCACTGCCTTGCTAAAGAAGCTGAGGGTAAAGGTGATGGACTGGCCAAGCATGTCTCCAGACCTAAACCCTATTGAGCATCTGTGGGACATCCTCAAACAGAAGGTGGAGGAGCGCAAGGTCTCTAACATCCACCAGCTCTGTGATGTCATCATGGAGGAGTGGAAGAGGACTCCAGTGGCAACCTGTGAAGCTCTGGTGATCTCCATGCCCAAGAGGGTTAAGGCAGTGCTGGAAAATAATGGTGACCACACAAAATATTGACACTTTGGGCCCAATTCGGACATTTTCACTTAGGGGTGTACTCACTTTTGTTGCCAGCGGTTCAGACATTAATGGCTGTGTGTTGAGTTATTTTGAGGGGACAGCAAATTTACACTGTTATACAAGCTGTACACTCACTACTTTACATTGTAGAAAAGTGTCATTTCTTCAGTGTTGTCACATGAAAAGATAGAATAAAATATTTACAAAAATGTGAGGGGTGTACTCACTTCTGTGAGATACTGTATATATACACCGGTATACACACACACATACATACACATATAGGATGAGTGTAGGCAGTTGCGGGTCGCAGAGGCGCTGTCCCTCCCGGGGTCACATGACCACACAGCTCAGATCCCTCTCGAGAAGCAGTCTGTCATCTGTAATTCAGATGGAATGCACTGGGGCAGATGAAGAAAGTCGTAAAACTATCCCACCTGCTGCCTTTCGTGTTTTTTTTCACGCTGAAAAATGATATGAAAGCTGAAATAATACCCCGGCGTTTGCAATGTTCCCGATTCCTTACAAAGGTTTAATTACTCCTCGTATTAATGTTATTGTGAATAGTGTGAGTGGTGAAGTGGATCTGTCACACGACTTGGCAACTCACACTGAGCTCACGGTAAAAAAAAAACCACATAAGCAGATATTATTTACAGGAAAAATCTAATTTCAAAATGAAAAGTAGATCTGTATATATAGGCATAGATGGCTTATCTTTGCAGGGAGGGGGTAGGGCACAAAAACTTTTTTTATATCCCTTAATAACCGCAAAGGATATAAATCCACTTTTTGTGCAACAAATGCCTTTGCAAATCCAGATATTACCTTCACAAAGTAGCATGGACACCATTGCTGTGCTGAACATATCCTGTGCAGGGAGCAGAGCTGTGGGAGGGACTCAGCAGGCTCCACCCACCACATGCTGCCCTTAGAAAACTACAGGAGGGGGCGGAGACTAGACCAGGCCCCCTGCATAAGCAGAGAGAGCAGCAATGATTGGTCTTTATTACAGGAAGCTCCTGCACAGAGGGAAAGTCTCACGCTGGATTACTGCACAGATCTGGAAGAAATACACAAAGTACGCCAAGATTTTTGAAAGTCCAATGTTTAGTTATGTATGGGGTTAGTTGGAGGAACCATTAAGTGGAGCAGAAGACACAGTAGATCTGCAACCAATAGAAGCCTTCCTTTAAGAAGAAACTTCAGCTAGGGGTTTCATTAGAGCGTTTGGTTAAAGCAAGGGATAGGCAACCGTGAAGAGGTGGAGGACTACCGAAAAACATCATGGAATAGATCAAAGATCAACAGGGTGCAGTACTTTTTTTAAGGGGATAACCTAACAAAGCATCATTAAAACTTGAGGAAGGTTTGAAGAGTTCGGGGGTCAGCAGTAGGTTTCGCAGAGTTTAGAGGTCAGTACTATGTATGCCAGAGTTTAGGGTTAGTAGTAAGTATTGGGGAACTTAGGGATTAATAGTAAGTAACACAGAGTTCAGAGGTCAGAAGTATGTAATATAGAGTTCAGGGGTCAGTGGTAAGTAATGCACAGTGCCGGGGTCAGGAGAATGTAATACAAAGCTTAGAGGTCAATAGTAAGTAATGCAGTATGCTGGGGTCAGGAGTATATAATACAGAGCTTACAGGTCAATAGTAAGTAATGCAGGATGCTGGGGTCAGGAATAATTAACACAGAGCTTAGAGGTCATTAGTAAGTAATGAAGGATGCTGGGGTCAGGAGTATGTAATAGAGAGCTTACAAGTCAATAGTAAGTAATGCAGGATGCTGGGGTCAGGAGTATATAATACAGAGCTTACAGGTCAATAGTAAGTAATGCAGGATGCTGGGGTCAGGACTAAGTAATACAGAACTAAGAGGTCGATAGTAAGTAATGCATGATGTTGAAGGTAGATAAGAAAATCTGGACAGCCGCACTCCAGAAAGATATTGTTCAAAAACATTTATTGTAAACTCAGGAGCATATGGAATACAGGACACCGTGGCAAAAAAGAACAGGCAATCAGCTAACGCGTTTCGCACTTATGCTAAGTGCTTACTCATAGAACTTAGGGAATAATAGTAAGTAACACAGAGTTCAGAGGTCATAAGTATGTAATATAGAGTTCAGGGGTCAATGGTAAGTAATGCACAGTTCCGGGGTCAGGAGTATGTAATACAAAGCTTAGAGGTCAATAGTAAGTAATGCAGTATGCTGGGATCAGGAGTATAAAATGCAGAGCTTACAGGTCAATAGTAAGTAATGCAGGATGCTGGGGTCAGGAATAATTAACACAGAGCTTAGAGGTCATTAGTAAGTGATGCATGATGCAGGAGTCAGGAATATGTAATACTGAGCTTACAAGTCAATAGTAAGTAAGGCAGGATGCTGGGAGCCATGACTAAGTAATACAGAACTAAGAGGTCAATAGTAAGTAATGCAGGGGTCAGGAATATGTAACACAGAACTTAGAGGCCAATAGTAAGTAATGCAGTATGGTGGGGTCAGGAGCATGTACTACAGAGCTTAGAGGTCAATAGTAAGTAATGCAGGACGCAGGAATCTGTATGTAATACAGAGCTTAGAGGTCAATAGTAAATAATGCGGGATGCAGGGGTCAGGCATACGTAACACAGAGCTTACAGGTCAATAGTAATTAGTGCAGAGTGCAGGGGTCAGGAGTAAATAACGCGGAGCATAGAGGTTAGAAGTAACAAACTAATGCAAAGTGCAGGAGTTAGTAGTAAGTAACACCCGAATGCAGGAGGCAGTAGAGAGTAGGTGTTAACAGTAAGTAATGCAGAATGCAGGGGTCAGAAGTAAGTACTATGCAACACAGTATGCAGGAGTCAGTAGTGAGGAAAGCAGAGCTCAGAGGTCAGTAGTATGTAATGAAAGTGCAGGGTCAGTAGTAAATGACACAGAGGTCAGCAGTTTCAAGTACTGTATGAACTGCAAAGTGCAGGAGTCAGGAGTGAGTAATACAGAGTGCCCCACAAACTTTGTCCTTTAACCCCCCTCCAAAATCACCATGTGGACCAGGAGTGAGGGTAAGCGAGTATTAGATGGGTATAAGGGCAAGTGAGTAGAAGGGAGTGCTGAGGAGGGGAAGATAACTATACAAAAGTAAGTGATCCTTTAGATATTACTCCCTTTTCTCTATGGAAAGGGGAAGGATCGGTGTTTTTCACACAAACACTATCCAGCCTGTTCTTTGTGTCCAGTGGATGTTTCCAGCTGTTATAAAACACTAGTTATTACTCCCTGGGGGTAATCATCTCACCCAGCCATTGCAGGTGATGCACTAATCGGTTCTTACATTCATCCACAGCTGAATAACAAAAGAAACGAATTACACTTTTGCAGTACATGGGTGGTCCATTGTGCTTTAATACTGGTGCCAAAGTATTTTGCTTAGCCATGCATTTTACTTGTTGTGCTGGGAAGGTCTTCACACATGCTAAAAATACAATGGAAATAGTTCCCAATCCAGAAGCAGCCATGGACAATATTCCTTTATTTTTTGATCGGTGTATTTGTTCTAATTCACGGGACAAAGTTTTAAATAAACAAGAATTGTAGTCTAATTAATTGTATGCTCCAGTCAAATCTGAGATAAAACCTTTGGCATGCATACAAGGAGCACTTCAGATGGTTAGTAGGGTAGCTGTGTAGGGCTTAGGCTGATCAGGTAGGGAGATGGGTTACTGTAGTTAGAGGAAGTGATAAAGGCTCTTGTGTTAGAGCACTCAAACAAACTTACCAGGTAGGGTGAAGATGTAGGGGTAGCAAATCCAGAAATGGAAGCTCTAGATCAGTGGTTCTCAGCCACTAGGCGATGGCCCACTGCCAGGCCGTGGCCTCCCCTCACCTTGGCCTCCAGAAAGTTGTAGATCCCTTAACCCACCACAGTGCCTCCCAGCTCCCAAAGTGCCCCCCCAAACTCCCACAGTGGCCCTCATTGCCACCTGAGCACCCTCAGCCTCCACGGTGTTCCCCAACCTCCCACAGTGCCTGCCAGCCTGCTGCAGAGCCTCCGACCCTCCATAGTGCCTGAACCACCAACAGTGTCCCACAGTACTCCCAACATCCCACGGTGCTCCCCTCCAGAAACCTCACCCTCTACAGGGCCGCCAAGTCTACCACAGAGTCTCCTAACCCAATCCACAGCCTCCATCCCTCCCACAGTGCCACCCATACCCATCCAGAGCCTTCCAGCATTGCAATATACAGTATGTTTTACATTCCCATACTTGTATTGTGTGAGTAAAAACTTTATTCTTTACTGTTGGGAGATAAAAGGGTTTGGGGAAATCTAACAGGCCCAGGTCTCAAAAAGATTGAGAACCACTCTGCTCTGTAAAATACTACTCAACCTAAATGTTGGAAGACAAGCCCACTTAATAGGGTTGAGGAAAGGTAATGCCAGAAGTGATGCCTAGTAATGGCTATAAGGCCATGTGGCGTTAATAGGGTTTTCTACCCTCAGGAGAACTGATAGAATAATTTGTCACCAGGATTGCCTTGTCTGAATGATAACTGTCCACCACATGCCAGACAGATAACTGCGCTGGGCATGGCTCCATTGTCTTATTCCAAGTAGAGCCAATGACAGAATACATGGAAGATAGAAGATCCTTTAGAACCGATATAGAGAACTAGACTGTAGGATGGAAGAACTAAGCATTGAGTCTCTATTGCCTTTCATGCGTGGCAAAAGCACAGGCAATATTCCAAAAAATATGACCTTGGAGGTACTTAAAGTTGGCTTGTGTTGGTTACTGAAGAAACCAGCGTTCATTGGCTGGTGAAACGCGTCAGCATGTGACGTCAGCACGTCACCTCGGAGCCGCGCGCTCACTGTGATGTTTTGGCCGCGACAACACAGCTGATGACCGGCTTTCCTTCAACTATACGGCTACGCATAGCGGTATACCCCATACAGCGAGGACACTGTCTGGCAGGAAGCTAGCTCAATACGGACTGGTATCCACAGCCACTCTGGGGTTGAGTACAGCGGTTTGAAAATGATGGAGGCCATCAAACTGGTGAGAGAAGTATCGCTCCAATCTACTTTATTAAGTTTGCTACTCTAGCTGTTATCACTCCCCCTGTTGCTTCTGCCATTATACCGCTGCTATACCGTGACCTTTACATATTCATATAAGCTAGTCTTGCCGGCCATTTCTGCTGTTTCCACTGTTAATAAGGCTCTTTGGTTTCGGTCCTTATACTCTAACTACCGTGCTGAACCAGCTCCGTTCCTGGACTCCTATTACCTGTTCCATCCACATATACCCACTATTCCGATATACCACCCATTTGATTACTGAATCACGGAACTTTAATATTAATAGTTTTCAACATTTGAACCATTCCTAACCAACAGTGTCTGCAAGTGGTGATTGGTGTATGTATGTGGTATGTCTAGCCGCGGCTCCCTTGTTTTTAATGATAACATTATCAATTTTACTGGGTCTATGATTAGTCACCTACCATAGCCCGCTTTGTATTTTTGTAGAATTTAATCTGTGTGGTGTTAGTTAATTTGTACTGCCAATAAACTTGATTGTTTTTTCAGATAGTGTTTGGGTGTTATCTGCCCTCTTAGGAGAATCTTTTTCTCTTAGTTTTTTCTTTGTGTTGGCTACCAGGTCAGTTTTAAGAGATCAGGATGTGGGAAAATTAAAGTGGTTTAAAGCCAAGACATTTTTTTAACCTGAATGCATTTCCTGCATTGAGGTAAAACATGTCCCAGCAGTTGTATAGCTCCCTCACTTCCTTATATACTGTATTTATTGGCGTATAACACTCACTTTTTCACCATGAAAATTGGGTGCAAATAGTGTGTGCGTGTTATACGCCAATACTTCAGTTTTAGCTGCCTCAGAGGGGACAGGGAGGGGGCGGGACGAGCGCCGTCAGATTACATACAGTGAGAATCTCCTGTTTATTTGGCGGCCTCTGTAATAGGAACTCCTGTCTCCTGGACCACCATTGGACCACTGTTCTGTCTATCATAGGAGATTCTCACTGTATGTAATCTGTTGGCGCTCGTCCCGTCCCCCTCCCTGTCCCCTCTGGGCTGCAGATGGGCATCGATCAGGCTGTACTGATGGCAATGTTGAGGCTGCATTGATGTGGACTGATGAGGCTGCATTGATGGCAATGGTGAGGCTGCAGATGGGCACTGGCCCTTATTTTACTTCAAAGTTCCTTATTTAAAAAATTTTTTCTGAAACTTCCCTCTTAAAATGAATGTGCGTGTTATACGCCTGTGCGTGTTATACGCCGATAAATACAGTACTTATCAGAGTCCTATCTTGACCTAACACTGTGCCCGTCTGCAGCAAAGTTGGCCTGTATTCACAGGAAAGGCTCCTGCTGTTTTCAGTCAAACCCCGCAAAGAGCGAGGGGGGGCAGGGCCGAGCCAGACTGTGTGTGTCTATAGACGCACACAGCCCGGCTCAGGAGCAAGCCCACAGGTGTGCCTCCATAGTAAGCGGCCTGCTATGGGGGCAAGCACAAAAGAGGAAGAGTGGAGAGTGCCATCGGGGACTCCAGAAGAGGAGGTTAGGGGTCGCTCTGTGCAATACCATTGTGCAGAGCAGGTAAGTATAACATGTTTATTGTTTTATTTTAAAAAAAAGTATCCTTTACAACCATTTTAAGTGCACAATTCACAGCTGTTTTGTAGTGTAGCCCTCTTTTGGGGGGGGTTATGACAAATGACCCTCTTCAAACAGGATATTGCAATAAAACCTGCAGGTAACTAAGAGAACCAGAACCTTAGCTAAGTGGAAGAATGGGTTTGATAATAAAGTTGGTAGTGTATACACCCAAGATAGGGCCTCTGTGAACAGAGGGGATTTCCCTCCTGGGAGATTAGCCAGTAATCTACTCAAAGTAATTGGGTGCAGAGGAACTACTGAAACCAGAATAACATTAACCATAAGTATATAGATGCACACCAGTATAGAAATGTATGTTGCAGCAAAGTCCAGTTGCAGGGACAATGTGGTGTTCAACTTGGTGTCAGAAACCCAAAGAAAAGATCATCAGGGATAAGGAGACCCTCCAGTTGTTGTCCAACCAGCCTGGAACGCAGCTATTCACACACAGAAACAGTGGTGTGACACTGGAACTTAATAGTCTCTGCTTCTGGTCTGGGAGATAATTGGGCAGCTTGCTATGGGGGGCACTAGGAAGGGAGGAGGATCCAAGAGCGCATGCGGAGCGGAGCACCCCAGATAAGGAGGTTCTGGGCCGTTCTGTGCAAAACCATTGCACAGAGCATGTAAGTATAACATGTTTATTAGTAACCACTTCCGGACCGTCGCACGCGATGTACGTCCTCACTACATCAGGACGGATATCGTTGTTATGGCAGCAGCTAGCTGCCCTAATACTGGTATCACCGGGTTCAGCCGGCGGTCAGGTACAAGATAAAAGTGGTCTCTGCGGCGAATTTGCCGCGAGATCACTTTTATCGGCAGCGGGAGATGGTCCCCCTCCTGTCGCAATCCGGTGCTCTCCGCCGCTTACCGGAGCCATCAGCAGCGGCCGAGGCGATACGGTCCTTCTCAGGGCTGTGCATGGAGACGAGGGGAAGATGGCCCCCACCCATCTCCATGACACTGCGGGGCAGAAGTGACGTCAAAACGTCACTTCCGCCTATAGCTCTTAATGGGCCATTTTTTTCCCCATTTTTTTATTGCATTTTAGTGTAAATATGAGATCTGAGGTCTTTTTGACCCCCAGATCTCATATTTAAGAGGTCCTGTCATGCTTTTTTTTCTATTACAAGGGATGTTTTCATTCCTTTTAATAGGAATAAAAGTGACACCATTTTTTTTTAAACAGTGTAAAAATAAAAAATAAAAGGTAAAATAAATAAGAAACAAAAATAAAAAATTTTTAAACGCGCCCCGTCCCGCCAAGCTCGCATGCAGAAGCGAACGCATACGTGAGTAGCATATGAAAATGGTGTGTAAACCACACATGTGAGGTATCGGTGCGATCGGTAGAGCGAGAGCAATAATTCTAGCCCTAGACCTCCTCTGTAACGCAAAATATGCAACCTGTAGAATTTTTTAAATGTCGCCTATAGAGATTTTTAAAGGTAAAAGTTTGTCGCCATTCCACAAGTGGGCGCAATTTTGAAGCGTGACATGTTGGGTATCAATTTATTCGGCGTAACATTATCTTTCACAATATAAAAAAAAAAATTAGGCTAACTTTACTGTTGTCTTATTTTTTAATTCAAACAGTGTATTTTAAAAAAAAAAAAAAAGAGCGCTTGTAAGACCGGTGCGCAAATACAGTGTGACAGAAAGTATTGCAACGACCGCCATTTTATTCTCTAGGGTGTTAGAAAAAAATTGTATAATGTTTGGGGGTTCTAAGTAATTTTCTAGCAAAAAAAAAATGTTTTTTAACTTGTAAACAACACATCTAAAAAAGAGGCCCCGTCCTTAAGTAGTTAAAAAAAAAACAAACCTTGAGAATCACTTTAAGAATGGAATTCCCTCCCACTTTGTAGAGCTTTCCCCTTACTTCCTGTTGCATCTCTGAAACAGGAAATGAAAGCAAATCTCTTTGAGACAAAGGCAAAAAAATTAACTAGCACACCCCTACTTTACTTAACATGTAAAAACATATATATAAGCTATGCTTAGGATTCCAACCACCCTATCACCTCTTTTCTGTTGTATAGTTCAGTAAAAAATTACAAGTGCATATCAATATTACATTAGCTATGTTGGTCTTTGACATGGCCTGTTAAAACAAGTATGTTTATTTTTCCATTTTGCACAATCCTAAAAATCAGAGTCTATTTCAGGCCTGGGTGTTAGAATTTGCTCCTCTTGGCTGCAGTCCCATAAATAAAGTAATTTATAATCCCTCACTGGGCACATGCTATGGAATGATGAGTTTTCCCCTACTCCGCCACAGCTTCTGTTCTGCCTTTTATTGCATCATGTATCTTCTTACAGTTGCATCGTTTTTTTTGGTGTTTTTTCTTTTTTTTTTTTGTGCCATGGCAAAAATTCGCATTTGGACTGCCCTGTCTAGAGTGGTGCGGCTGCATCTATTTTTGGGCCGACCTCAAATCACAGCTGGAAGTTTAACCATGTACTGAAGGCTGAAGAGAGGCTGCTAATGTGGTTTAGTCAGCATCGGTCCCCAATCAATGTGACAGCTTTCCTTGCTGCTATAGCACTCGTATACTTGTGGTTATGACATCATTGGGAAGATGACTCTGAAATTTCCTAAAGCCTGATTTGTAAAGCAGATGGTGATGGGAATAGACTAAGGCTCGTACAATATTGTCATTCAGCTCTATCAATTGTTAGGTCTTTGTGTATGTAGTCTGGATACGGTACTGTGTGTCTAAAAACATAGAGATCAGGAATTCTCAGCCAGAGTTCCATGGAACCCTAAGGTTCCGCCAGGGGTGGCTAGGGGTTCCTTGAGCTGTGGATAGATGACCTCCTATCTGGTCGTTCCTTCAGAGTCCCAGGTCCAATGCCACTTGACAGAGCCAGCAGCACGACTGCAAGGGTGCCATTCTGGCCACCAATATGAAAGGGATTTTCCCCAATGACTCCTTGATGGAATGACCTCACTAGGGGTTTCCTGAGACCAGAAAATTTTATTTCAAGGGTTCCTTTGGGGTTAAAAAGGTTGAGAAAGGCTGATATAGGTCATGTGTTTTAGACTAAGGCTCGTACAACAATGTCATTCAGCTCTATCAATTGTTAGGTCTTTGTGTATGTAGTCTGGATACGGTACTTTTATGTGTGTGTCTAAAAACATAGAGATCAGCAATTCTCAGCCAGGGTTCCATGGAACCCTAAGGTTCCTCCAGGGGTGGCCAGGGGTTTCTTGAGCTGTGGATAGATGACCTTCTATCTGGTCGTTCCTTCAGAGTCCCAGGTCCAATGCCACTTGACAGAGCCAGCAGCATGACTGCAAGGGTGCCATTCTGGCCACCAATATGAAAGGGATTTTCCCCAATGACTCCCCGATGGACTGACCTCACTAGCGGTTCCCTGAGACCAGAAAATGTTATTTACAGGGTTCCTTTGGGGATAAAAAGGTTGAGAAAGGCTGATATAGGTCATGTGTTTTTGGTGCACTAATTTGGGCATTGGTACTTTCGCTTATTGCGATTTTTTTTTTTACCAAAAATATGTAGAAGAATACATATCGGCCTAAACTGAGGAAAAAAAATGCTTTTTTATATATTTTTTGGGGATATTTATTATAGCAAAAAGTAAAAAAAAATGTGTTTTTTTTTCAAAATTGTCGCTTTTTTTTTTTCTTATAGCGCAAAAAATAAAAACTGCAGAGGTGATCAAATACCACCAAAAGAAAGCTCTATTTGTGGGGGAAAAAAGGATGTCAATTTTGTTTGGGAGCCACGTTGCACGACCGCGCAATTGTCAGTTAAAGCGACGCAGGGCCGAATCGCACAAAGTGCTCTGGTCTTTTGCCAGCCAAATAGTCCGGGGCTGAAGTGGTTAAAGAACACATTTAGTAAATTGATAAAAAAAAAAAAAAGATAAAAATGCCCTGTATTCCCCAACCCTTCCCCCCTAAATATGCTAAACTGAGACACCCCCTGCAGGTCCACAAACAGCAAATAGACTTAAATGGCAGATGTGTGTATGATAGAGCTGGACTGATAGAAGTGAAAATTTGTTCTGATGAATATCCCATAAAAGCGTGTCTCTCTTCAAAGAAGGAAATATAAACCTAGTGCCGTCAGGAGAGGGTAGTCTATCAGATCCATTATGAATGTATAGTATGGGTGGAGCCTGTTCTGGCCCTAGGCTGCTGCCCCTCTGATAGCAAAAAAGGAAGCACTCACCAGAAGGTAAATTCTTAGATGTGTATGGAGGAGTGCCCGGTACAAACCTTCATCTCACTTAAAGGGCTTTTGAAACATTTAATGGTTAAGAGCATCAAACACAGCCAAAGATTTTCAGGGAAAAAGGCCATCCCCTTCTTCAGGGCTTGAGCAGTGGATGTTAATAGAATCATGACGGAAAGCACTATGGGGACCTGTGTTAAATCCAGTAGTGGCTGGTGCTCAAATTTTTTGGAGGAGGCGCAAACAAACTGAAAAATACTGAACCCCCCAATCAGTTCAAATGTGCCCATCAAATGCAGCCACTTGTGCCCATCAAATGCAGCCACTTGTGCCCATCATATGCAGCCACTGTGCACATCAAATGTAGCCACTGTGCCCATCATATGCAGCCACTGTGCCCATCATACGCAGCCACTTGTGCCCATCATATGCAGCCATTTGTGCCCATCAAATGCAGCCACTTGTGCCAGTATATGCAGCCACTTGTGCCAATCAAATGCAGCCACTTATGCCCATTATATGCAGCCACTTGTGCCCAGTATATGCAGCCACTTGTACCAATCAAATGCAGCCACTTGTGCCCATCATATGCAGCCATTTGTGCACGTCAAATGCAGCCACTTGTGCCCATCAAATGCAGCCACTTTTGCCAGTATATGCAGCCACTTGTACCAATCAAATGCAGCCACTTGTGCCATCATATGCAGCCACTTGTGCCCAGTATATGCAGCCACCTGTGCCAATCAAATGCAGCCACTTGTGCCCATCATATGCAGCCATTTGTGCACGTCAAATGCAGCCACTTGTGCCCATCAAATGCAGCCAGGCTTGATTGTCACTTCACTGACCCCCCCCCCCCCTCCTGCGCACACGCACTGCCGGTCCGGCGGCACTTACCGCTCCTCTCCTGGAGTGACGGGGCTCTTCTCCTCGGCGTCTCTCCTCTTCAGTGGGAAGCGGCGGCTC
Organism: Aquarana catesbeiana; assembly: GCF_042186555.1. NCBI lineage: Eukaryota > Metazoa > Chordata > Amphibia > Anura > Ranidae > Aquarana > Aquarana catesbeiana. The sequence goes on from NC_133328.1 coordinate 23,170,250, forward strand.
TGCGGGTCCTGTGTCTGCTCATCTCGTCTCCAGGCTTCTTCCGCCGTGTCTCCTCTTCCGCCAAAGCGTTAGGCATCCAATAGGATCGTTCCTAATGCTTTGACCAATCGGGAGACAGGTCTCACTAACCTGCCTGCTGATTGGCAGGGAGGAACGTTAGTGTGAAAAAAGCAAAAATTTGCTATGTTTCGCTATACCACACAACAGGGTGGGATCGGGACGCAGTGCTCTGCGCCCCGAGCCCACCCTATTTTGAAGCCTATTAGAGCCTCTGGCTCTAATCACGTGTTTCAAAATATATACCCCTGCCTATCCCCGCCATAGCATTTCATGTGTCCGGCATCATGAAAGGGGCCGGGCACATGAATAGGGAGGGTGGCGGAGGTGTCGGGGGGGGGGGGGGGGCACCCGTGCGCCCACAATGCACGGGCCGCCACTGGATCTTGATCTAGTGTCTCCTGACAGCACTAGGTTTATACTTACCTGCTCTGTGCAATGGAATTGCAATAGCGCCCCTGATCATCCTCTTTTTTGGTGTGTCCCCATAGCAAGCTGGGACACACCTGCAGGCCTCTCCTAAGCCGCACTGCCTGCGTCCAAAGACACAGACATCATGGCTCAGCCCAGCCCCCCACCCCCTGCTCTCTTGTGATAGGATTTGACTGACAGCAGTAGGATCCTATGGCTCCTGAGCAAAGCTTATGAGAGTGGAGAGAGCCACTACAGATGGGCACAGTGCTGGATCGAGGGAGGACTCCAGTAAGTGTAAGAGGGGGTTCAGGGGGCATACTACTACTTAAACATTTTATACCTCAATGCAGGGAAAGTATAAAAGGTAAAAAATATTTAGGTCTTAAAAACACTTTAACCCTTTCGCCGCCAGGTCCGAACGACGTACGGACCTAACGGCGGGGGGGTATCACACACAATCCGGGGGCTGCAGCCCCCAGGTTGTGTGTGAAACTGACTGGCAGACTCCTACCTGTCGGGTGAGAGCATTCCTGCGCCTCCGCTGCCGCCCAATCGCTCTCACACACCCCCGGTACCGGCGCTCCCCCTTCCCGTCGCGCCATGCTTACCGAGCTCTGCTTGCCCATCGGCGGGCCCGGGATGTCCATGATGGTTTGCTGGTGGCTGGAGGGGAAGGAGAAGAGTGGACACACGTCCGCTCTCCTCCCCCTTCTTCTTGTGGCCAGGAAAGCGACGTCTCTGACGTCACTTCCGGGTCAAGCTCTCGGTGTCCGTGGCTCGCTTTGCCGGGAAAGGATGTTTTGCAATGCAATCCGCATTGCAAAACATTCAGTGGAGTACAGGGGAGACATTAGACCCTGCATATCTCAATAAAGAGAACCTGTCACCTAAAAATCATCACAGGGGACAAACATGAAAAAAAAAAAGTTAAGTAAAAGTAAATTTAGCAAAAAATAAAGTTACACCCAAGCACATATAATATCCCCCCCCAAAAAAATTGAGGCCCCCCCCCACATATACACACGCACGAACGCAAACCCATGCGTCGGGGCGTCTACGCGCGTAAACTCCGTTTGTGATAGACGTGTAACATATCGCCGCGTATGCCGGAGTGAGAGCAATAATTTTAACACACGTCCTCCTCCGTAATACTAAACTGATACCTATAGGGGGATTTTGAAGCATCGCCTATAGAAAATATAGGGTACTGACGTTTGTCGCCATTTCACGCGCGCACGTAAATTTAAGGTTTGACATGTTGGGTATCTATTTACTCGGTGCAACCTCATCTTTTATATCTTACCAAAAAATGTGGGTAATTTATTGTGTTTGTTTGCCCTAAAATTCACGTTAGTGTGTTTTTTACAGAAATTTCGCGCTTCCTAGACCTTTGCGGTAATATCGTGTGACATAAAAAATTGCAACTACCACTATATTTTATTCTCTAGGGCATCTGCTTTCAGAAAATATATACTGTTTGTGGGTTTTGTGTAATCGTCAGGCCTAAAATGACTTTTTAAACATGTGTGCAAAAACGGCCTTGGCAGCGAAAGGGTTAAAACATATCTATTAACTCATTCTGTAATAATTCTATTAACATTGATGCTCAAGCCCTGAAGAAGGGGGAGGCCTTTTTTTTCCCCCTGAAACACGTTGGATGTATCTGATCCAATAAACCATTAAATGAAAGTCTTCTAAGTGAGATGCTTCATTTAATCCAGCACTGTAGCGGCTCACCCCAATGACTCAGGCTTTGCTCAGGCAGTGGGAGTCAATGGTTTCTGTCAGTCAAATCCCGTATTGAGAGACCAAAAAGCCATGATGTCTGTGTCTATGGAAAAATTTGTTCGTTTTCCTTTCATCCGTTTTTTTTTTTTTTTTCCTTTCATTTTTCGGGTCATTCGTTATGATCAAAATTCGTAAATTTGTAAATCCGAAATCCAGAACTAATAACTAACTAACCAACTAACTAACTAACTAACTAACTAACTAACTAACTAACTAACTAACTAACTAACTATTAAATTATAGGTATTGGAATTTTCTTTCAAATGTGGCTGTTAGTGAACGTAACATTCCGAATTATCCAAAATAACGAATGCCGCATCTAAAAAAATGGAATGGAACGAGTTAATAATTATTAATAATAATAATAATAATAAAAAGGTTTTATTATTATTTTTTATTATTAATTTGTTACGTTCCATTCGTTTAGATGCGGCATTTGTTATTTCGGATAATTCGTAACTTTGGTTAAATTTGTATTCGTTACGTTCACTAACAGCCAAATTTGAAAGGAAATTCCAATACCTATAATTTAATAGTTAGTAATAGTTAAGTTATTATTAGTTAGTTATTATTTCGGATTTTTCTAATTTTTGTTCTTATTTTCCGATTTTCGTTCTTTTGAATTTTTGTTTACTATCCGAAATAACGAATGCTGCATCTAAACGAATGGAATGTAGCAAATTAATAATAATAAATAACAATAATAATAAAATCTTTTAATTATTATTAATTATTAATTCATTCCATTCATTTAGATGCAGCATTCATTATTTCGGATAATTCATAACTTCGGATAAATTCATATTCGTTACACTCGCTAACAGCCAAATTTGAAAGGAAATTCCAATACCTATAATGTAATAGTTAGTAATAGTTAAGTTATTATTAGTTTGTTATTATTTCTAGATTGTAAGCTCTAACGAGCAGGGCCCTTCCGATCCCTCCTGTATTGATTTGTATTGTAAGTGTACTGTCTGCCCTCATCTTGTAAAGCGCTGCGCAAACTGTTGGCGCTATATAAATCCTGAATAATAATAATATTAATAAACAATTTCAGATTTTCAAATTTTTGGATTTTCATTCTTATTTTCGGATTTTCGTTGTTTTGAATCTAAACGACTGGAACGTAACAAATTAATAATAATAAATAACAATAATAATAAAACCTTTTTACTATTATTATGAATTTGTTTCTGTTCCATTCGTTTGGATGTGGCATTCGTTATTTCGGATAAACAGCCAAATTTGAAAGGAAATTCCAATACCTACAATGTAATAAATAGTAATAGTTAAGTTGTTATTAGTTCGTTATTATTTCAGATTTTTGGATTTTCATTCTTATTTTCCGATTTTCGTTCTTTTGAATTTTCGTTTACTATCCGAAATAACGAATGCCGCATCTAAAGGAAGGGAACATAACAAGTTAATAATAATAAATAACAATAATAATAAAACCTTTTTATTATTACTATTATTAATTATTAATTTGTTCGGTTTCATTTGTTTAAATGCGACATTCGTTATTTTGGATAATTTGTAACTTCGGATAAATTTGTAATCAGTACATTTACTAACAGCCAAATTTGAAAGGAAATTCCAATACCTATGATTTAATAGTTTTTAATAGTTAAGTTATTATTAGTTCGTTATTATTTCAAATTTTCAAATTTTTGTTCTTATTTTCAGATTTATGTTCTTTTGATTTTTTGCTTATTTTCCGATTTTTGAATATTCGGATTTTCGAATTTCCGGATTTCCCAACTTACGGATTTACGAATATTCGGAAAAATTCATTAAACGGGTTTTCGTTAATTCGGAAATTTCCGAATTTGTCGAAATTTGTTAAAAAACCGAATTCGCAACGAAACTAATTGCACATGTCTAGCGGGGGCTACAGGCACCGGCGGCTGCCATCGTAGGGGATAGATATGTGCCTGTGGTGCTGGAGAGTCTCAGTTTAGCATCTATAAGGAGCGAGGAAAGGGGGTTGGAGATTTTTTATCAGTTTACTGAACTTGTCCCTGCCCATGAATTTACTGTATTGTTCACCTAACCTGGATGACGGCCCAGGCTGTTTTTTTTCATCTCTATTTTCTTGCGAGGGCAGTTTTATAAACAGGTAGAGCTTTTATTATTGGTGCACAGGGTGGCTCAGCACTCGGCTTGTGTTACTTACGCATTGTTTTGTCCCTCCCCCACAGAGGTAAACATTATTTGGGCCGGTCATCAGACTCATCACAGCTCAGAAGACTACAACCTTACTACAGCCCTGAGACAATCCTTCCTCCAGAAATACTTTTCTTGGGTAAGTGGTGATGACCTGATAAAAAAAAATTGGATGTAATAGGAGTTTCTGGGGTTATTTAAGGCTATGTTGATGGACTTTTCTTTGCATAGAAGTCTATGAGAATGCAAATGTAGCGCACCCCTTAAAGACCACTGGATGAACTGGGATCCCCCGCCCTGCACAGCCAGGCACACCGAATTTTCATAGGCACTCCAGAGTCAGTGGCAGAAACCATGAAATCAGACCGAGACAGAAGTACAGTTAAATCACACTTGTTTAATAATAAAAGTAAAAAGAACAAACGTAGTCAAAACATAGCCAGAGTTCAGTAACCGGAACGGATAGTCAGCCAAGCCAGAAGTCAGGGATCAACGTAGTGGAACAGCAAGCAGGATCTGGAGCCAGAAGGGATGTCAGCAAAGCCAGTCTTTAAACAGGAACGCAGGAGATAGTTTCTTGTGATGTTGACCAAGGCGAAGGCAGAGATCCACCGGGCTGAACGGCCTTAAGTAGGCAGGGCTGACGAGCAGGATCATCAACAGCTGAGTAACTGTGGAGAGATAGGAGCTGGCAATTAGCCGACAGCTGAGCGGCCAGCTCTGAGAAGGAAGGGCTGAGCCCAGCCCTGACAGTCAGAGAACAGTCCGTAACTTTGTTTTTGTTATTTATTGAGGGATAATAGCTTGGATAGGGATGGGAGATTTTGGGATGCCTACTTGACTAAACTTCCTATATACAGTCTCTATATACAACTCCACTTCTTCCTCCAGCACTCACGGGTTTTCAGAACCCAGCTGGGTCACTGTGTGAATATCTGACAGGCTCTCAGTCATGTAGCACTGCCCCCTTGGGGGTTTGCTTAGAATTGCATGTTCATCTGCGCCACTTTGAACTTTCCAGCCCTCCTGACACTCTAGGTTCAGACATGTTGTATATACCTTAAAAAAACACACCGACACAATACAGATTGACTAGCTCTCTCTGATTTTACTTGTTCAAAGGCAGAGTCTTGTAACAGGGTATTAGTCAGCTAAGTCCTGGGTAAACAGCCAAAACTCAGTTGAAAAGGTCCACTGGGGCAATTAAATAACAAAAAAATTTATTTTATTTTGTTTGGGTGAAACGTCGCACGACTGTCAGTTAAAGCGACGCAGTGCCGTATCGCAAAAAGTGGCAGTACCCGGGTCCCCATACACTTTTTACAGCAATACCTTGCATATAAGCCTTTAAAGCCCGGTTCACACTAGTGCGATGACAGACATCGCATGTGATTCGCACCGCACTGCCGTACAGATCACATGCGATGTCTGTGTGATGCGATTTCAGCCATACAAACTGTATGGCTAAAATCGCATCGCATTCGCACCAAAAAGGTGCAGGAGCCTTTTTTTGTTCCGCACTGGAATTGGATCTGGTTCTGGTGCGAACCGAACCGGGGGTTGTTCAGCCCATCCCTACTTTACACGCACATGAACTTTAATGATATCCCAGTCTTAGTCCGTAGGGTTCAATATTGAGTTGGCCCACCCTTTGCAGCTATAACAGCTTCAACTCTTCTGGGAAGGCCGTCCACAAGGTTTAGGAGTGTGTCTATGGGAATGTTTGACCATTCTTCCAGAAGCACATTTGTGAGGTCAGGCACTGATGTTGGACAAGAAGGCCCGGCTCGCAGTCTCCGCTCTAATTCATCCCAAAGGTGTTCTATCGGGTTGAGATCTGGACTCTGTGCAGGCCAGTCAAGTTCCTCCACCCCAAACTCGCTCATCCATGTCCTTATGGACCTTGCTTTGTGCACTGGTGTGCAGTCATGTTGGAACAGGAAGGGGCCATCCCCAAACTGTTCTCACCAAGTTGGGAGCATGAAATTGTCCAAAATGTCTTGGTATTCTGAGGCCTTAAGAGTTCCCTTCACTGGAACTAAGGGGCCAATCCCAACCCCTGAAAAACAACCTCACACCATAATCCCCCCGCCACCAAATGATTTGGACCAGAGCACAAAGCAGGGCAAGACATGGATGAGTGAGTTTGGGGTGGAGGAACTTGACTGACCTGCACAGAGTCCTGACCTCAACCCAATAGAACACCTTTGGGATGAATTAGAGCGAAGACTGCAAACCAGGCCTTCTCGTCCAACATCAGTGCCTGACCTCACAAATGCGATTCTGGAAGAATGGTCAAACGTTCCCATAGACACACTCCTAAACCTTGTGGACGGCCTTCCCAGAAGAGTTGAAGCTGTTATAGCTGCAAAGGGTGGGCCAACTCAATATTGAACACTACGAACTAAGACTGGGATGTCATTAAATTTAATGTGTGTGTAAAGGCAGGCGTCCCAATACTTTTGACAATATGGTGTATATTGAAACTTTCACTTTTGGGGGGACTGATCCTTTAATGTGCTCCACTAGAGATCTATGCCACAGCTAAGCCCTTGCAGCATCACCTTATCCGACTGCAAAATAATTTTCTATTTTTAAAAGTAATTCCCCCCCCCCCCGGGCACAGATCGCTTAGCACAGCATATCTCTTTAAGCAAAGCATAAACAAGCTGAGCTCTACTTAATTCCACCTGTTCCCTCTCGTGTGCCAAGACAAATATCTGAGCGGCACAGAGGGGCAGCGCTGGAGCGATCGGCATGTCTTATGGCCTGTGACAGTTTGTGTTGCAGCAGGTGCCTGGGAAATCTGTAGGATCGTCTGGCCCGTGCTTATGTATAAAACAGGAAAAGACATCTTACAGCCTGGCACTTCTTCATGAAGCGCCCAGCCGTGCCCTAAAACCAGAGACACCCACACTGGCTTCAGTCTGCCCTGCTGCAGAATAATAGTGGGTGGACATGTGTAATTCATTTTGTTATGAATCAAAATTTGGGTGAAATTTTCGTTATTCGGAGATGTCTGAATCTCAGAATCACAATGGTAGAAAATTTCAACGAATCCGAAATAAACAAAATAAACATATAACGTAAAAACATAATTAAAACGGAACTTCACCCAAAAGGAATTTCCACTTGTTTACAAGTGGAAATGGTTTTGACAGGTACTCACTCCCTGTTTTGACAGGTACTCACTCCCTGTTTTGACAGGTACTCACTCCCTGTTTTGACAGGTACCCACTCCCTGTTTTGACAGGTACTCACTCCCTGTTTTGACAGGTACCCACTCCCTGTTTTGACAGGTACTCACTCCCTGTTTTGACAGGTACTAACTCCCTGTTTTGACAGGTACTCACTCCCTGTTTTGACAGGTACCCACTCCCTGTTTTGACAGGTACCCACTCCCTGTTTTGACAGGTACTCACTCCCTGTTTTGACAGGTACCCACTCCCTGTTTTGACAGGTACTCACTCCCTGTTTTGACAGGTACTAACTCCCTGTTTTGACAGGTACTCACTCCCTGTTTTGACAGGTACCCACTCCCTGTTTTGACAGGTACCCACTCCCTGTTTTGACAGGTACTCACTCCCTGTTTTGACAGGTACCCACTCCCTGTTTTGACAGGTACCCACTCCCTGTTTTGACAGGTACTCACTCCCTGTTTTGACAGGTACCCACTCCCTGTTTTGACAGGTACCCACTCCCTGTTTTGACAGGTACTCACTCCCTGTTTTGACAGGTACTAACTCCCTGTTTTGACAGGTACCCACTTCCAGTTAGAGCGCTGCAGTGATCTGTGCGGCAGTTCGCCCCCCCTCCTTCCACCCCGCAGTCTTCTGGGACTCATCACAGGTCCCAGAAGACTGCAGAACCATTCAAATAGCGCAGCGTGGCTCACGCATGAGCAGTGGGGAACTCTTACCTACGATGCCGGCTCCTGGACCCGAAGCTGATTTTTTTTATGTCCAATAAATTCCCTTTCAGGCGATATCCAAAGATGCATATGATTCTATATATCCACCAAATATAGTGACTAAAGGCTCGCACACACTATAGGAAAATCAGGCGAACATTTTCGTCAAAAAAATTTTCGTATGATTTTCGTATAGCGTGTACACAACTTTCAACAGTCGATTCCGAATTTTCATGCAAAAAATCCCGAAGGGACAAACTCCAACATTTTTCTCGTACGTGAAGAGAACGAACGATTTTCCTTTAATGTGTACCGCTTTCGTATGATTTTCGTACAAGAAAAATCAGAAAAGAAAGACTTTGTCGTACGAGAATATTTGTAAGAATAATTTTTTTTTTCATCGGTTCCGATTTGCTGTGAAACATCGAGAAAAATCAGTCAAACGTTCGCCCGATTTTCTTATAATGTGTAGTCCACTTTTAGGGGATTTGTGTTGGGAGAGGGGGTTGGGGGGGAGACAACTCGTGCTAGGAGGGGGGATTTGGGAGGAATTTGTGCTGGGAGGAAGAATTTGAAGTGGGGGGAGAAGATATGTCCTAGTAGGGGAAATTTTAGGGGTAGAGGATATGTGCTAGGAGGTAGACATGTGAAGTTTTTGGAATTTTGGAAATTCAGAATATTGGAATTTAGGAATTTCAGAAATTCGTAAATTCGAAATTTCGTAAATTCGTAAATTTGAAATTCATAAATTCGAAATTTCGGAAATTTTAAATTTCGTAAATTGGAAATTCGTAAATTCGAAATTTCCGAAATTCGTAAATTCGAAATCCGTGAATTGGAAATTTCCATTTGTTTAGATAAGGCATTTGTTATTTCGGATAATTCGTAACTTCAGATAAATTTGTATTCGTTACATTCACAAACAGCCAAATTTGAAAGGAAATTCCAATACCTATAATTTAATAGTTAGTTATTATTAGTTAGTCATTATTTCGAATTTTACAGATTTTCTTTCTTTTTTTCAGATTTTTTTAATTTTTCGAATTTCCCAATTACGAAAATCCGAAAATTCGGAATTCAAAAATTCGGAAATTCGGAAATTCGGAAATTCGGAATTCGAAAATTTGGAAATTCGGAATCCAAAAATTAAAAATTCGGAAATTTGAAAATTCATAAATTTGAAAATTCATAAATTTGAAATTCGAAAATTCCGAATTTGAAAATTCGGAAATTCGAAAATTCGGAATTCAAAAGTTTAAAATTCTGAAATTTGAAAATTTGGAAATTTGAAAATTCTGAAATTTAAAATTCGAAAATTCGGAAATTCGGAATTCGAAAATTCGGAATTCGAAAATTCGGAATTCGAAAATTCGGAATTCGAAAGTTCAAAATTCGGAAATTTGAAAATTCGAAAATGTGAAAATTTAAAAATTTGAAAATTCGGAAATTTGAAAATCCAAATTTTCGTATTTCCAAATTTCCTAATTTTTGAATTTTTGAATTTTCCGAATTTTCGAATTTCCCAAAAAAAGCAAAAAAGCGAGTTAAATGAAAACGAAAAATGAAATGAGTGAATTATTATTTTTTTTTGGGGGGGGGAGCATTTGGGTAGTGGGACGGGGCAAAGATTTGTGCTGAGAGGGGAGATTTTAGCAGGGGGGTGGATTTGTACTGGGAGGAGGGGAGATTTATGTTTAGGGAGTAAGCATGCAGATTAGCGCTCAGTGTTTTTTTGGAGGGGATTTTTGCTGACACATAATGCTCCTCCTAGGCTCTAGATGACCTTGTTCCGGCACTGGCCATCATACTAAAAAAGTTTTGAGACCCCTGGTATAGAGTTAGAGGAAGTGTTCTCAAAGCTGCCCAGCAGCTTCCTGTGGTTCCCATTGCAAGATATGAGTGAAAGTTATGGGATAAATTATTAGTACATTTGTATAAAAAAAGGAAGGATGGCCGCACTCCCATACACAATGCAGTAAGGTTTATTTCCAAAATATTAAAACAGCACTGGAAAGGTACAAAACAGGGAAAAGCATGTACTGTATTTAGTAGTACATGACTGGCTATTAACGGAAAAGTGCAGTTTCTCCAGTTGAACAACTTCTATGCATGCAAAAAACTGAGAGGAGCCTTCGTTGTAAACCAAAGAAAATTTTGTATAGACAGAGTACCACACCGAATATATATATAGTCCACAAATATTTTTTTTTTAAATTCCTTTAAACTAAAGACAAGCCAACGTGTTGCGGGGGTTCCACGGGACACAATTTATCAGGAAGTATGATACATTGAATTAATGATTCTCACAGCTGTTTTAGACAGCAAGTTCTACAACATTTAGTACAGGGGCCTCCAAACTCTCTAAACTAGGAGGTTTGCTGTTCTTCAGGCTTTAGGTGGACCAGATTGTGGCCATTGTAATTAGAAATTTGATCCAGCGTCAATAAAAATAATGCTTTAGGCTTGGCGGTCATAGCACCTGTGGTCAATGGGGGAAGAAATAGTGCCTCATCATTGGTGTCAGTGGAAGGAATAGTGCCCCATCATTGGTTAAGTGGAAGGACTAGTGCCTCATCATTGGCAATAGTGGGAGGAATAGTGCCCCATCATTGGCGTCAGTAGAAGGAATAGTGCCCCATCATTGGTTAAGTGGAAGGACTAGTGCCTCATCTTTGATATCAGTGAAAGGAATAGTGCCCCATTATTGGTATTGGTGGGAGGAATAGCGCCCTATTGTAGGTATTAGTGGGAGGAATAGTGCCCCGTCATTGGTATTAGTGGGAGGAATAGTGTCCCATCATTGGTATTAGTAGGAAGAATAGTACCCCATCTTTGGTGTCAGGGGGAGGAATAGTGCCTCAATGTTGGCATCAGTAGGGTTAGGAGTGCTTAACATCAGTGGGAGGAACAGTGCCCCAAGGGCCAAATAGAGACAAACAAAGAGCTGCATTGCATGAGTTTGGAGACCACTAATTTAGTATATAGTGTAATTGGTGTCAGGTTTACCAGCTCAGCCCTCATATTTTGGGACTTTGCCTGTTCCTTAGAGTCCTGTAACTGTGGCAGCGGATTTCCATAATATTGTACAAGAGGAAAGGTGGCCAAAATTGTGGCTTCCCATATATGCTTTGGTTTCCAATGGGACTGTATAGTAATGTTTGGGCTGCAGCTTCCCTAATGACCAGCCTTGAAAAGGAGTGAGCTTATGAACCTGGAACTAACGGTTTAATTTATCTGAATGTTTTTGGATTATGGAGGAAAATCAGAAACAATACACAAATTCCATACAGAAAGAGCCCTGGTGGGAATGGATTCCAGGAACCCAATGTTGCACAAGGACCATACTAACCACTAAGCCACAACGCATCTGAAACCTATCAACTGGTAGCAGGTGACAGATTATAATACGCACTGCCCAGCCCAAGAGTGAGCCCGGTCCAAAGTCTTCTCCCACATGGAGAGAGGTGTACGGATAAGTGTCGCAAATTATGGATCCACAGCTGTGAAGGAGTATGCTGCAAATTGACGTGAATGGAAATTTAATAACCTTTGTGGAATGAGAAGCATTTTTAAGGTTTGGGAATGAGCGTATTAACAAGTGTGATACGTGCTTCGAACATCTGGGCACCTCTGAAGGCGAAGACATTCTGCCAAAACTCTCTCTCATTTACTCTGATTTAGGTGCCAAGAAATGAAAGTATTAATATCAAAGAAGGAATCCAGTTGCATTAAAAAAAAAAAAACAGGATTTCGTTTTGGATAGGCTCAGCCTATCCAATTAAAGGCATACTCCGAAAATGAAGCCTTGATTTGAACACATAAATCTCCTTATCAGAGGCGCTTCCCCAATCTTGTTCGTAACCCAATGTGCCAAATCAAACAAGCCTAACTGTTCAGGAATTCAGTTCTTCATACAGCCATTGTTATAGTACAGGGGTCTCCAAACTTTCCAAACAATGGGCCAGTTTACTGGTCTTCAGATTTTAGGAGGACCGAACTTTGGCCAGTGGGAGTAGAAAATGCCACATCGTCAGTGGAAAAAAAAATGTCAATGACTTGGTTGTCAGAGGGAGTAAAAAAAAATACGGTACATAGTACCTGTAGTCAGTAGGAGGATAAATAATGCCTCTTTGTTGGTGTCAGTGGGAGGAATAGTTCCCCATTTTTGGTGTCTGTGGGAGGAATAGTGCCCCATTTTTGGTGTCGGTGGGAGGAAAAGTCCCCCAATGTTGGTGTCAGTGGGAGGAATAGTGCCATTGTTGGTGTCAGTGGGATGAATAGTTCCCCATTTTTGGTGTCTGTGGGAGGAAAAGTCCCCCAATGTTGGTGTCAGTAGGAGGAATAGTGCCATTGTTGGTGTCAGTGGGATGAATAGTTCCCCATTTTTGGTGTCTGTGGGAGGAAAAGTCCCCCAATGTTGGTGTCAGTAGGAGGAATAGTGCCATTGTTGGTGTCAGTGGGATGAATAGTTCCCCATTTTTGGTGTCTGTGGGAGGAATAGTGCCCCAATGTTGGTGTCAGTGGGAGGACTATTGCCCCATTGTTGGTGTCAGTGGAAGGAACAGTGTCCTATCATTGGTGATGTAAGATGGTGCTAAATAGGTAATACTTTGTTATCTTAAAGCTGACCTTCACCCTAAAGTATATGTCATGTTACCCTACCTCCTCTCCCTCCCTGCAGCACTTCTGCATAAGGTTTTTTTTCACCCCCATCCCCAGATGTCCCACGGGGCTTCAGGCCCTGAGTGACCCTGCAGCACATCTGAGTATGCACAGGTTTTCCTAGACTGGTGGCTATTAGGGAGGTCCCAAACCTTCGCCATCTTTGTGCATGCATAGGAAATCACCTGCATGTGCACAGATGTTCTGAATGGCTCTGCCAGGACCCAAAGGCCAGGCAGAGCCTGTAGGCACATCTGTGCATGCACGATATATGGTATCACTGCAGAGGTGACTGAGCCACCTAAGAGAAGGTCTGAAGGTCCGCTTTAAGTAATGATAAAGTCATGGTTGCACAAGTACATCCATAGCATAAATTTGAAATCTGCTCATAGGGGGTCCATAGGGGTTGGCTAAAACGAAACAAGAAAAAAGTTCTATCCAGACTTTAATAATGGTTTCCTTCATGATGACCTCACACATTATGTATGCACACTGAATATGCACATGATTTGATTCAAATATTCAAAATTCTGCGCTCTAAAATATTAAGAAATGTCTCAAGAACCTACAACAGAAGTAAAGGACAACTATCTGTGTACACTGTCCCTAATGCTTGACCCCAATAAACTGGTAGGGGCCCCATGAATTGAAAACATCTTGAGATCCTTAGTACAATTAATCCACTGCCTCTATGTGGTTTACAATCTTTGACCCCATGGGCTTTCCTTGTCTAACTCTAATGTACAAAAACATCTAAATATCTAAGTACCAAGCCAAGTACAAGCTTTTTTTTACCAGCCAAAAGCAGCAAGGGTTGACTTTCACATCTTTGCTTTCACCGAGAGTCAGCCATATCCCCTTCGTATGAAAAGACACACCTGATAAGAATGGAAAATTCAGACCTCCATCCACTATGGAACACGTTGACCTTCACTCCTAGTAAATCCAGGAACTTAAGAATGACGAGATCTTAATGTGATTTGATTTGTGGACGAAACCCTGCCACAGCATTCTACACCTGATTGGGTTTCAGTGGAGCGTAGCAAACACCTGAAAGCACTAAGATACTTTGCAAATCATATAAATTGGAAAAGGGTACAAGCAGACGAAAAGCAAGTTAGGACTGACCGAAGGTTGATGATGCACAACGGTCTAAACTTCAGGCCCACCTGCAGCTGATTAGCAGAACTTGAGCTCCACACAAAATATACGGCGCTTTTACCATCATCCCCCCCCATGAGATAGGCTTTCGCTGGACCTCAAGTGTTCAGATTAGATGGGGCTTAGGTTCATCTGTGTATACCTGGTCCATTACTCCCTTCATCTCCGTATAAATTGTAACATGTGGAACCCAACACGGCTGCAATGGCCATGTCTACACCACAAGCTGGACACCTGGAAGCGATTTGCTTTGTGTAAACGGTGACAAATGCGTCACTTAGATTTTCTATCCATGATAAAGAATTATCTGAATATATACAGCGTTACCCTTACAGATGTTTTACAGAATTGTTAAAATGTATTTCAATTTATCTTTAGCCTTTTTTTTTAATTTTGGAAAGAGCAGAGATTGGTTGAAAACCTCATTAGGTTTTTATTGCTGTCCTCGCTAGGGGACCAGAGCCGTCGCACCTTCTGTCACTTCCAGTGGGGACACGTGTTCCAGTAACAGCTGTCTTGGGGCTCCCTCACACTGAAGGCTGACCTGTGCTTTGTCACACTGGCTAAACACAGGATTCCACTAAGGCACATAGAAAACAAACTATTGTATATATACTGGAATTAAATAATTTTTTTTATACCAGTAATGGGGGTGATCAGTGGCTTTTAATGGGACCGTGATAGTGCTGCAGACAATCTGACACTAACTGACACTGGGTGGGAACTGACTAACTGATACTGACTTCTCCAGTGACACTAATACAGTGGAGATGTCAGTGTCAGTTCCCACCCAGTGTCACTTAGTGTCAGATTGGCCGCCGCACTATCGTGGTTCCATTATAAGCTGCTGATCACCCCCATTACTTGTATAAAAAAATAAAATAAAAAAAATGCTAATTCCAGTATATACAGTGTCTTGAAAAAAGTATTCATACCCCTTGACATTTTCCACATTTTGTCATGTTACAACCAAAAACATAAATGTATTTTATTGGGATTTTATGTGATAGACCAACATAAAGTGGCCCATATTTGTGAAGTGGAAGGAAAATGATAAATGGTTTCTAACATTTTTTACAAAGAAATATGTGAAAAGTGTGGGGTACATTTGTATGGCGCCCCCCCGAGTCAATACTTTGTAGAACCTCCTTTCACTGCAATTACAGCTACAAGTCTTTTTGGGGATGTCTCTACCAGCTTTGCACATCTAGAGAGGGACTTTTTTTGCCCATTCTTCTTTACAAAATATCTCAAGCTCTGTCAGATTGGATGGAGAGCGTCTGTGAACAGCAATTTTCAAGTCTTGCCACAGATTCTCAATTGGATTTAGGTCTGGACTTTGACTGGGCCATTCTAATACATGAATATGCTTTGATCTAAACCATTCCATTGTAGCTCTGGCTGTATGTTTAGGGTCGTTGTCCTGCTGGAAGGTGAACCTCCGCCCCAGTCTCAAGTCTTTTGCAGACTCTAACAGGTTTTCTTCTAATGCCGCGTACACATGACCGGTTTAGCCGTCGGAATAAACTCCGAAGGTTTCTCCGACGGAACTCCGACGGAATTCAATTCAAGCGGTCTTGCCTACACATCAGTAATCTAAAGTCCGACCGTCCAGAGCGCAGTGATGTACAGCACTTACGACGAAAAAGGAAGTTCAATAGCCAGTAGCCAATAGCTTCCGTCTCGTACTTGCTTCAGAGCATGCGTAGTTTTTGGTCCGTTAGAACAGCATACAGACGAGCGGTTTTCCCGATAGGAATTGGTTCCGTCGGAAATATTTAGAGCATGTTCTTTTTCTAGGTCCGTCAGGATTTTCAAAAAAAGAAGTCCAATGAGGCATACACACGGTCGGAATAGACGATGAAAAGCTTCCGTCTGACTTTTTCTGTCGGACATTCCGCTCGTGTGTACGCAGCTTAAGATTGCCCTGTATTTGGCTCCATCCATCTTCCAATCAACTCTGACCAGCTTCCCTGTCCCTGCTGAAGAAAAGCATCCCCACAACATGATGCTGCCACCACCATGTTTCACGGTGGGGATGGTGTGTTCAGGGTGATGTACAGTGTTAGTTTTCCACCACACATAGCATTTTACTTTTAGGCCAAAAAATAAAATTTTGGTCTCATCTGACCAGAGCACCTTCTTCCACATGTTTGCTGTGTCCCCCACATGGCTTCTCACAAACTGCAAACGGGACTTCTTATGGCTTTCTTTCAACAATGTCTTTCTTCTTGCCACTCTTCCATAAAGGTCAGATTTGTGGAGAACACGACTAATAGTTGTCCTGTGGACAGATTCTCCCACCTGAGCTGTGGATCTCTGCAGCTCCTCCAGAGTTACCATGGGCCTCTTGGCTGCTTCTCTGATGAATGCTCTCCTTACCCAGCCGGTCAGTTTAGGTGGACGGCCATGTCTTGGTAGGTTTGCAGTTGTACCATACTCTTTCCATTTTCGGATGATGGATTGAACAGAGCTCTGTGAGATATTCAAAGCTTGGAATATTTTTTTTTTATAACCTAACTCTGCTTTAAACTTCTCCACAACTTTATCCCTGACCTGTCTGGTGTGTTCCTTGGCCTTCATGTTGCTGTATGTTCACTAAGGTTCTCTAACAACTCTCTGAGGGCTTCACAGAACAGCTGTATTTATACTGAGATGAAATTACAGGCTGGTGGACTCTATTTACTAATTAGGTGACTTCTGAAGACAATTGGTTCCACTAGATATTAGTTAGGGGTATCAGAGTAAAGGGGGCTGAATTTATTTGTAAAAAAAATTGAAGACCATTTATCATTTTCCTTCCACTTCACAAATATGTGTCACTTTGTGTTGGTCTATCACATAAAATCCCAGTAAAATACATTTATGTTTTTGATTGTAACATGACAAAATGTAGAAAATTTCAAGGGGTATGAATACTTTTTCAAGGCACTGTATACAATAGTTTTTAAACGCTATAACTTTTACACAAACCTATCGATATACACTTATTGGGATGTTCCTATCAAAGAAATGTAGCAGAATACATATTGGCCTAATTTGTGAAGAAATTAGATTTTTTTTTTAAATTTAATTGGATAAGTTTGTAGCAGAAAGTAGAAGATATTGGGGTTTTTTTCAAAATTTTTTGTCTTTTTTTGTTTATAAAATAAAAAATTTCAATCCCAGAGGTGATCAAATACCACCAAAAGAAAGCTCTATTTGTGTGAAAAAAAAATACATAAATTTCATTTGCGTACAGTGTTGCAATTTACCAGTTAAAGTGGAGCTCCACCCAAAAGGGCAAGTTCAGCTTTAAGGCCTCCTCCCCGCCTCCTGTTTGTGATATGGAGCTTTTGGGAAGACACCTGACAGGTCCTAGATGACTTCAGGACCAGTCACAGAGTGCGGCGCCCCTCGCGCATGTGCAGTGGGCACCCCGCTATGAACATACACATACACTTTTCCAATAAATAAGTTGTGCTAATTTCTAACATATGTGATTGAATGAGTAAAAAGTAACAACAAATAAAGTCCATCTAATGTAGTGACATCAATGTGAAATGACGAATGATGCACCCAATGAATGTGATATGAAAGAGAGAGAGATGACTTCCACCACTAGACTGCCGCTTACCAACTTCCTATGATCTCCTATTACGGGAGATCACAAGTGCTTTCGGGTTAATACCCAGCTAGGGCCTTTGTTAACCACTTCAATACCGGGCACTTTTGTCCCTTCCTGCCCAAGCCCATTTTTAGCTTTCAGTGCTGTCTCATTTTGAATGACAATTTCGCGGTCATACTACACTGTACCCAAACTATTTTTTATCATTTTGTTCCCACAAATAGAGCTTTCTTTTGGTGGTATTTGATCACTGCTGGCATTTTTATTTTTTGCACAACGAATTAAAAAAAGACCGAAAATTTTGAAAAAAAAAAAAAGTTTTTCTTTGTATCTGTTATAAAATTTTGTAAATAAATACGTTTTCTCCTTCACTGACGGGCACTGATAAGGCTGCACTAATGGGCACTGATAAGGTGGCACTGATAGGTGGCACTGATGGGCACTGATAGGTGGCACTGGTATGCAGCACTGATGGGCATTGATAGGCGGCTCTGATGGGCACTGACAGGCAGCACTGATGGGCACTGATAGGCGGCACTGATGGGTACTTATAGGTGGCACTGATGGGTGGCATGGGTGGGCACTGATTGGTACTGATGGACACTGATGCGTGGTACTGATGGACACTGATAGATGGCACTGCTGGGCATCACTGATGAGGAGACATCTGGCAGGCACTGACTGCTTGGCACTGACTGGCAATATGTGTAGGCACTGATTGGCATTGTTTGGGCACTTGCTGGCATCCCTGGCGGTCTAGGGTGGCATCCCTGGTGATCCATCTGTTGTGGTGGTCCTGGTGGTGTCCCTAGTTGTCTAGTGTGGACATCTGACGGGGGGCTGCGCTGATGAACAATCAGCACAGACCCCCCCCCCCCGTCAGGAGAGCAGCCGATCGGCTCTCCTCTACTCGCGACTGTCTGACGCGAGTGAGGAAAAGCCGGTCAACGGCTCTTCCTGTTTACGTTATGATCAGCCGTGATTGAACACGGCTGATCACATGGTAAAGAGCCTCCGTCGGAGGCTCTTTACCGAGATCGGTGTAGCGGTGTGTCAGACTGACAAGCCGCACCACCGATCGCTGCGATGCGTGCCCCCCTGGGCGCGGCGGCTGTTATTCTGCTGGACGTCATATGACGCCTAGTCAGGATAACTGAACCACCGCCCGGCCGTCATTCTGCTATAGGCCGGGCGGGAAGTGGTTAAACACAGCAACAGTCACAGCCACAGCATCTTCATAGGTTTTCACCACTCAAAGGAACATAATGCCACACGATCCCCATGAAGAAAATAAAGGCTTCCATAGTGTAAAATCTTACGGTAATTTTAATGTAAAAAATGTATTGTAGATACTGTTTATTGTAGTAAGTAGATAAACAGAGCATAAAAAATCAAGCCGGCCGGCTCTCCAATGCAGCCCATCACTCCGGGACCTGCACAAACCCTCACTACGCGTTTCGTCACAACTGATGTCGTCCAAGGGCACGGCAGTTGTGATGAAACGCGTAGTGGTGGAAGTCATCCCTCTCTCTTTCATATCACATTCCTTGGGCGCATCGTTCGTCATTTCACATTGATGTCACTACATTGGATGGACTTTATTTGTTGTTACTTTTTACTCATTCAATCACATATGTTAGACAACTTATTTATTAAAAATCAGCAGCCGCACTTTTTGTAGCTGCTGACTTTTAATAAACACAAAAATGACTGGAACTCCGATTTAAAGTAGCGCGGTGCCAAATAGCAAAACATGGTCTGGTCATGAAGGGGGTAAAACCTTCTGGAACTTAAAACTGATTGTAAACGATCATCTTGTAAAACAACCCATTCAGTTTAAAATAGAAATGAAAGGCAAAACATTTTTATATAGATATATATAAAAATTAAAAAAAAAAACATTATAAATACTTTTTTCCATTTTTTTATTAGTGATCACTTTCCCTCTGTTCTCAGCTGCAAAAAAACTGGGGGGGAGGAGAAGCAGCAGCAGCACACTGAGCTTTCCAGCAAATGGCTGTGCAGTGGGGGCGTGTCAGGACAAGTCTGATCATTGGAGGCTGAGTATAGCTAGAGAACTGACCATGCTGCGCTCTCCTGCTTAGTGCGGTCAGTTTTTAATAGGAAAGCAGAGAGACTGGCAGGAGCACCAGGGATTTCACACAAAGGAAGCAATACAAAGAGAACAGCAGACTTCCTCATACAAGTACATGGTACAGCAGCCACATATCAGGAATATGAAGCGTTGGGGTAGGCTTTTAGGCTACGCTTCCACCAGTGCGACTCTAAAGTCACACGATTTAACCTAGGTTTACGTTGATGCAATTTGGCATGTGATTTGCCAAATTGGTGGCTTTTGCCCGCAATGGCACCGTCCAAATCAGTTCGACGCCGACTTTGCGGCGCCGCACCGATTCCCAAAAAGTAGTTTCTGTACTACTTTTGGCGACTTTGGGTGCGATTTTAATAGATATCTGTACAGGAACCCGCACAGATGTCTCTGAAAGAGCCTCCCCGAAGTCGGAGTGACAGTGTGAACCTGGGCTTAGCGTGTGACTTTTATGCAACTTTGAGTGTGACCTTGATCTGACTTTACACTCTTTAGGTCAAAGTCGCATCGAAAGTCGCATTGAAGTAGGGCAGTTCTAAAAGGGTTAATACCACTGAAATGCTACAATATAAATGTGTTTTTCTTTTTTTTTTTCTTTCCAGATGTTCTATTGGCCGATGGCGCTTCTCATCCCCCCGTCGGTGTTTGCCGTCCATCTTCAGTTTAACCTCCTCTACCAATTCTGGATACACACCGAGGTGAGCGCCATTCCTTATCGTAATGCCGTTCTTCGCCTCGGGCACTGTCCTGGAAATTTTTTTTCGGGGTAGGACCTGATTTATGGCGTACGAGAAATCTTTGTCTGACTCCCTTAAAGAGAAACATCTGTTGGGTTTTGCTCCTTTTACTGAATATATTGCGAAGTTTATAAGGAACAATGAGACCAGTTGGTCTCAATTAGATAACATTCTTTTGTTAAATCTGTCTAATATCAAACTCTTTCCTCCTTGGCGGAACATGTGTCTGTATCTTGTAACCGCTTAGACCCTGATAGGAGAAAACATTTCAGATGGGGTTCCCTGCCAAGAAAAAAAAAAAAAAAGAAGCCAGGGCAGGATCGGACTGATAAATGTAACCAATTGATATGTATTATATCTCGCAGGTAATTCCAATTATTTTTTACGTCATTCATAAATAAAAGTAATGGCATTGGGTGCGGTTCATGAAGATTTTTCTTTATTGTTTTTCTGCATTCAGATTTCAATTTTATATCTGGATGGCCAAAGATGAACAAATAAGAAATTGTCCTCAAGGGTGCAAAGTGTGTTTAACCACTTGCTTACTGGCCACTTAAACCCCCCCTCCTAGCCAGACCAATTTTCAGCTTTCAGCGCTGACGCACTTTGAATGACAATTGCGCGGTCATGCTACACTGTGCCCAAATGAAATTTTTATCATTTTTTCCCCACAAATAGAGCTTTCTTTTGGTGGTATTTGATCACCTCTGCGGTTTTTCGCACGCCTAAGGGTAAAACAAATGTTAAGGCCTAAGCACAAGTTTGCAACTTTGACATGTGTTAGGCTACTTTCACACTGAAGGCGTTTTTCAGACGTTTTAGTGCTAAAAATAACGCCTGTAAAGCGCCTGTAAAGTGCCTACCATGTCACCCCGAGTGCTTTCACACTGGGGCAGTGCGCCTGCGGGACATTACAAAAAAAGTCCTGCAAGCAGCATCTTTGAGGTGGTTGTTAGAGGGCTGTATACAGCGTTACTAAACCACCTCTGCCCATTGGAATGCATGGGCAGTGCTTCCGAAAGCGACTGAAAAACGATTTGAAAGTACCGCAACACGGGCGGTTTTAACCCTTTCTTTTACCCCCCGGGGGGGTAAAAGCGCCCCGCTAGCGTCCAAAAGGTGCAGCTAATGTGGCGCGGCCCCTATGTGAAAGTAGCTTTAATAAAACCGCACATATCATCACAACTACTTTGTGCATCCAGGTGGATTAAACCGTGTTTTTTTTTAGGACAAATTGGGCTTTCATTTGGTGGTAAATGGCAATGGATATCTCCTGATTTTTTTTGTTTTATTATTTATTTTATTTTTTAAATTATATTATTATTACTATTATCAAAGAAAAACTGGCCCAAAATAATAGTAAAAATATTAGATGTATATTTCTGGTACTACCATAATCTACCACCAAAGAACAACCCAAAATAAATTCTCCTGCTCCTGACGATCGCAGCGATACCACATATATGTATGGTATTTGTTGTTTGGGCTTTCATTTGGTGGTAAATGGCAATGGATATCTCCTGATTTTTTTTGTTTTATTTATTTTATTTTATTTTATTATTTTAATTATAATATTATTACTATTATCAAAGAAAAACTGTCCCACAATATTAGTAAAAAGTTAGATGTATTTCTCTGGTACTACCATAATCTACCACCAAAGAACAACCCAAAATAAATTCTCCTGCTCCTGATGATCGCAGCGATACCCCATATGTGTAAGTTATTTGTTGTTTGTACCCATAATACAGCCGGGAAACAATAGTGCACATTTTGCGTCTTTTTTTTTCTTACCTAAAACACATTGACACTGATATTTATTTATTTATTTTTTTAAACCCTGCCCAAAATATACTGACCCTGACCTTTTTTTTTTAATTTAGCTGTATATTTCTTGTTACTACCATAACCTACCACCAAAGAACAATCCAAAATAAATTCTCCTGCTCCTGACGATCACAGCGATACCACATATATGTATGGTATTTGTTGTTTGGGCTTTCATTTGGTGGTAAATGGCAATGGATATCTCCTGATTTTTTTTTTATTAATTTTATTTAATTTTTTTTTTATATTATTATTACTATTATCAAAGAAAAACTGGCCCAAAATAGTAGTAAAAAAAAATAGATGTATATTTCTGGTACTACCATAATCTACCACCAAAGAACAACCCAAAATAAATTCTCCTGCTCCTGACGATTGCAGCGATACCACATATGTATATGGTATTTGTTGTTTGTACCCGTAGTACAGCCAGGAAACAATAGTGCACATTTTGCGTCTTTTTTTTCTTTCTTACCTAAGACATATTGACACTGATACTTTTTTTTTTGTAAATCATGCCCAAAATATACAGACCCTGACCTTTTTTTTTTTTTTTTTTTTTTTTTTAGCTGTATATTTCTTGTTACTACCATAACCTACCACCAAAGAACAACCCAAAATAAATTCTCCTGCTCCTGACGATCACAGCGATACCACATATGTATATGGTATTTATTGTTTGTACCCATAGTACAGCCCAGAAACTAAAATGTGCATTTTGCTTTTTTTGCTTTTTTTTTTCTACCTAAAACACACTGACACTAACTTAAATATTAATTAAAAAAAAAATACTACCTGACCTTTGACCCTGACCTTGACACAAACACTAACCCTGGCACTGACCTACATCAAACCTTGATCTAGGTATTTTTCTTTATTTTTTACTATATTTTTTTACACACACGTTTTTATTTTTCTCTCGGCAAAAAAAAATACATTGATACATTGTATCTTTCCTCTCCATTCACAGAGAGAGAAACACAGGGGCAGGCTTCACAGTGACTGATCACTGTGGTAGCCAATCAGAGGCTACCATAGTGATCAGGTCACCCAGAATTCGGGAGTTCTGGGTCTCCGATCGTTAGTACGGGATCCAGAGCCCTCGGTGAGACCCTGTTCTCTGTGCTGAAGTTTAATTTGCTTTATTTTTTCCTCCCTTATTTCCTCCTACCCCCTCATTAACAATATATATATATATATATATATATATATATATATATATATATATATATTTTTTTTTTTAATAAAAGTGTTCCATTTCCATTAGATATCTAATTTTAGACCCATTGATGTCATCACACGGTGTTTGTTATTCCCTATTCAGTGCAGGCAGATGCTGGCTGGTTGGAGGAGCCGGCAGGGTGCTGTACATAGCTTCCTGAAAACATCACAGCACCCGGCCTCAGTACTCCTCTCAACAGGGCCACTGATAAAGGGGTAGCCTCCTGTAGGGAGCCCAGGCCCCATATGTTCAATAGGGGGGCCCAGAGCAACAGGAGTGAGCGCAATTGCTGGCACCAATCCTGCTGTGGCCCTCCCTGTGTTTCCATTGCTTCAGTTTGTGAATGAACAGGGAGTCTCTGTAGAGCTGAGAGCTTCCTGTTCATTCACTTTGCAGCTGAGGCTTTCAAGAAAGGATTGAGGAATATGTGTCCCAAATCTCTTTCTCTATCTCAAAAGTGAGACATTGGGTGTCTGTGTAAACCCCTGATTCTTCACCAGAGCCTGGCCCCCATCTCCCACAGGGCTGGTAAAAAAATGTAAAAAAAAACAACTAAAGTTGTAAAAAATAATTAAAAAACACGTACAGTACAGTCATGATTAGTGTACAGTAGGCTAATAAATAACTGTAATCCTAAACTAGGCTAAAGGTTTTTTTTAATTATATTTCTCTTCAATTAAAAACTTTACTTTCTTTAGAAAAAAAAAAGCATACAAAACTACTACATAGGCCATTTTGAAATGTGAAAATTATTTTAAAAATGCCTTTTCCATTTCAACCTGTAATTTTCTAAAAATTAAAAAAAAAATAAAAGCATTTTATTTTTTTAAAACAGAAAAAGGTGCAAACTTGCAAGAAAGTTTATTAAAATACTCACAATGCACACTGATTACCCAGATGTTGCTTTTCTTTTCTTGAAAAAAATCGGAGCTAAAATTTAGGGGCAAATTTATAAATCTGTGAATCTAACATTCACTACAGGTGAATCTTTAAAAAAAAAAAAGCATATGAAATTGCTACATAAGCCATTTTGAAATGTAAAAAATATTTTTAAAAAATACCTTTTCCAATTCAATCCGTAGACACTGTAATTTTCTAAAAATTTAAAATTAATAAAGAAATTTATTTTTTTTAAAACAGAAAAAAGTGCAAATCTGCAAGAAAGTTTATTAATATCCTCACAATGTACACAGATTACCCAGATGTTTTTCTTTTCTTGCAAAAAAAAAAAAAAAATCGGAGTTACAATTTAGGGGAAAATTTATGAAGCTTTGAATCACACATTGCCCGAACATTCACTGCAGGTGAATCTGCAGTGAAAAAAAAAAAAAAAAAAACATTAGCATGTGAAATTGCTACATAAGCCATTTTGAAATGTAAAAGGTATATTTAAAAAATACCTTTTCCATTTCACCCCGTAGCCGCTGTAATTTTCTAAAAATAAAAATAAATTAATATAGAAATTTTTTTTTTTTTTAAAGGAAAAAAGGTGCAAATCTGCAAGAAAGTTTAATAATATCCTTGCAGATTACCCAGATTTTGTTTGTCTTTTCTTGAAAAAAAAAAAATTGGAGTTACAATTTAGGGGCAAATTTATAAACCAGTAAATCAAACATTCACTGCAGGTGAATATTTCTGATTTGTGCATTCATTGACAGCATTCACTGAATGTTGTGTTCACTGTTTTAAAAATATGCCCCCAAAGGGTCTTTCCCCATGTAAAGTTATGTACTTCCTGTAGCTAATATTAGTACAAGGTATCCCAAAAGTCTTCATACAAAGGAAACATTTACATATTTTATATTCTGAATATTTTGAATTATTATTAATATTTTGTAACATTTTGTAATGAATATATTTATATATATATATATATATATATATATATATATATATATATATATATATATATATATATACACAGTGTCTCACAAAAGTGAGTACACCCCTCACATTTTTGTAAATATTTTATTCTATCTTTTCATGTGACAACACTGAAGAAATGACACTTTGCTACAATGTAAAGTAGTGAGTGTACAGCTTGTATAACAGTGTAAATTTGCTGTCCTCTCAAAATAACTCAACACACAGCCATTAATGTCTAAACCGCTGGCAACAAAAGTGAGTACACCCCTAAGTGAAAATGTCCAAATTGGGCCAAAGTGTCAATATTTTGTGTGGCCACCATTATTTTCCAGCACTGCCTTAACCCTCTTGGGCATGGAGATCACCAGAGCTTCACAGGTTGTCACTGGAGTCCTCTTCCACTCCTCCATGATGACATCACAGAGCTGGTGGATGTTAGAGACCTTGCGCTCCTCCATCTTCCATTTGAGGATGTCCTACAGATGTTCAATAGGGTTTAGGTCTGGAGACATGCTTGGCCAGTCCATCACCTTTACCCTCAGCTTCTTTAGCAAGGCAGTGGTCCTCTTGGAGGTGTGTTTGGGGTCATTATCATGTTGGAATACTGCCCTGCGGCCCAGTCTCTGAAGAGAGGGGATCATGCTCTGCTTCAGTATGTCACAGTACATGTTGGCATTCATGGTTCCCTCAATGATCTGTAGCTTCCCAGTGCCGGCAGCACTCATGCAGCCCCAGACCATGACACTCCCACCACCATGCTTGACTGTAGACAAGACACACTTGTCTTTATACTCCTCACCTGGTTGCCGCCACACATGCCTGACACCATCTGAACCAAATAAGTTTATCTTGGTCTCATCAGACCACAGGACATGGTTCCAGTAATCCATGTCCTTAGTCTGCTTGTCTTCAGCAAACTGTTTGCGGACTTTCTTGTGCATCATCTTTAGAAGAGGCTTCCTTCTGGGACGACAGCCATGCAGACCAATTTGATGCAGTGTGCGGCGTATGGTCTGAGCACTGACAGGCTGACCCCCCACCCCTTCAACCTCTGCAGCAATGCTGGCAGCACTCATACGTCTATTTCCCAAAGACAACCTCTGGATATGACGCTGAGCACGTGCACTCAACTTCTTTGGTCGACCATGGCGAGGCCTATTCTGAGTGGATCCTGTCCTGTTAAACCGCTGTATGGTCTTGGCCACCGTGCTGCAGCTCAGTTTCAGAGTGTTAGCAATCTTCTAATAGCCTAGGCCATCTTTATGTAGAGCAACAATTCTTTTTGTCTGATCCTCAGAGAGTTCTTTGCCATGAGGTGCCATGTTGAACTTCCAGTGACCTGTATGGGAGAGTGAGAGCGATAACACCAAATTTAACACACCTACTCCCCATTCACACCTGAGACCTTGTAACACTAACAAGTCACATGACACTGGGGAGGGAAAATGACTAATTGGGCCCAATTTGGACATTTTCACTTAGGGGTGTACTCACTTTTGTTACCAGCGGTTTAGACATTAATGGCTGTGTGTTGAGTTATTTTGAGGGAACAGCAAATTTACACTGTTATACAAGCTGTACACTCACTACTTTACATTGTAGCAAAGTGTCATTTCTTCAGTGTTGTCACATGAAAAGATAGAAGAAAATATTTACAAAAATGTGAGGTGTGTACTCACTTTTGTGAGATACTGTGTGTAATATTAATATATATATATATATATATATATATATATATAAAATAAATATATAAGTACATTTATCAACAATGTCCCATTTTCCTATGTATGGTGACTTTTGGGACATGCTGTATTTTCACTTTGTTTTCCTAAATAAAAATCACAGTTTGGTGGAATTTATTTATAAAATATCAAATTGAGCTGTTAGTGTCCCTAACATGTTTTGTCTAATAATAAAGTTATCTAAAAAATTTATCGCGCGTCAACAAAGTTGTGAAATGTAGCAGAAAATCCTCTTTGGTGTTGCCATCCCTCCGGCTTCTTGCAGTCTCCCCCCTTCAGAGCTCCGTATTATCCTAACATGGCCGACTCGCTGAGAGTGTTTCATTTCCAATCCCCAAATATTTTCCTTTTTCACCATAGCGTGGAAATTTGGCAAACTGCACGCTATATGCTCACTGAAGTGTGAAACTGCCTCATCACGTAGAAAAACAGTTGGCGTTCAATAATCAGTATTTATCTCCAGCATTGCAGAGCGCAGGGAGAGGACCATTAATCCATGTTTGTTCCTCCAGCTAACTATGCCCCCAACGGAGGCCTTACTGAGCAAACATGGCGGCCATTGTCCATCTGTGTAAATAAGTGGAAATGTCGGATTGTGAGGGCCTTTTAAATATATCAGGATATTCTTATTTATTATAGAAGCGCATTTGTGAGGTCAGGCACTGATGTTGGATGAGAAGGCCTGGCTCGCAGTCTCCGCTCTAATTCATCCCAAAGGTGTTCTGTTGGGTTGAGATCAGGCCAGTCAAGTTCCTCCACCCCAAACTCGCTCATCCATGTCTTTATGGACCTTGCTTTGTGCTCTGGTCCAAATCATTTGGTGGAGGGGGGATTATGGTGTGGGGGTTGTTTTTCAGGGGTTGGGGTTGGCCCCTTAGTTCCAGTGAAGGGAACACTTAAGGCGTCAGGATAGCAAGACATTTTGGATAATTTCATGCTCCCAACTTTGTGGGAACAGTTTGGGGATGACCCCTTCCTGTTCCAACATGACTGCGTACCAGTGCACAAAGCAAGGTCCATAAAGACATGGATGAGCGAGTTTGGGGTGGAGGAACTTGACTGGCCTGCACAGAGTCCTGACTTCAACCTGATAGAACACCTTTGGGGTGAATTAGAGCGGAGACTGAGAGCCAGGCCTTCTTGTCCAACATCAGTGCCTGACCTCACAAATGTGCTTCTGGAAGAATGGTCAAACATTCCCATAGACACACTCCTAAACCTTGTGGACGGCCTTCCCAGAAGAGTTGAAGCTGTTATAGCTGCCAAGGGTGGGCCAACTCAATATTTAACCCTACGGACTAAGACTGGGATGCCAACATAGGCTTGTACGCAGGGTGTGTCAGGTATGCCTGACACCCTAATTGAGATGCCTATTCCCCTGCTTCCTGACACCCCTCCCTTTCCCCCTGCAGTGCTGCTGGCTTTCCTCCTCTCCTGCCGGATGATACGGGGGGGATGTTTCAGGATGGAAAACGGGACTAGGGGGCCAGTAAATACTTCATTTCATTTCATCCTTTTCTGAATGAACACAGTGAGTGATCTGTACTGATCGCTCCTGTGTTCATTCTTAACCACTTCAGCCCCGGAAAATTTGGCTGCTGAATGACCAGGCCATTTTGCGATTCGGCAGTGTGACACTTTAACTGACAATTGCGCGGTCGTGCGACTCTGTATCCAAACAAAATTGACGTCCTTTTTTTCCCACAAATAGAGCTTTCTTTTGGTGGTATTTGATCACCTCTGTGGTTTTTCGTTTTTGTGCTATAAAGAAAAAAAGAGCGACAATTTTGAAAAAAACACACCATATTTTGTACTTTTTGCTATAATAAATATCCCCATTTTTTTTTTTTTTTAAAAGAAATTTTTTTCTCAGTTTAGGCCAATATGTATTCTTCTACATATTTTTGGTTATAAAAATCGCAATAAGCGTACATTGATTGGTTTGCGCAAAAGTTATCACGTCTCCACAATGGGGATAGATTTATGACATTTTCATTATTATTATTTTTTTTACTAGTAATGTCGGCAAGATAGATAGATAGATAGATAGAGAGATAGAGAGATAGAGAGATAGAGAGATAGATAGATAGATAGATAGATAGATAGATAGATAGATAGATAGATAGATAGATAGATAGATAGATAGATAGATAGATAGATAGATAGATAGATAGATAGATAGATAGATAGATAGATAGATATGGCGAGTGGTTAATTGTTACATTTTATGCTTAATTCACATTTTAATCTTCTCTACAGATAATAAATAATTTGGGTCCACTGGAACTGATCCTGAACACACCGAGCCACCACAGAGTCCATCACGGTAAGCTTCTCATTTCGGTATGTGAAGAGTCCAGTGACACCATGACAATCACCCTGCAAAGGCTTTCCCTGTGGAAGTATACAGGATGCTAAACCATGCATTTAAATTACCTAACAATGTAAAAAAAAATAAATAAATAAAATAAAAAAATAAATAAAATAAAATATTTGGGAAAGTGCTGCCTATAAACGCCACCAGTATGTACATAAAAGCTCTTATATTGGTCCTGAGGTTTAGTTATTTAACATTCATATATTTTTCATTGTGCACACTGTTATCTTTTAGGTAAAATGAGGATTAAAGGGAAACTATTAGTAATTAAAGATACAATCTGGTCAGTATTTAATTTAAAGCGGACCTTCAGTCATTTTTTCATCTTTTCATCTATTAAATCTTCTGCCCTTGTTGTTGTTTTAACTTTGGATAGTAAAACATTTTTTTTCTGCCAGTAAATACCTTATACAGCCCACTTCCTGTTTCCTGTCTGGTCATTATCCTAGGCTTATGACATCATGCACAGCTCTCTCTCTCACTCTCATGAGAGCTTACCAGGAATGGAGGGGGGGTGAGTCATAAGAGGGCCAATGAGAGCTGCAGAGCTGGAGGTGTGCCTCTGTGTGTCTGTGTAAATCCAGGAAGTGAACAGGCAGCAGCTTCAGCTGCCCACAGTTAAAATGGCTGCAGCCAGACTCAGTGGAGGGAGATTTCTGGAGCATGGGAGGGAATTCAAAGCGGAACCTGGGTGTCATGTGACTGGCCCCTGAAATGACATTGGTCTAAGCTGTAAAAATATCAATTCCTGGAATTCTTCTTATTGCCCCGTACACACGATCGGACTTTCCGCCAACAAAACCGTGGATTTTTTTCTGAAGGATGTTGGCTCAAACTTGTCTTGCATACACACGGTCACACAAATGTTGGCCCAAAATTCCGAACGTGGGAACGCGGTGACGTACAAGACGTACGACGAGCCGAGAAAAAGGAAGTTCAATAGCCAGTGCGGCTCCTTCTGCTTGATTCCGAGCATGCGTGGAACTTTGTGCTTTGGAATTGTGTACATACCATCGGAATTTCCAACAACAAAGTGAAGTTGGAGGAAAATTTGAGAACCTGCTCTCAAACATTTGTGGCCGGAAATTCCGACAGCAAATGTTCGATGGAGCGTACACACGGTCGGACTTTCCGACAACAAGCTCACATCGAACATTTCCTGTCGGAAAGTCCGACCGTGTGTACGCGGCATTAGGGCCCATTTACAGTTCACGTAGCGTGAACTCGCATTCACGATTTTTTGTGGGTGATTTTCATGCAATTCTGCGTCTGACGCGTAGGGCATCCCATTCACTTCAATGATGCGGGTTGCAGAGGCCAATATTGAGAAAGATCCCGGTATTTATACTAGTTGTAGGTAAAAATATTTTTTTTAATGAACATATAACTGGATTAAACGATTTTAAATCTGCCTGGTGTTCCGCTTCACCGGAAGGCATGGCAGGGAAGCCATATTTCAAATCTGTGTATAGTTCTGTGAGTGAGGAAGTCCGCCAATTACAGTAGCAAGGGCTTTGTCCAACGTTATGGAGCGCTGAAAAGAAATATGAATCTGGAGGCTGCCGACAATCACAGCAGGGGAGGTAATAATACATCACAAAATGCCTTGTATAGAAATGATATACGTAATATTAACAAAAGACGCATAGTGAAGAAATCTATAGCGTGTTTTCAGAGAGTTCGCCCGCGTTCTCACTTTGCATTTTGTAAATTTGCGCAAAATCGGTCCATGCATATGCAGTTTTTTTGCGACAAACACATAGAGCAGCAGTTCATTTGAATGGGCTGCCCTACGTGCAATAAAATCCCGGCAAGGAAGCTCATGCGTCTTTAAAATGTGTGTCTTTTTTTTTGCCGCATTTTGGGTGCCATTAACAATGAATGGCAACACAAGCGCAAGCTGTGTTTTTCCTCATAAACGTGCAACCAAATCAAGTGATTTTTCACACCTTTACAAAATACAAAGCTTAACCGCTTGCCTACCGGGCACTTTCACCCCCTTCCTGCCCAGGACAATTTTCAGCTTTCAGCGCTGTCACACTTTGAATGACAATTGCGCGGTCATACAACACTGTGCCCATATTACATTTTTACCATTTTGTTTTGAGACATATAGAGCTTTCTTTTGGTGGTATTTAATCACCACTGGGGTTTTTATTTTTTGCTAAACAAATGAAAAAATACGGAAAATTTGGAAAAAAACAAAAAACCTTTTCTTATTTTCTGTTATAAAATTTTGCAAATAAGTAATTTTTCCCCATCGCTAATGTGCGCTGACGAGGCTGCACTGATAAGCATCACTAATGGGCACTGATAGGTGGCACTAATTGGAACTGATAGGCAGCACTGATGTGGAGGCACTGTTGGGCAGCACCGATGGGCATCACTGATGAGGAGGCACTGATAGGCAGCACTGATGGGCACTGATAGGCGGCACTAATGGGAACCGATGGGCAGCACTGATGGGCAGCACTGATGGGCACTGTTGGCAGCACTGATGAGGAGGCACTGATGGGCACTGATAGGCAGCACAATGGGAACTGATAGGCAGCACTGATGTGGAGGCACTGATGGGCAGCACTGATCGGCAGCCCTGATAGGCAGCACTGATGGGCAGCACTGATTGGCAGCATTGATGGGTACTGATAGGCAGCACTAATGGGTAGCACTGATGAGCAGCATTGATGGCACTGATGGGCATTGATAGGCTGCACTGATGGGCAACACTGATGGGCAGCATTGATGGGTACTGATAGGCAGCACTAATGGGTAGCACTGATGAGCAGCATTGATGGCACTGATGGGCATTGATAGGCTGCACTGATGGGCAACACTGATGGGCAGCATTGATGGGTACTGATAGGCAGCACTAATGGGTAGCACTGATGAGCAGCATTGATGGCACTGATGGGCATTGATAGGCTGCACTGATGGGCAGCATTGATGGCACTGATGGGGCTGCACTGACAATCAGAGCCCTGATTATCTGTGGGCACGTCCTCTATCAGTATGGCCGGTTACCAGCTCTCCTCTCCCCACGCTGTGACAGCAGGCGAGGTGAGGAATGCCGATAACCGGCAATTCTGTTTAAGCTGTGATCAGCTGTGATTGGCGTGCGAGGTGCGTGGTTCTGGGAGGATGTCCTGGAACAACAGAGCCGCGCTATAGCCATCTTTCAGCTAGGGCACGGTTAGGAAGCTTTGAAAAAAAAAAAACCCTGGAAGCTGATTGGTTTCTTTGCACAGCTGCACCAAATGTTGCACCCTCCAGTTTTAGTAGATCTCCTCCTATGGGTAAGTCATGCCTACCATTTATCCCTCTGCCCTATCAAAGCACTGATGTTGGCTACTGAGGCACTCTCATTGGAAGGGCATTGAGGGGTGGGTGGAGTTTCCTTTCAAAGTCAGGGAAGTCAAGCTTTTAGTAACAAAGGAACTCACAGAGGGTGTTGTAGCTAATAATGGTAAAAGTTGCCTGATGTGTGCCTTAAAGTGCCTAATGGCTTTTACATTGAAAACCTGACTGAAGCCAAACGTCTTTAATTTTTTTAGCATTGGAAAGTGTAGGTTAAATAAAATTTGGATAGTGCAGGCCTTTAGTGGCCAACCTGCAGCCTTTTGGTATATGATGTGTGACCCTCGTTGGACCTGAGCAGTCAGTACTGGGAACATTGATTAGGGTAATGGCATAGATCTCTACTAGCCTCATGTAACATCTTCCCAATTTGGTATTGTCGTCTACAGCATCTCCCCAGCCAGAAATGTAGCATGTCCTCACTCTCAGGGTCTATCTAGGACTGAACTAACTAGCATTAAACAGGAGGGCCGCACATAATGCTCAATATATACAGTTGTGCTCATAAGTTTACATACCCTGGCAGAATTTATGATTTCTTGGCCATTTTTCACAGAATATGAATGATAACACAAAAACTTTTCTTTCACTCTTTGTTAGTGTTTGGCTGAAGACATTTATTATCAATCAACTGTGTTTACTCTTTTTAACCACTTACCCACTGGGCACTTAATCCCCCTTCCTAACCAGACCAATTTTCAGCTTTCAGTGCTCTCACATTTTGAATGACAATTACTCAGTCATGCAACACTGTATCTATATAATTTTTTTGGCCTTTTTTCACACAAATAGAGTTTTCTTTTGATGGTATTTGATCACCTCTGGGTTGTTTTTTTTTTTGCGCTATAAAAGAGAAAAGACCGAAAATTCTGTAAAAAAAAATGCCTTTTTCTTAGTTTCTGTTATAAAATTTTGCAAATTTGTAATTTTTCTTCATAAATTTTGGCCAAAAATTATACTGCTACATATCTTTGGTGTATATTATTTGGTCTGTGTGAAACTTATAGAGTCCACAAGCTATGGTGCCAATCTCTGAAAATTGATCACACCTGATGTACTGACGGCCTATCTCATTTCTTGAGACCCTAACAAGCCAGGAAAGTAAAAATACCCCCCAAATGACCCCCTTTTGGAAAGTAGACATTCCAAGGTATTTAGTAAGAGGCATGGTGAGTTTTTTAAAGTTGTAATTTTTTCCCACAATTCTTTGCAAAATCAAGATTTTTTTTTTTCTTTTTTTCACAAAATTGTTATATTAGCAGGTTATTTCTCACACACAGCATATGCATAGCACAAATTACACCCCAAAACACATTCTACTACTCCTCCCGAGTACAGCGATACCACAATGTGGGAGATTTTGTCACAGCGTTGCCACATACAGAGGCCCAACATGCAGGGAGTACCATCAGGTGTTCTAGGGGCATAAGTTTCAAATCTAATTTGACTACTTATTACACTTTTGTGAGGCACTCTAGTGGCATGGATGAGAACTGATGTGGCATGGATGAGCATGAATGGGGATGGATGAGCCGTAGATGGGGATGGCTGAGTATGGATGGGATGACTGAGCATGAATGAGTATGGCTGAGTACGGCCGAGTACGGCTGGGTATGACTGAGTACAGCTGGGTACTGCTGGGTATGGATGGGATGGCTTGGTACAGCTGGGTATGGATGGGATGGCTGGGTACGGCTGAGTATGGCTGAGCATGACTGGGTATGGCTGAGTATGGCTGGGTATGGCTGTGTATTGCTGAGTATGGCTGAGTATGGATGGGGGTGGATGGGATGGCTGAGCATAGATGGATGGATGAGTATTGCTGAGTATGGATGGATCGATGAGCATGGATGATTATTGCTGATTAGGGATGGATGGATGAGCATGGATGAGTATTGCTGATTGGGGATGGATGGATGAGCATGGATGAATGGATGAGGCTGCAATGGGCACAAATCAGCGCTGTGGGCTCTACAGATCCAGCCCACAGTGCTGCAGCACCCGATCTCTCCCCTCGCACTGTACCGATCGGTACAGAGAGAGGAACCGGACATGACGCTGGTTTGTTTACAAGTGATTGCTTCGTCATTTGACGGAGCGATCACATGGTAAACGGCAGCTGTCAGCGACCATTTACCGTAATCCGTGATGCCCGGAGGACCCGTTGGTCACAGATTTTCCCAGGTGCGCGCCCCTCCCAGAGTTATCGAGCCGCACTGTAGCCGTCATTCAGCTATGGTGCGGTCATTAAGTGGCTAAGTCATAATGGCAACAGAAACTACCCAAATGACCCTGATCAAAAGTTTACATACCCTGGTGATTTTGGCTTGATAACTTGCACACATGTTGACACAAAGGGGTTTGAATGGATATTAAAGGTAACCATCCTCATCTGTGATCTGTTTGCTTCTAATTAGTGTGTGTGTATAAAAGGTCAATGAGTTTCTGGACTCTTGACAGAGACTTGCATCTTTCATCCAGTGCTGCACTGATGTTTCTGGATTCTGAGTCATGGGGAAAGCAAAAGAATTGTCAAAGGATCTGCGGGAAAAGGTAGTTGAACTGTATAAAACAGGAAAGGGATATAAAAAGATATCCAAGGAATTGAGAATGCCAATCAGCAGTGTTCAAACTCAAATCAAGAAGTAGAAAATGAGGGGTTCTGTTGAAACCAAACCACGGTCAGGTAGACCAACTAAAATTTCAGCCACAACTGCCAGGAAAATTGTTCGGGATGCAAAGAAAAACCCACAAATAACTTCAGGTGAAATACAGGACTCTCTGAAAACATGTGGTGTGGCTGTTTCAAGATGCACAGTAAGGAGGCACTTGAAGAAAGATGGGCTGCATGGTTGCCAGAAGAAAGCCATTACTACACAAATGCCACAAAGTATCCCACTTATAATATGCCAAACAACACAGAGACAAGCCTCAAACCTTCTGCTACAAAGTCATTTGGAGTGATGAGACCAAAATTGAGCTTTTTTGGCCACAACCATAAACACTACATTTCGAGAGGAGTCAACAAGGCCTATGAAGAAAGGTACACCATTCCTACTGTGAAACACGGAGGTGAATCGCTGATGTTTTGGGGATGTGTGAGCTACACAGGAAATTTGGTCAAAATTGATCAAAAAATACTGGAGAAACATTT
This sequence comes from Aquarana catesbeiana, assembly GCF_042186555.1. NCBI lineage: Eukaryota > Metazoa > Chordata > Amphibia > Anura > Ranidae > Aquarana > Aquarana catesbeiana. The sequence goes on from NC_133328.1 coordinate 23,206,404, forward strand.
GCATTCATCAGCCAGGAAGCTGCGCATGGGACGTACTTGGACAGTCTAACATGACAATGATCCAAAACACAAGGCCAAGTCGACCTGTCATTGGCTACAGCAGAATAAAGTGAAGGTTCTGGAGTGGCCATCTCAGTCTCCTGACCTCAATATCAATGAGCCACTCTGGGGAGATCTCAAATGTGCAGTTCATGCAAGAACAGCCCAAGAATTTACAGGAACTGGAGGCTTTTTGCCAAGAGGAATGGGCAGCTTTACCATCTGAGAAGATAAAGAGACTCATCCACAAGTACCACAAAAGACACCTCAGCTGCCATTGATGTTAAAGGGGGAAATAGACAGTATTAAGAACTGGGGTATGTAAACTTTTGATCAGGGTCATTTGGGTAGTTTCTGTTGTGATTATGATTTATAAAGAGTAAACACAGTTGATTGATAATAAATGGCTTCAGCCAAACACTAACCATGAGTGAAAGAAAAGTTTTTGTGTTATCATTCATATTCTCTGAAAAATGGACAAGAAATCATAAATTCTGCCAGGGTATGTAAACTTATGAGCACAACTGTATATATTGAGCATTATGTGCGGCCCTCCTGTTTAATGCTAGTTAGTTCAGTCCTAGATAGACCCTCTCTGTTCCCTCCATGTTCCTTCTGTCAGTGTTAGTACTTCTCAGAGACAGGGCTTAGGAATGTCATTGTCTTCATACACTTCAAAGATTGAATAAACATTCTCTCTACTACAATTATCTGAAGTAAAATTGCGTTGTGTGTTTTGTTGAAGAGTTAAGTTGCCTGAGGATTGTGCCAAGTCAGCAGGTGATCATACTGTCCGGAAAGACTGGGTCTAAGGAGATACATACAGTATGTCAATCCATAATGCGGCATTTGAAACAGAAAATTTGCTAAACCATACTCCAGGCTTGTTTCCATTGGCTAACCGTTACTGCCATAAGCTGATTAACTTTCTGTTTATACATATTTTGCAGGCAGAAATCCCTACTGCATCGATTCAAACTACGCGGGGACACTCATCATATGGGACAGGATGTTTGGTAAGTGTTCAGGGCATTACTAAATCCAGTGTATAAGGTGGGTGGTAGCACAAGACATAGGGAAGCTCCCTTGTTTTGAAAACTAGATGCCTGGCTATTATGCTGACTAGGGATGGGTGATCGGTTCGGCCTGAGCATGAGTTCGGGCCGAACATTTGCCGGGTGTTAGCCCTGACCAACACCCAGCAATGCACTGAGCGCTGCATAGTGCATTCTGCGCCCTGATTGGGCAAAGCTTTGCCTAATCAGGGCACAGTGTAAGGTGGTTGTTAAGGAGCGGGGCCAGGAAACCGGCCGTGGCATCCTTAACAACTGATGAGTCATCAGCTGTCAATGGGTTTTCCCGCTGACAGCTGAAAAAAAAAAGTGACGGTAAAAAAATCAAGAAAAAAAAAAAACGGCGTGGGTTCCCCCACAGAGGGAAACCCCATGCCAAAATACATTTTTTTTAAAACGCTGTGGTTTCCCCCAAAATCTGTCCCAGACCCTAATCTGAGCATGCATTCCGGCAGATCAGGAAAGGGGAGGAGACGAGCGAATGCCCCCCCCCCTCCCTGTACCATACCAGGCCACATGTCCTCAACATGGGGTTGTGGGTGCTTTGGGGTGGGGGGGGGCTCTGCCCCAACAACAAGGACCTCTTCCCGACAACCCTGGGTTGTGTTGTCAGGGTCTGCGGGCGGGGCGCTTATTGGAATCTGGAAGCCCCCTTTAACTGGACCTGGATCCCATTAGTTCAGCAGGGGTTCCAAAAACAGAGAGGACTCTTTAATTATCTTTGGGCACATGCACAGTAAACCCAAGGATTGTGGGTCCCAGTGATTAAATAAAGGTTTTCTGGGCCTCATTAGTTCAGCAGCAGGGGCCGGAGACCGAAAGGGGATTATTTACTCATTTTTGGGAGCAGGTGGAATAATCGTCCATGCTGCAGTTCCCAACAATCCCAACAGGTCCCAGCCTATTCTTCTATATTAATCCACCAGGCTGGAAAATTAATTTAATTGTTGAGTGGGGCTCCTGGCTGTATGAGGTGGGCCCTATCAAGCAGGCTGTATAGGGCTGGGCCGGCCCTACCTTGGGTCCCGGTGGGTCCTTTGGACCCAGGCGGCACTTTAAGAGGGGCAGTAAACAGGGGTGCACTGCCAGAGGACCTGAGGCTCCCTCCCTCTAGCATGCAGTGTCATCCTTGCATCATGCTCGGCTCCCCAACCTCGCTCCGCTCTCCAGCAGTGCAAGCCGTACTGCTGGGGAGCAGAGCGAGGCAGGGCTGGGGAGTGGGGGGGGGGGGGTGGAGCAGCTCTCCTGGCCCCCGGAACAGCACAGGCTTTAATAGCAGGAGCACCCGCCACCACTGCATTACTGCTGTCGCCGCATGTTACATCACTGAGCCGGGATCGGAGCTTAGTTGGTCAGTGGCGGTGAAGAGGAAGGGGGGGGGATTTTGTGGTGCTGCACAATTCATATATCTGGGAGCTGAGCTGATGTTTTTGGGGATGTCTCTTTGCTGGAGGAGGGATGTCTCTTTGCTGAATATATGAGGATGTCTCCTTGCTGGATTTGGCTGTCTCTTTACTATTTGGGGATGTCTTTTTGCTTTATGGAAATATCTCTTTGCTGGATGGGCGTAATTTTTTTTACATTACATTCTTGGACCCAGGCAACACAATGTCTTAGGTCAGCCCTGGCATAGGGCCCTATGATTTCTAATGGGGGCCCTGAGGGGAATGCAGCAATAAAATCCTGGCTGAGGTTTTAAAACTTTTCCTAACTTGATCAATGTCTTTTTATTGTCCCTCTTAGAAATATCTCCCCTCACCTCCTGTTCCTCACTTCCTGTCTAATAGACAGGAAGTGAGGAAAAATCTTGCAAATTGTCGATTTAAAGAGGAAGTAAACCCTGGTGGGTTTTACTTCCTCTTTATTTCCCTGCAAAGGTAAAGCATAATGGGCTACTATGCATCGCATAGTAGCCCATTATGTGTCACTTACCTGAAACCGAAGCCCACAATGTCACCATTGTCCCCACAAACAGGGAGCGTCCATCTTCGCCCCTCTTCCTTCCGGGGCCGCAAACTCCGGGTCTGTGACTGGTTGGAGTTGCGTGACGTCACTCCCACACATGGGAGCCGCCAGTCACGGTATGACCCCTATTAGAAATGGCACGATGTGCCCTTTCTAAAGTGTGCATGCGCCAATGACATCGGCGCATGCGCCGTAGTCATCGGCGCTTGTCTTTTTGTAAATATCTCCTGAACCGTGGAGGTTTAGGAGATCTTTCCAGCACCTACAGGTAAGCCTTAATATAGGGTACCTGTAGGTAAAAGTAGTTGTACAGGTTGTACAACCACTTTAAGGCACATGATAAGAAGATCGGAAGAAAAATGTCATATGGCGAACGATCTACAGATTTTCTGATCACTAGTATAGTGCTTTCGACAACGGATTCTGACTTTTGGGACGATAAAACCTGAAGGTGAAGGCTAGAAAAGTTTGATCGTAAGTGAACACAACATCCAATTTGTATTTAATTAGTACAGTTTTTGTCTGGAAAAAAATCGTAGGAGCAAGACCACACATGCCCAGAAACGAAAGAATACATTGCAAAAAAATGTAACACATTACATCACTTCCGAAGTTATATTCCCTCATGCAAGAATTTCCATAAATTGAGTAACCTCTTCATTTTCACTATGAGACTAGCATGCAAAAAAAAATATTATTCGTCCGATAATCTTATCGTGTGTACCAGGCTTTAGAAAGGTAAGTGGGACTGAGCACAGCACTTACAACATCAATGAGAAACCATAACATTGGTGATTTGCCTTTGAAAAAATGCAAATGTAACACAAGCCGTTTTATAAATTTCTTGCACGTTACTGTGTGCTGAATTCCTGATAGGTGGACACAATATGCAGCTAAATCCAAACAGAGAATTAATTTCTGCCCACAATTTGTATATTAACGTTCCCCGCCCAAGATACCCCTGCCAAGGACACATTAATAAACATTCTCCCCATGAGACACTTTACGTGGCTGCTGGCTTTCAATCCCGGCTGTCACTAATCTGAGTCGTCCTCAATCATGGGATCGCTATACCAAATGGATTGGCGGATGACCATAGGCACCGCATCCCTGATGTAGCACCCTGGAGTTTAGGCAGGGTTGCTCATAAATTTACCTGTCAGGAGTAGCTACCTTGGCTAATTGTTAGAGATCAATTGATTTCTACCTAAGTCTGGCATTGTTGCACTTCTCTCTTCTGCCGCTAGGTGGCCGGGTACCTGGTGGTATTAGATATGAGAAGGGCAAAGCAAGGTCAGATTATGGGTATATGAAGTGTCTCAGCCAATGGGCAGGGGTTTTCTTGAACCCCTTGGCCTGCTGGGAGAACCTATATATTTGGTTGGAGTCAGGTGATCTGTGTTCTGTTCCACCTGGACGGCTGTCTGGGTGGACGTGTTTTAGTATTGCCCGGGCTGCTAGGCCGGAGTTTGGGCCTATCCCGGGCACATCTGGCTGCCAGGCTGTCTGAGGGCCTATCCAGAAGCAAGTGAGCAGCACAGGGTTGGGAGTGGGGCTTGCAATCCAACCAGAAGTGATGGTTCTGCCGGCCGAAGAACCCGTCATGGTCGGGGGTAGAGGGGAAGCTGTCGCCACTAAGGGACCATCCAATTTATTACCAGGAACCACAGTGAGTAGCTGAAGCAAGTACCGGAGCAGTATTCTCACCAACCGGGAACGGTGAAGAATCTGGAAACTTCAGTGGGTATCAAGCCAGGGACCCAACCAGCGGAGGTGATGCTTGCAGAGCAGCCTTGTGTGTCAAGCCAGGGACCGAGCAGGTCAGTGGGGTGAAGCTTGAGAAGTATCTTGAGTCCCAAGCTAGGGACCTAGCAAAGAAGTGGGGGTGACGCTTGAGGAAGATGCTACAGTGAAGATTGGAGGAGCTCAAGGGATTCAGTGACAGTGAATCATCAAGTCTAGTGAGAGACCGGAAGCTCAGCGTATTGAAGAACTACAAGGAGTAATTGTAGTGGAAGTGAAGGAACTTTTACACTTTGTGTTAGGAACTGTTAAAGACTGTTGCCATCGGAGACAGCATTCCTACACATGCAGATGTGGCGTCTTGCTGGACGACTTTCCCTGCATGGCTGTCCTCCTGTTGAATTCTCGGCGTCCGCCAATTAATCTTGCAACTACCTAAGGGTGTCCTGGCCCTAACCCTCTCTCCCAAAAGTTCTGTTAAGGGAAATAAAATCTCTTTTGCATCAAGAAGTGTCTGGCGCCCAATAACTTTAACTACCTTGCACCCACTATGCCTCACAACTGACCATATTCGGAAGGTAGTCAGCTATTTCTGGCCCTGGAGGTTCTCATTAGAACAAAGGAGGCCTGGGACCTCGCTACATATATAATAGCAAAAAATAAATAATATTAGTGTTAGTCTTAGTCCCTCTAGGATTAATATTGTGCATATATGTAATGAATATGTCAACTCTGCCACATGCAGGCTGAAGGCCCCATTGGCGACCATAGGCACTGTATCCCTTATATTGCCAAAAATTGATATTATTCTTAGCCTTAAGACTCGTACACACAATCGGATTTTCCGCAGACAAAGCGTAAGACTTTTGTCCAAAGGGCGTGTGCTGGGAACTTGTCTTGCATACAAACGGTACACAATTGTCAGCCAACAAACACGAACGTAGTGGCATACTACGTGGAATTTCAGCTCTGGAGCGCCATCCTTTGGGCCCCTTCTGCTAATGTCGTGTTTGGAGACCATTGATTCCGAGCATGCGTGTTTGTACTTTGGACTTTTGTGTGATGGACTTGTGTACACACGATAAGAAAATCTGACGACAGACCGTTGTCCGCCAAAAATTTACTAGCCTGCTATTCAACATTTGTTGGCCAACAATTGTCTGATGGAGCATACTAATAGTCAGAATTTAGGCAAACAGTCTGTCATCACACAATTCCCTGCCGAAAATCCGATCGTGTGTACGAGGCTTTAGTCCCACTAAAATGAATATTGTGTATAGTTGCGATCAATATGTCAACTGTGTCACATGCAGACTAGAGACTCCATTGACCAAATAAACACCTCCAGCCTGCAGTTTTAATTTGTAGTGCCATCTTTTTAATACTAAAACTATCAGATACAGTTGTACTATTAAAAATAGTAAATCAGTTAAAAAAATAGAAAAAAAAATATATTTTTTAAAATTTTTGCACATTTGCAGCCTGTAAGAATTTTATTTTTTATTTGTTTATTATTCAGGCTTGCAAATGTTTTGGTACCCCAGCAAGGGGTGTTGGATTTTGGGTCCCCCTATTCCTGTACTGCCAGGCAACAAACATTTTCAACTCTTATTCAGAGGCAAAGGAAACAGTCCAGAACTCGTTTTTTTTGTTTTTGTTTTATTGGGGAAAACAAGTTGAATAGGGTATAAGATTTATGGGATGCCCGATTTGGCTTAAAGAACATTTATGAGGACAACTTCCTTCTCTATGTGATCCAGAAAGATGAATACACACTTGACTGTATTCCCTTTGAAACAGCAACAGCCTCTATGAACTTGACAAAGAAACCCCCCTTTATGGGAGTTTTGGGTCCACAGAGTGGAATTTTAGCGAAATCTTCACTGGCAGGAGCCAGGAGCCTTTATTAAAAATTACCAGCCTACCTGGCTGCTTAGCGAATTGTCCCAGGACAAGGGAATGGGTCACAGCTTGTTCGCACAGTCCCAGAAAAGCTTTCTCGGTATTACATCTGGCAACTCCAACCCTTTTTGGCCCAGGGGTTGAAGAGGTACTCTCACTGTCCCAGGAAATCCGGCTGCCTCAGAAGAGACACCTATTTAGGCCTCCTGCTGTACAGGTCCTTCTCTGCAAGCCAGGGTGTCTCCCAACCGAGACCATAGGATAGTAGAGATCCCCCTGTCCTTCTTCTTGCTTTCTCAGCTCTCAGCCTGGAGGCAGAGCCCCCCCCCCTCAACCCGGGGTCCCCTCCCAGGCCACACGACACAGCTTCCTCACTCCATCTTCCACGCCACAACCCTGCTGGCTCCACCATATTTAAGGGCTGGTCCAACCACCCTGCCAGGTCTTCTGCCTTGGTAATTGCCAGATTCTCTCAAGTATGCAGATCAGGACCTCCTGGCCTCCACACACTAGCTTCTAGAAGCTTCTCCAAGCTTCCAGAACCAGTTTGCGATACCAGAGGCTTGCCCTGTAGAGCTCCCCCAGCCTGACCTACAGTAACCCGACCCATTTAACAGACTCAAACAACTACCATGAGTAGCAAAAACAAATTTACCTACACTAGTCTATCACTAGAGGGTTGTACACAAATTAGTCATAGAGTTATTTTTAACTCACGCACGGGAACACTGCAGAATGTGGCCTGGGCATCTGGGCATCATTGATCTCTGGTTATGAAAGGGTTTCTAAAAATGAAACATTTCCAGAGAGGTACTCACTAGCATAAGAGTGTGGCTCAGTGGTTAGCAGATCTTCTGTGCAGCACTGGGGACCTCAGTTCAATTTTCGCCCATGACTCTTCTCTGTGCTTGCAATAGTTTCCTCCCATGCTTCAAAAACATGTTGGTAGGATAGTTGGCTCCTGTCCAAAATAGCCTGAGTATATGTGAGATAGGAACCCTAGACTGTAAGCTCCCTCAGGACAGGGACTGATATAAACATTCCATATGTAAAGCGCTGCGTGCATTGTCGACATATATGAAGTCCTATAATAAATAAAAGTCATGAATGATCTGCAAGTAGACGGGTTGCTAGTTTACAAACATTCCATTCTTTATTCAGTGGAGTTCTCCTTTAACCACTTGCTTACAGGGCACTTAAACCCCCCTCCTATCCAGACCAATTTTCAGCTTTCAGCACTGACGCACTTTGAATGACAATTGCGCGGTCATACAACACTGTACCCAAATGAAATTTTTTCACCACAAATAGAGCTTTCTTTTGGTGGTATTTGATCACCTCTGCGGTTTTTACTTTTTGTTAAAAAAATGTAAAAAACTGAATTAAAAAAAAAAATTTTTTTATTTTTTTATATTTTGGTTTAAAAAATTTAAAACGGGTAATTTTTCTCCTTCATTGATGTACGCTGATGAGGTGGCAGTGATGGGCACTGATCACTGCCACCTCATCAGCGTACATCAATACTTTTGGTAATATAGTGTGGGTGTGTATATATACAGTGGGGAGGGAAAGTATTCAGACCCCCTTAAATTTTTCACTCTTTGTTATATTGCAGCCATTTGCTAAAATCATTTAAGTTCATTTTTTTTCCTCATTAATGTACACAAAGCACCCCATATTGACAGAAAAACACAGAATTGTTGACAATTTTTTCAGATTTATTAAAAAAGAAAAACTGAAATATCACATGGTCCTAAGTATTTAGACCCTTTGCTGTGACACTCATATATTTAACTCAGGTGCTGTCCATTTCTCCTGATCATCCTTGAGATGGTTCTACACCTTCATTTGAGTCCAGCTGTGTTTGATTATACAGATTGGACTTGATTAGGAAAGCCACACACCTGTCTATATAAGACCTTACAGCTCACAGTGCATGTCAGAGCAAATGAGAATCATGAGGTCGAAAGAACTGCCTGAAGAGCTCAGAGACAGAATTGTGGCAAGGCACAGATCTGGCCAAGGTTACAAAAAAATTTCTGCTGCACTTAAGGTTCCTAAGAGCACAGTGGCCTCCATAATCCTTAAATGGAAGACGTTTGGGACGACCAGAACCCTTCCTAGAGCTGGCCGTCCGGCCAAACTGAGCTATCGGGGGAGAAGAGCCTTGGTGAGAGAGGTAAAGAAGAACCCAAAGATCACTGTGGCTGAGCTCCAGAGATGCAGTCGGGAGATGGGAGAAAGTTGTAGAAAGTCAACCATCACTGCAGCCCTCCACCAGTCGGGGCTTTATAGCAGAGTGGCCCGACGGAAGCCTCTCCTCAGTGCAAGACACATGAAAGCCCACATGGAGTTTGATAAAAAACACCTGAAGGACTCCAAGATGGTGAGAAATAAGATTCTTTGGTCTGATGAGACCAAGATAGAACTTTTTGGCCTTAATTCTAAGTGGTATGTGTGGAGAAAACCAGGCACTGCTCATCACCTGTCCAATACAGTCCCAACAGTGAAGCATGGTGGTGGCAGCATCATGCTGTGGGAGTGTTTTTCAGCTGCAGGGACAGGACGACTGGTTGCAATCGAGTGAAAGATGAATGTGGCCAAGTACAGAGATATCCTGGACGAAAACCTTCTCCAGAGTGCTCAGGACCTCAGACTGGGCCGAAGGTTTACCTTCCAACAAGACAATGACCCTAAGCACACAGCTAAAATAACGAAGGAGTGGCTTCACAACAACTCTGTGACTGTTCTTGAATGGCCCAGCCAGAGCCCTGACTTAAACCCAATTGAGCATCTCTGGAGAGACCTAAAAATGGCCGTCCACCAACGTTTACCATCCAACCTGACAGAACTGGAGAGGATCTGCAAGGAGGAATGGCAGAGGATCCCCAAATCCAGGTGTGAAAAACTTGTTGCATCTTTCCCAAAAAGACTCATGGCTGTATTAGATCAAAAGGGTGCTTCTACTAAATACTGAGCAAAGGGTCTGAATACTTAGGACCATGTGATATTTCAGTTTTTCTTTTTTAATAAATCTTCAAAAATGTCAACAATTCTGTGTTTTTCTGTCAATATGGGGTGCTGTGTGTACATTAATGAGGAAAAAAAATGAACTTAAATGATTTTAGCAAATGGCTGGAATATAACAAAGAGTGAAAAATGTAAGGGGGTCTGAATACTTTCCGTCCCCACTTTATATATATATATATATATATATATATACACACAGTATCTCACAACAGTTAGTACACCCCTCACATTTGTGTAAATATTTTATTATATTTTTTCATGTGACAACACTGAAGAAATAACACTTTGCTACAAGTATGTATGTAAGTACAGTATGTCACAGTACACGTTGGCATTCATGGTTCCCTCAATGATCTGTAGCTCCCCAGTGCCGGCAGCACTCATGCAGCCCCAGACCATGACACTCCCACCACCATGCTTGACTGTAGACAAGACACACTTGTCTTTGTACTCCTCACCTGGTTGCCGCCACACACGCTTGTCACCATCTGAACCAAATAAGTTTATCTTGGTCTCATCAGACCACAGGACATGGTTCCAGTAATCCATGTCCTTAGTCTGCTTGTCTTCAGCAAACTGTTTGCAGGCTTTCTTGTGCATCATCTTTAGAAGAGGCTTCCTTCTGGGACGACAGCCATGCAGACCAATTTGATGCAGTGTGCGGCGTATGGTCTGAGCACTGACAGGCTGACCCCCCCACCCCTTCAACCTCTGCAGCAATGCTGGCAGCACTCATACGTCTATTTCCCAAAGACAACCTCTGGATATGACGCTGAGCACGTGCACTCAACTTCTTTGGTTGACCATGGCGAGGCCTGTTCTGAGTGGAACCTGTCCTGTTAAACCTCTGTATGGTCTTGGCCACCGTGCTGCAGCTCAGTTTCAGGATCTTGGCAATCTTCTTATAGCCTAGGCCATCTTTATGTAGAGCAACAATTCTTTTTTCCAGATCCTCAGAGAGTTCTTTGTCATGAGATGTCATGTTGAACTTCCAGTAACCAGTATGAGAGAGTGAGAGCGATAACACCAAATTTAACACACCTGCTCCCCATTCACACCTGAGACTGTGTAACACTAACGAGTCACATGACACCGGGGAAGGAAAATAGCTAATTGGGCCCAATTTGGACATTTTCACTTAGGGGTGTACTCACTTTTGTTACCAGAGGTTTAGACATTAATGGTTGTGTGTTGAGTTATTTTGAGAGGACAGCAGATTTACACTGTTATACAAGCTGTACACTCACTACTTTACATTGTAGCAAAATGTCATTTCTTCAGTGTTGTCACATGAAAAGATAGAATAAAATTACAAAAATGTGAGGGGTGTACTCACTTTTGTGAGATATCATCGTCATTGTGACTTTGCCTTCTGGATTTGTCAGTGTTCTCCGAAATATTTAAATACACGGGAAAAGATTTATTTGCGTGCGGAACCGCGAGGCAGTATAAAGTACAACGCTCTGGTAAACATTTCAGTTTAAAGCAGCACAGGCACAACAGATCAGTGTAGCTTAATGAATAACATTATATGAAGCACACTCCCCGTAATTAATCACCAGCTGA